>NC_134804.1:40017124-40024624 GCF_046742065.1 Oratosquilla oratoria | reverse complement strand
TGGAAAGACTCATGAGACTAAGGCACAATTTATGAACTAATTTAGTGAGATGGATGCTGCTGCTTCTTCCTCACAAGATTAGAAATTCTAGGATTGAAGTATTGGGAGTTTGTGACGAGTCCCTCAGTGGCTTCAGTGTGGTTGGTAGCGGTGACGTGTCCAAAATGTGTTAGGAGAACTAGCTTATAGAAAACGGTTTGGAGTGACTGCTATAATTATACTTTGCATGTATGTAATGGCAGATATTTGTTTTTTGAATGGTTTTATTATTCTAATTAAACAAATATTATTAGCAGATGACTTCACGCCCCCCTTGTATCCTTCTCACGCCTCCCTAGGGAGGGGCGCCCCCCTAGTTTGGGAACCACTGGACTAGACCAAAGGTGTGTGGTAAATTGAGATTAATTGTCTTATTATTAGTTTATATACATGTAGATGGTGTTAAAGAATTGTATACTGGTGCTGTAGATTCCTTATATATGTGATTCTCATATGTTTTATTCTTTGTAATAGGTTTAGATCCTATACAGCACCTTTATTCGTGTGTATCTAATTGAATCCTATGTAGACATCTTTTGTTTATGACAAGTTATTGATACGAACACGTTCTAGACGTCGCTTGTTTGTTTACATCCGCTTGCTAATAAACTCAAAAGGCAAGACCCCGTTTTTCAACTTTCCTCACCGACACACTGCTACAGCGGCGACGAGGATTTGTGGATTTGTGTGCTAAAGGACTGATTTAAGTTTTAGAAGACAGAAATAGCTGCCTTCCAACTGATGGTGGAGAAATCGAAGGATGAAGATATACTCGCCTAATCACTCCATCGGAACCGTCCTGGCCACTCTGGATTCGAAAATAGCCTTGGTTTAGCAGTCTACGAGTCATTAGTTTCACAAGGAAACAGGATTTAATGCAAGTAGATTTACAATGGCAAATAACTCAGGTAAGATTGACTGTTTTGACCCCAATAAGATTAGATGGGAGATATGGCTTAGTATGCTGCAAGCTCATTTTGCATACAATGGAATCACTGATGATAACAAGAAGAAAAATTCTTTATTAGTATCATTAGGAAGTGATACGTATAGCACGCTTGCCTCCCTGACTTCACCTGATTTGCCACATGTGAAAACCTATAATGATTTAGAGAAGCTTTTAGAAGCACATTACAATGAAAAACCGAGCTATCATCGGAGTTTAATCAAATTTCAGAATAGAAAGAAAAAATCTGATGAAAGTTTAAGAGACTTGTATGCTGACTTGAAAAGTCTAGCCAAGGATTGTAGTTTTGGTACCTTATTTGATGCTCGAGTGAGAGACCAACTATTCATGGCAATAGAAACTGAAGTGTATTTCCCGAACTTAGTTGCTGAGAATTTGGATTTACAAACTATGTCTTCAACGGACATTTTAGAGAAAATTCTAAATTTGGAAAAAGCTTTTGTTGGAGAAAAGCTCCCGACTACTGAAGTGAGGAAAGTGGGGGTTAGTTCTGAATATTTTAATAGTCAGAAAAAAGAAAGTTGTAAGCATTGCGGGTATCCACATAAAAGTGAGAACTGTAGGTTTAACCCATTCAACTCCGATGACAAGATGTCTTGTCATTTGGTCAAATAAAACAAAAAATCATAATAAAACAAAATGTTTGATGATCAAACAGCACCAGAAAAATATGACGTCGTCAGTCCACCTCGAGGAGGAGGACGGATGACGTCATATTTTTATGGTGCTGTTTGATCATCAAACATTTTGTTGTTTTATTATGATTTTTTGTTTTATTTGACCAAATGACAAGACATCTTGTCATCGGAGTTGAATGGGTCAAGCATCTAACTTGTTCAGTTTGTAACACGAAGGGACACCTCAAACGAGTGTGCCGTTTTGATAAGACTGTGTCTGGTAAGCCACACAGTGCCCAGAAAGGATCTTTTGGAAAATTTACCAACAAGAAGACGTTTGGAAAAAAGAAAACTAATATGGTTTTCGAGGGAATTTCTCAGGAAGAGAGAGATACTGGTAGTGATGATAACCAATTGTTACATTTAGTGGATCGACCTAGCCTTCCAGAAGTGGTTAGTGTTGATATTTCTCATGAACCTGTACACAGTGTTGTAGGTAAGGTTTTGCCAGTGAGAAATAAGATTGATATTAATATTGAAGGTCATAATGTACCGTACGAAATAGATTGTGGTGCCAGTGTGTCTACCCTAACCTTACATTAGGTTAAGACATTAAATTTATCTTTGGAGCCTAGTGATAAAATTTTGAAGGCTTACGGTAATAATGATTTGCATGTTTTGGGTAAGGTTTATGCAAATATATTTTATAATGGTCACAATGTAATTCAAAGTTTGTATGTAGTTGAATCAAATAACTCTAACTTATGTGGAAGAGATTTAATGCCTAAAATTGGTATTGCACTCACAGGTATAGAGGAAGGAGTTAATGTTTTGGATTCCAAGGTACAATTAGATAATTTTTCGGCTGATTCTAGATTGCCAATTTCATGTGTTGTAGCAAAGGTACACCTAAAGAGCGGTGCTGTGCCTAGTTAGAAAAAAGCAAGGCCTGTGCCCTACCACTACAGAAAATTGGTAGAAGATGCTTTAGAAGAGTTAGTTGATAACAATATCATTGAACCAGTACATTCTAGTACTTTGGCAGCTCCAATTGTACCAGTGTTAAAAGCTGACAAAAAGTCAATGCGTATCTGTGTAGATTTCAAGGAGTTAAACAAAAGTATTTCATGTGACCAGTACCCTCTGCCTAAAGTTGATGAAATCCTTGCTGTTGTGGGTAAAAGCAAGATATTTTCAAAGATGGATTTAAAAGATGCTTACTTACAGGTGCCAGTAGATGATGAGAGTCAAGAATTGCTAGTAATTAATACTCATAAAGGTCTGTTTAAATATAAAAGATTACCCTTTGGACTTGCATCATCTCCTGCCATCTTCCAAAGATTGATATCCCAATTATTGATGAATATAGATGGAGTAGTTGCCTTCTTAGATGACATATTAGTCGGAGGAGAGACTAAAGAGGAACATGATATGAGATTAGATAAAGTGTTGAAGGTATTTCAGAAACATAATGTTGCTATTAACAAAAAGAAAACTGTTCTGAATACCAATTCCTTAGAATATGTCATTTCAGGTGATGGCATAAAACCTTCACCAAGGAAACTTGCTGCTATTTCAGATGCACCTATACCAAAGTCAGTAGGTGAAGTTCAATCATTTTTGGGTCTAGTAACTTATTATTGTAGGTTTGTAAGAAATTTTTCAAGTGTATTAGCACCTCTGTATGATTTACTGAAGAAAAATGCAAAAGTTAAGTGGTCTTCAGTTGAAGCAAAAGCATTTATGACTGTTAAGGAAGAGTTAGCCAACTCTGATTTACTAGCCAATTTTGATGGTGAACATGATGTTATTGTTGAAGTAGATGCTTCACCAGTAGGAGTAGGATGTGTGTTAATTCAAGAAATGAATGGTAGTCCAAGACCAGTTTACTTTGCAAGTAAAAAGCTGTCTGCTGCTGAGCTAAATTATTCTCAGTTGGACAAAGAAGCTCTAGCGTTAGTGTACGCTGTAACTAAGTTTAAATATTTTTTGCTTGGACGTAAGTTTGTGCTCCGTACAGATCACAAACCTCTACTTGGTTTATTTGGTAATGAGAAACAGATTCCTGTCAATGCAAAAGCAAGAGTACAGCGTTGGGCATTATTGTTATCCCAGTATGATTACCAATTGTGTTTTAAATCAGGCAAACAAAACATTGTAGCAGATACCCTGAGCCGTTTGCCTGTATCAGATTCTGTTTTAGACTCACATACACCTGCTGAATATGTGAATTTAGTTGAAAATTTGGAAGATCAAAATATTTCCTATGAAAGGGTTAAGGTTATGACAAAGAGTGACCCTGTTTTGAGGAAGGTTTTCCAATGTGTTAAATTTGGGTGGATTGATAATCCTGTTATTTCTGAATATGCAGCAGTTAAAGCAGATTTAAGTATATATGAAGATGTGTTGCTATTTAATATAGATTAGTTATACCAGCTGAATTAAGAAATAGTGTACTTTCACAGCTGCATGTAGGTCATAATGTTATCATTGCTATGAAGGCTGAAGCCAGGAATTGGATATGGTGGCCTAAGTTAGATCAAGATATATCTGAGGTTACTAAAGCTTGTTCAATTTGTTTGAAAAAATTTCAAGGTTCTCAGGAAGTTACCTTATCATGCCCTGAGACGGGTAAGTCTTGGTGTAGACTCCATATGGACTATGCAGGTCCAATCAATGAAAATTATTTCTTAGTGATTGTGGATTCACACTCAAAATTTATGGATGTTCATGTAACAAAGTCAACAACATCTACAGTAACAATTTCTATGCTGAGAAAAACTTTTTGTAATTTTGGGTTACCTGACATTGTAGTTTCAGATAATGCCTCATCATTTGTATCTGAGGAAATGGAGACTTTCTTTGAAAAGAATGGAATAAAACATTTGATACCAGCCCCATATAACCCATCATCTAATGGTTTAGCTGAGAGAGCTGTAAAAACTTTCAAGGAAGGATTAAGTAAATTTAAGGAAGGTGATATCAGAACCAGAATTTGTAGATTTTTGTATAACTACAGACGTTCAATTCATTGTTCCACAGGTAAAGCTCCAGCTGAGCTAATGTTTAACAGAAACTTCAGAGGTATAATTGAGAAAATTAAACCACAAAATAAGAAGGAAAAGGTTTTGGAAAATTAGTGGAAGTTTGAGAAGTCTGAATATAAGATTGATGATGCTGTTTTTGTAAAGAATTATGGTAAAGGTCATTCATGGTTGGAAGGGAAAGTAATTGAAGTTCTAGTAGTGAGAAACTACAAAGTGATGTTAAAAGATTTTGGAAACATTGTTTGGAAAAGACATTCTGATCAACTAATGCCTAGATATACACCAACTGTTACCAGTAATGACACTGTACGTAAAGATAACTCGGGTAGCAGTAAACCTTTTGTGCCTATGTATTCTTCAGGTCAAGGACACTGTCCTGATAGTTCAGAAGTAATGGATAAGGCTGATGAAAATTCCTCTGTAAATGTTGATAATGATGATAATGCTGTGAATGTACCAAGTCCACAACCAGTTAGAAGATCTAGCAGAGTTGTGAAACCACCTGATAGATTGAATCTATAATTGTGGTGTTATAAAGATAAATGTTTCAGTTATGTTCTTATGGATACTCCTTTTTCAATAAGGGAAAAGGGATGTGGTAAATTGAGATTAATTGTCTTATTATTAGTTTATATACATGTAGATGGTGTTAAAGAATTGTATACTGGTGCTGTAGATTCCTTATATATATGATTCTCATATGTTTTATACTTTGTAATAGGTTTAGATCCTATACAGCACCTTTAGTCGTGTGTATCTAATTGAATCCTATGTAGACATCTTTTGTTTATGACAAGTTATTGATACGAACACGTTCTAGACGTCGCTTGTTTGTTTACATCCGCTTGCTAATAAACTCAAAAGGCAAGACCCCGTTTTTCAACTTTCCTCACCAACACACTGCTACAAGGTGCTATACTTTTTACTTGGCAAGAGGATCACGTTTCTCCTTGTAGGCAACGTCGGGGATATGAGATGCATCAGAATCAAGAATTTGTTTCCATGGGTATGGGAGATAGCTTTAAAGCGTCCAGGTCAATTGAGGATGTGTTTTGGTTATTATCAAACCAGAAAACGGCAGATGGTTCATGTCCATTAAAAATGAAGTTTAAGTCATAAGCCACACACACACACACACACACACACACACACACACACACACACACACACACACACACACACACACACACACACACACACACACACACACACACACACACACATACACACACACACACACACACACACACACACATATATATATATATATATATATGTATATATATATGTATATATATATATATATATATATATATATATATATATACCTCTGAAGAAGCCTCAAAGGCGAAACTGGTCAGGAATAAAGTCTCTTGTTCTCAATCGTGTCTTTCCATTCTTACCATTCATACACCCGTCATTATGTCACAATATACATACATACATATATATATATATATATATATATATATATATATATATATATATATATATATATAGATAGATAGATAGATAGATAGATAGATAGATAGATAGATATGAATCTAACTTTAAAATATATATATATATTTTCCTGGTGTTGCATTTGATGAATCTTTGTCTCCATTATTTCATTCTTGCTGTACACAGGAAGTGAAGGGCTGAGGGAGTGTCACCAGTAGTATCGGTAGCAGCTGTCTGATATCTATTATGTGTAAAATAGGTGGATAATGGATACTTGCATATTACTGGATAGTAGATACTTTTCGTGCATTATAATGAAAAATTAAAATTGGATTAAATACTCTTTGCGGTAGGTAGTGTGTTCTCCATTCTCATTTTCCATTGCATGTATTCTGCTTTCAAATTCAAACATGTCTTTTAAAAGTAAACGATCCAAATCAGTGGTGGAATCAGCTGGAAAGAAATGGACACGGAATTTGACAACTACAAAACGCCGTCCAAGCATACCAGAAATGAAATAGGACACAAATGAGATCATATGCAAAATGCCTTTGAACAGGGACATTGGTGGTAGATTTTTGCGGTTGTACTATGACCGAATAAGGAAGATGTCTCAAGAGTTACTGAAGCCGCATACCTCAGCCAGTAAGACAGCCTCATTAAATTTGAGACGTCCTTGTCATTTAAGTATAGTATCATTTGGAATGGAATACGCCCCTTAAACTCTTTGTATACCATAAGGTCAATGAGTTGGTTATAGGATTCTACCCCCTTTGAGGACAACCATTGCTTAAAAAGCTTTAGCTTTTCAGAAGCAAACTCAACGTAAGTGTCACGGGGAGACTTAACTAAATTTCTAAACTTTTGTCTGTAAGCTTCAGGGGTGATGTGATACGCCTTTAATATACTTTCTTTTACTAACGGGTAGGAGGAATATTCCTCAATAGTATTGAATACTCTAGCGGCTGTACCAGTTAGTTTAGTTTGGATAAGCCATACCCACTCTTCCTCAGGCCATATCTGATGTTGGGCTAGTCGTTCAAATTGCCTGAAAAAGTATTCGGGATCTGACTCATTGAAATTTGGGACTGCATTGATTTCTGTATGTAAGTGGAATGAAACTTTGACCTCTTTTTCACGGCTTATCAATTCTACTTTACGTATGTAGTCAAACTCTTTCTTCTCACTCTCATGTCTCATTTTCTCTCTTTCTAATTCCATTTTCTCCTATTCTAAACTGATGTTTTCTAAATATTGGTTAACCACCGATCTATTTGATTTAACTTTTAAAATTGCACCAGAAGCGGAAGGAGGCTCCACTTCTTCATCTTCCTCGTTTCTATCATTAATGTCTATCACTTCTTGTTTACAATAAGAACCTTCACTA
>NC_134804.1:40002124-40012124 GCF_046742065.1 Oratosquilla oratoria | reverse complement strand
ACATCCGTCCTTGAAACAAAGGTGGAACGTGTAGATGATTGGGTGGCACTTGCATCTGATAGTCTGCAGTCAATCTCTCAGCCTTCCAGATGGTTGGTAGTTGCAATGAAACATAATGATAAAAAAAAATGCCAACAAAAAACCTTTACGTCTATAAAGAGGTCAGATGCAAAAGATGAAAAATGAAATAAATAGGTAAACAAGTAAATAGGGAAATCAATAATTAGAAGAAAAACAGGAGAATAAATATTTAAATAAATAAAACAAAATAGATGAATAAATAAATGAAAGAATAGATAGATAAATACATGAATGAATAAAGCAAATAGACAATGATAACAATAATTATATTTTCTTTAGGCGCTTATCCAAATTAATTAAAAGAAATAAAAGTATTACATCCATAAGTAGATAAATATACAGATAAATAGATACACAAGTGAATAAGTAAAAACATACAATAAGAGAAAAAATAATAATGATAGCAAAAAAATTTTAAGGTGTTTATACAGGCGAATTTTGGAAGTTCGATATGTGTGACATTCAATCACTTCGGCTGGAAACTTGGACCGCTCGAGTCTCGTGAGAATCGTGAGGGTGGTGGACACTAAATCCTTTTTTTTTTTTTTTTTTTTTTTTTTTTTTTTTTTTTTTTTTTTTTTTTTTTTTTTTTTTTTTTTTTTTTTTTTTTTTTTTTTTTTTTTTTTTTTTTTTTTTTTTTTTTTTTTTTTTTTTCTTCAGAGAAAGAACTTAAGTGCCGAGTGGTTGAAGGCCATTTCCAGGCAAGCTTATACTCCTGACAAGTATTCCAGGGCGTGTTTATTTTGTATAAGTCTTATTCAAATAATATTTGTATTATTTTGTGGCTAACAGTTGACGGTGCAACTGTATACATATTCTGTTTATCTATTTATTTATTCGTTTATTTAATTACTTATTAATTTATTTATGTATCAATTTATTTATCTATATTTTCTTAACTTTTTTATTTACCTATTTGTTTATATGTTTATTTAACAATTTATTCATTTACCCAGAAACCAGTTTATTTACCTGTTTACCTGTTGATAAATTCTTCCATTTAATCACTCATTCTTTCATTTTTTTCTATTAATATATTCATTTACTTATCTATTCATGTTTGTTGATATATATCTTTATATTAAATATTTATTCCTTTATATGTATTATCTATCTATTCATCTATTATCTATTTATTATTTATTCATTCATGTATTCATTTATTTATTTACTTATCTATTTATCTATTTATCTATTTATCTATTTATTTAGTTACCTATCTATTTATTAATTTATTTATCTATTTATTTATTCATTTATTTAGGGCTCACAAGGCACAGCGACGTGAAAGAGCGAAGAGGAATAAGGCGACAAGGCGAAAAGTGGCTCCTAATTCATTCTCAAGTTGGATGACATGATGCCAGGCTGGGTGGATGGTGGCACTTTATGATTGGACACCCCTTCCTTCGCCTTTCACCTTCAGAGCCCGGTAGTGCCAGAGCTATAGAATATATATACCGGTGCCAAGAGGTTCTTGGAATGAGCAACAATCTTAACCCACCCTGAGTTTTTTATCATGCAAAATTCAAAATCTTCAAATGACAATTTTTTTTCGTCTAATCAATAATACACACACACACACACACACACACACACACACACACACACACACACACACACACACACACACACACACACACACACACACACTTGATGATGAGAGATACAAAGACGGATCACCACGAGCATAGCTCCCTTCAGAAAGACATGGCGAGACGCTTCAAAAGCGGTTATGGATCACCAAGTGGCCCGAAGACCAGCGGAACTCCTTAAAAAGGATATATATATATATATATATATATATATATATATATATACATATATATATATATATATATAAAAGTATATGTATAAATATATATATGTATATATATATGTATATATATATACATATATATATATACACATACATATATATATATATATTTATATATATATATATACATATATGTATATATATATATACATATATACTACAACACCTACGCCAGCTGTTAGTGAATAACGGTTATTCCAACACAGACTTTGACAACATTACCAATAAGATGTTAGACAGTAGTTTGTATAACCGTACCCCTCCCCACAATAATATCATCAAAGTCTTTTATAAGAATATCTTCAACAGCGCTTACCGTGAGGATGAGAAATGCATTAAAGACATTGTTTTTCGAAATTGTAAACCGGTGGATGAAAATGATGTCTTGCGCTTGGTGATATTTTATAAAAACCCACGCACTAGTTCCCTAGTCCTCAAAAATGATTTGTCTGGCACTTCTGGGATGCTGTCGAAAACTAACGTAGTCTATATGTTCAAATGCATTACTGGAGACTGTGAGCTCTTTCCTCGTAGCTATGTTGGTCATACGACATGCAGCCTTAGCAGACGTTTACCCTCCACCTCCAACAGGGAGCCATTAAGAATAATTTTGAACAGTATCACAAGTCTGTGTTGGATAGAGCAACCATTGTTCATAACACTGAAGTGCTAGCCCAGTGTAATAATATTAAGGAACTAAAAATATTAGAGGCTGTGTATATAAGAGAATTGTCTCCTGTGATCAATGTGCAGGCTAATTTGTTGTCTGCTATTTCTTTATTTAATACGTCCTCGCGACATGCTATACATAACCTCCCTGTGTATGCTAAGCACGCTACTTCACCTCACCTTACTCCGACTCCTACTCTCCCCCCCTCACCTCTCCCTCCCCCTTCCCCTCCCCCTCCTCAAGCTCTGAGAAAGTCTTCCAGGGTCAGGTCATCGGAGGTTTAAAGATCGCGCTTGACCTAAGAGTGTAGCATTCTATTTTTTCCTGTGACCATGTAACGTATCTGTAGATTGTGTTGCCTTAACTGTTCTTGTAACTTGATAATGACTCTATGTAGTCGAAACGTCAAATATTAAAATGGAGAACTTTGGAAAGTTCGTTTCCGCTCATCCTCCCAATATTAAACTTTAGTGAGGAAACTTGAAAATATCAAGAAGAAAATTAATAACTGTGAAAATGCTGTGGTGTTCAATTCAGTGTACATATATATATATATATATATATATATATAAACATATATATGAATGTATGTATGTATGTATGTATGTATGTATGCATGTATGTATGTATAAAACCATGTATATATATTTTTACTCAATATTACAGAACAGATTAAACCACTTAACGTTTTTTTTTTTTTTCGTTTTTTATGTGACCAATGTAGAGTAGTGGTTTGGCTTTTGAATGCTAAAAGCGTGTTCGTGTCATCAGCGGCATCAAAAGCAGCGGCGAGAGTCCATTGTTTACGAAACGTTGAGAGATGAACAAACAGTCCCATATCGCTCTGTTACCTGCTAATCTCTGCTCTGCGGTGGAGTTGACAATGGAATCCCCTCTCTTTTTAATGCTGTAGTTCATATCAAACAATACTGAGTCTCCATAACCTCTGAGTGTTTCCTAGATATTTAATTATGCTTATTTCATGCATTATAATTGAATAAACTTACATGCTCTCAGAAGGAGGAAAGATCTATGATGATGTGTTACCGTGGTCGAGGTCAACATGGTGTCTCGTTTTTTTTTTCTTTGTTTTTTGTTTGTTTGTTTGTTTGTTTGTTTGTTTTTTGGCCCATCTTGGCCCTTTCCCACCACTCCAGAAATTCCTCAACATTCCTGTTCACTGTCTTGGTGTTTGAGGAAATACAGTTGTTGTTGCTGCTGCTGTTCTGGGCGCTTCTATCCTTGTGGACAATCTGACACTTCTGCCGTGGGGGCTGAGGTAGTATGTGTGAGCAAAATTTGACGCAGCCCGAAGGGATTTCTCCCCGTCCTCTCCTTTTATGCAATGGGGGGACGGAGAGGGGGGGGGTCGCCGATTTAATGAAGCGGCCTTGCTGTGGATGTGCTGTGTCTTGCAACACTGCTTCTGACCCAGGGCAGTGGACAAGGTGCAGGGATGACCCGTCATCCAGGAGGTGCTCAGATAAGAGGGAGGGTGGAGGGGTGTGGAGTGTATTCAGGGATGGAATGGGTGGAATGATTTTATGCCTTTCCCTTTTTGGCTACCTCCCTTGTAAGGGGGAAAAAGCCTTGGTATATGTATGTATGTATGTATGTATATTTTTATCATCGCTTCTAACATCTTATGTTAAGGTATGTGATGCGTGTATTTGACCAAGATTTTTTATTCTTCAATCAATCTTCGCCAAGTTGAAATGAGCAGACGAATCAATCACTGGAGTCGATCTTCGATACTTGTTATCAGTGACTGACACTTGTCCTGCCTATCCTAAGACACCATTAGCTTTTTAAATTCTTTACTCTCTTCTCTACTATCTGATTTTCGCTTCTTCCCGACTATTTACTATCAACAATCGACTATTCTTCTTTACTTTCTGATCGATCTTGTACCCTTCCTTCTCGTTGGCATCCTCTTTAGTAGTACGTTCTCTACACTTCCTCCTCATCCTCCTCTTCCTCCTTCTCCTCCCCCCTCCCTCCGGCTTTTCCTCCTCCTCCTCTTTCTGAACCTCATCTGCTATCTCTTCTTCTATTACTTCCTCCTCCACTTTTTCCTTTAATTTCATAAACCTCCCCTCCTGTTCTTTCTCTTCCTCCTCCCCTTCTGTCTCCTGCTGCTGCTCCTCCTCCCCTTCTTTTTTTTCGCCTCCTCCTCCTCTCCCTTTCTGCGGCTCCAACTCCTCCCCCTGTTCTCCCTCCTACGCCTTTTTCTCCCTTTTCTTCTTCTTTTTTTTTTTTTTTTTTTGAGGTTCTGATGGTAATGCAATTAAAGAAAGACCGGCTGGAGCCAATGTCCCTCAAGGCCCGCCAAGGGATTTCTCAGTAGCCCTGGATATTTTTGCAGCGATACTGGAAGAATCAATGCTTGCCGGGCATTTCAAGCGAGGCGTCTCGCTTCTTTCCTTACACCTGCAAACTTAACTGCGCATGCGCGCGTATGACCTCTGATCCTGCATGTTGCGTAACATCTAGAAATGGAACATACAGTACGAGAGCTGGTTTTTCAACCCAGTCACCAGGAAGCTGGTCAAGGATGGTTAGGTTCTCGTCTGGAACTATGGGCTTGTACATAGGCTTCAAGCAAACATGCCTTATATCATCTAAATTTCCGCCGCCCCCTCAATTAATATATATATATATATATATATATATATATATACATATATATATATATATATATATATATATATATATATATATATATATATATATATGTATATATATATGTATACATATATATATATGCATATATATATATATATATATATATATATGTATTTATATGTGTATATATATATATATGTATGTATGTGTATATACATATATATATATATATATATGTATATATATATATGTATATATATATATATGTATATTACAGTATATTATATTATATTATATTATATTATATTACATTATATCTATATTATATTATATTACATTATACTATATCATATACTATGTTATATCATATTACATTATATTATGATATGTTATATTATGTTATATCATATATTTTATATCACGTTATATTCTATTATATTATATTATATTATATTATATTATATTATATTATATATTATATTATATTGTACTATATATTATATTACATTATATTATATTATATTATATTAATTATGTTATTATATTATATTATATTATATTAATTATGTTATTATTATATTATTATATTATGTTATATTATTATATTATATATTATTATATATTATATTATATTATATTATATTATATTATGTTATAATATATTATATTATATTATATTATATTATATTATATTATATTATATTATATTATATTATATTATATCATATTATATTATATTATATTATATTATATCATATTATACTGTATTATATTATATTAAGTTATATGTTATATTATATTATACTACATTATATTGTATTGTATTGTACCTGCAACAGGGAGTGTGGGACGAGACCTAAGAGAGTTGTAATGACAACAGTAAACTCCTCCAAGACAAGCGACATGACATCATCACGCTCCGCCAATGGAAGACTCTGAAAGACAAAGGTGATACCAGCAACGCTGAATGTCCCTACTAAAACTGTGCTCAGAATGACCACAGTCGTGGTCATTCTCGTCCACAAGGAATCAGAACCCATTCGAAAAGTGTCGAAAGCAGTGTTAAACTCGAAACATATCTTGAGATTTGGCCATCCAGCAGAGACGTTGTCACAAGTGAGAAGATAGCGATGGGAAGGCAAGGCAAAGAGTAAAAACAGTCGAAACATAACACAGAGAAAGAAACAAAACCTGCAGGGAGTTGTTTTTTTTCGCGAGGTACAAGAAGGAGAGGAAACAAAGTAGTCATTTTTCCGAGTGATATTATTGGTAACGGAAGAAAATAAGTATATAGAAAAAGTTCCCCTGGGCTGGACGCTGGAAGGAAGGAAGTTGTGGCAAGAAAGGAAGAATGAGAGAACCTCACCAAGTAGGTAAAGCCCTCTTCTGGTGGACCCTCATGTCTTGATAAAATCACTCGACGCCTCTCCTAACAGATTCCGTACAGTCTGGTGGTCTCCTATCCATCACCTCCACCGCCACTTCCATCGTAGTGAAAGGATGAAAAAACATAGTCACTGACATCCTGAGAGACGCAATTTTATTACGCAGGGCTGCTGATGTAAGAGTCAGATGTAAGCAGACTACAAGATTACTTCGTAGATAACCTCAGACTACCTGAATTGACTGAGAGGCTGGCTGGCTGGCTGGCTGACTGCTGCTCAAGTTGACTTTTATTCAAGCTGAGGAGCCTACTACGCCAGGAGGCGCTGAGTAGCTACGACCGAAACCGTCACCTTTTGCCCTATGTACTATATGCACTCCTTGAACTCCTGGGGCAATTAACAATCATCGCTGGGTATTGGAGAGGGATTCGAACCCACAACTAAACAAAAACGAGACCAGGAGGACGCACCCAGTGACGGCACCGATGATTTTTTATGATGTTTATATAACTCGATGTAAATTTGTGGGGCTCCTCAGGAATCTAACTTGACTTCTTCTTCGTAATGAGAGATCAAAGAGGAATACTTTCCAAAAGCCAGACACTTCAAAGACCGCATGGGCAGTTGACCTGGAAGCTCTCATGCATGAATACTCGGGCCAGGCAGACTTTTTATCATCATCATGCAACTTTTATTCTTCTTCTGGTAAGCTAGTTTTCAGTCTAAAAACCTGTGTCTAGATGTTATATATTATTTTCTCTTTAATTCTGGTACAACATTAGTTTAGAGCAAACTCATTATGGTAAAAAAATCTAAAAGAATAATGAATATATATATATATATATATATATATATATATATATGTGTGTGTGTGTGTGTGTGTGTGTGTGTGTGTGTGTGTGTGTGTGTGTGTGTGTGTGTGTGTGTGTGTGTGTGTGTGTGTGTGTGTGTGTGTGTGTGTGTGTGTGTGTGTGTGTGTGTGTGTGTGTGTGTGTGTGTGTGTGTGTGTGTGTGTGTGTGTGTGTGTGTGTGTGTGAGAGTGTGTGGTGTGTGTGTGTGTGTGTGTGTGTGTGTGTGTGTGTGTGTGTGTGTGTGTGTGTGTGTGTGTGTGTGTGTGTGTGTGTGTGTGTGTGTGTGTGTGTGTGTGTGTGTGTGTGTGTGTGTGTGTGTGTGTGTGTGTGTGTGTGTGTGTGTGTGTGTGTGTGTGTGTGTGTGTGTGTGTGTGTGTGTGTGTGTGTGTGTGTGTGTGTGTGTGTGTGTGTGTGTGTGATGGAGGGAAGTTTAAGACCTATCATCTACCCGGTGGTGTCAATGTAGCCCAGTCTTAGACTTCTAGAAGCTCAAAGTTGCAAAAGGCGCATCTTAATCTTGTACGACACTGCCTCAGAAGGAAGTTAGCTCCATTCGTTGACTGTGGTAGTGGGCTACCTGTACCACCTAGTCCGCCGCTGGCGTAACCAGAAACCTGCTGGTCTCGCATTTGCTTATTCGTGGGTTCGAGTCCTGCACCTCTCTCTGATTCCCAGCATTGACTGTTACCTGTCCCCCAACAGTCCCTAAAGCGTGTCATCAACAATGCAAAGGTGACGGCTTCGGTCGTAGCTCAGCGCCTCCTGGCGCAGGCAGTAGGCTCCTCCCCCTCACCTTCATCATCCTCACCTGTTTTCCAGATCCAACTTGCGGCCTGATCTGCCGTGACCACGTTGACGTCGTCCTTCTATTAATTCGTATTCTGTTGTCTAATCTCCTCCAACGATTTTATTCAGCTGAAGTTTCGGACTCCAGACTTAAGGCTTTCAGACCCTGACGACGACGGTGAATCATCTTTCTTCTGGTTAACTCTAGACGATTTTGTTCAGTTGAAGGATTGCATGATACAGTGGGGGTTTAAGACTGCGTCGAACCATCTCTCTTCCTACGACAACATACCCTCTAGATTTTATTCTGGCTGGTGCCAAGCGATTCTATTCCGCAGAAAGGAATGTCACCCTCTCGAAGTGAAGTTCAGTCGATTGTCTTCAGTTGAGAAGAACATCAGTCCCTTCGGCTCAAGGTCGTTGTAGCGCCGAAAACGAAATCAAATCGCCTGGCCTTAGCCAAAAGAAAGTATGTGAAGTGTGTCTTCACCGCGACGAGGGTGAAGCTTTCATTGTCTCTCCCACCCCCCCTCACCTTGTTTTTATTATCAGTTCCTTTTAAGATTTTGAAGGTTCATATCAAACACTCTTTGCCCTCGTCGTTCTTTTTTTCATAAATAATAGAAATTTAGGCATGTAGCCCGTTTTTATACCAATCATTTGCAACATAATGGTAATGGACATGGAACTGCCTAGTGTAGGCCTTATGGTCTCTTGCAGGCTCCTTCATTCTTATGTTCTTAAATAGAATCGCTGTTAGTTGCCAATTAATATGTTTGTTTTTTCACATATTTTACATTCTTGTTTTACATTTTTCGTTAGCCTTCTATCTCCTTTCTTTCTGCTTCATCATCTTCCTTTTCTTCTTAGTCTCTATTTTTTTTCTTTTTTCTTTTCTTTTTGTCTCCTCTTTTTTCCTTCTTTGTCTTTTTTCTTTCTTTTTCTTTTTATTCCTGTTTTTCTTTGTCTTTTAATCATATTACTGCTTTTTACTACCATTATTTCCACTGTTTCCAATAATACTCGTACAAGACAACCAAGATTCTCCTTCTCTCGAGATCTTTTGAGGATATTATCGACACTGCTGCTGCTCCTGCTGCTGCCTACACAAGTGCCATGGAGTGCCGCAATTCTCACCTTAACTGACAACGACACTCTAGAAAGAGAAGGTACAGACAGGAGGGATAGGAATGGGGGCTGGCGAGGGATGGGGTGGGGTATGTCGAGACTGCATACTCACTCAAACCCCCTCCACACCCACCCCCCACCCCACACACACAACATCCACATCCAAACGCACAATGTGGAAAAGGGAAGATCGGGGCGGTGGCGGGCCAAAGGAACATTGAGAGCATGCGTGGGAGATAGAAGGATCTTGATAAATGGCGCCCTCTTTGGGATCCCCCCCCCCCCCACACACACACACACCGTTATGGACCGACCCGGTTCCTTCCACGTCCATCGCGGGGTCTTGAAGGCCGCTTGCACGAGATGGGAAGGCTATGAAGAGGGAAGGGGAGGCAAAGTGGAGGGAAGAGCAAGAAGGAGAAGAAATAGAAAGAACAAAAACAAGAAAAAAAAGGAGACGAAAAATAAACCGTAGACCAAGAAGAAGAAAGAGTAAAAGTAAGAATAACAATAAGAAGAAAAGGAAGAAGGGAAAAAATAGTGAAAGTAGGAGTAAGTAAAATGATAGTAAAGAAAAAAAAACGAGAAATAGAGGGAATAAAATCTGTCGAAAGCGGATGAAGTGGAGAAAGCAAAGGAAGCTAAAAGAGAAATAGAG
>NC_134804.1:39962124-39994624 GCF_046742065.1 Oratosquilla oratoria | reverse complement strand
GTCGCTTCCAGATGCAAACCGTCGTGACTCAGTCCTGTATACATTCCTTTCTCGATTTCTTTTTTTTTATGTGTATCATTCCCATTTGCCCATTAAACAACTCTTTCATCCATTGTCCTCACGTCTATCATATCTCCCATTTACAATTTCCCTATTTTTCAGGTCTAGCTTATATTCTTCCTTCGGCCTCATTCCACATCGTTATGATTCAAAATTTAGACAAATGGTTATCAAGTCATTTTATAAATTCTTGTTCGCTATTTCCCCTCTCTTTCCAGGTTGAATTTACATTTTTTCTACGGCCTCATTACATTTTATTTTAAGTTTGTCTTCAGCCATTGTTATGATTCAGGAATCACTTTATAAATCCTCATTTCCTATTTCTACAGACTCCATCTCCTTCCCTCACCGTTTCTGTTTCCATTTGCCTTCCTGATACCCCCTCACGTTTGCCGCCAATGGGAGGGGGGGGGGAGTGAGTGAAGATTTACAGCACTCACCCCCACCCCCCATCCGTTGGCTCGATTTTAAAAATTCAGGACTGTAACATTTTCATTTTCGTATTTCCCACTTTTTCTTCTTTTTTCTTCGTCTCCCCCTTTCAACCTTTGAGCCCTCCATCTTGCACCCAATCCCTCAAGACCTTCAGTGCTACTCATCATGTCATCTTGACACATCATATATACAAAAACATTCGGTATATGTGTGCGGCGTGTGATCCACCATGGCCATGGATCACATGCTGGACTAGTGATCAACAGCTATTTCCATAATGTATGAGAGCTCATATGGCCCTATCTATGAGTAATGTTGTGACCTCACACACGCACACACACACATACACCGACTCCTTGCACAAAGGAGAGGATGGTTACTTGCAGTGTTGTCGTCGTCATGCACTTTTCAAACCTGAGTGTGGGACGATCTTGGCAGCGCTGAGCTGGCAGTCCAGGACCGTATCACTGTGTGTGTGCATGTGTTTATTTGTATGTATGCATGCATATGTGTGTATGTACCTACGTATTGATACACACAAATACGTGTATATGCATACATTAGTATGTGTATGACTATATCATTTGTGACTACATAATGTGTGCTTGTGCGTGCGCACGCCCGTGTGTGTGTGTGTGTGTGTGTGTGTGTGTGTGTGTGTGTGTGTGTGTGTGTGTGTGTGTGTGTGTGTGTGTGTGTGTGTGTGTGTGTGTGTGTGTGTGTGTGTGTGTGTGTGTGTGTGTGTGTGTGTGCGCGTGTGTAACTTCATGCTCTTCACACATCGAGGGCGTGCGGACGAGTGGGGCGGGCGGGCGGGCGGGCCAGTTGCCAACAGCTAGTAGGACGTGCCGCAGTACGGCGCTTGGCCAGCAGGAGTCTCCCTCCCTCCCTCCCTCCCTGCCTCCCTCGACTCGAGAGTCGAAACAGTTCGAGATTCTGTATCTCTCCATCGCCTGACTGTCACCATTCACATCATTCTAATCTTTATCATAATAATCGGACTTTGTTCCTGAGTTTGGTCTATATCTAGGCAAGGGATATATTTTGTGGTTTGATATGTAAAGTCGAGAAGATTATAGGAAATCCTACGATAATTCGTTGGTGTCCTTTTATGATGAAAGTCGTGCTATTTTTTCATGTTATTTCTTAGTCAGCAACTGAATTCTCGTTTCAGTAAAAAGTAACTACAGTAGGCCTTAAAACCTCAGCAGTCAGATGTGTGAGAGAGATTAGAAAAGTTTTCATGGTTACATTTTCTCCCTCGTTTCTTTTCAGGACATCATTGATATTTTAGAATTAATTGTACCAAGTGCAGTTTCCACTGTCCGTGCCTTATGCGTTTGAACATGTCATTATGAACTATTCACAACTATAGCATGAGGTAAGTTCTAGTCATTTATCTACTATAATTCAGTATATTTTCCTTTGTCTTATCCGTGCATGAAGATTTCAGATCTGTAACATTGTAATATAGTTAACCCATTCAACTCCGATGACAAGATGTCTTGTCCATTTGGTCAAATAAAAACAAAAAATCATAATAAAACAACAAAATGTTTGATGATCAAACAGCACCAGAAAAATATGACGTCATCAGTCCTCCGCGAGGAGGACTGATGACGTCATATTTTTCTTGTGCTGTTTGATCATCAAACATTTTGTTGTTTTATTATGATTTTTTGTTTTATTTGACCAAATGACAAGACATCTTGTCATCGGAGTTGAATGGGTTAAGGAATCTTTCCGGTTATACGAACTATCGATTTTTTGGGTATTTTTACATTTTTTCAATGTATTTTTTTCCGTACAATCCGAAAATGACATTGTTTTTTTTTTGAGAAACCAATAGGTAAAAAGTTATTCAACTTTAAAGTTATTTATTCCCTATGTAATACTGAAGAAATGCTAACTTTCATTTTTCCTCTCTTTCAGGGCAAAAATCACGTTATTTAGGTTAATATGAATACTAAATACAATCTAAAGTGGCTATTTGAGAATATTAAAACAGAGCTTGATGCGGCAAAATTCCTTCAAGAGAAGAATATTATACCACAGAGCAAAAAATGCCAAAGAAAGCATGAAATGGAACTAAAAGAAATGAATGGATGCGCTAAATGGCGTTGCAACAAATCAAGTTGTGGTCAGGAAAATGTTACAGTTCGTAAAAATACTTGGCTGGAGGGCTCAAAATTACCTTTGACAAAAATCATTATTTTCATATATTCATGGGCAAAAGACTACACAAGCTCTAATTACTGCAACGATGAGATTGAAATCAACAAGGATACAGCAGTCGATTTCAACAATTATCTCAGAGAGGTAAGTAAATATCAATAAACTAACCTAACCTAACCTAACCTAACCTAACCTAAACTAACCTAACCTATCCTTTCCAGGTATGTGCTGAAACATTGCTGAAAACCCCAATGGTCATTGGCGGACCTGATACAACGGTGGAAATTGATGAAACTCATTTCAGCAAGAGAAAATACAACAGAGGAAGAGAGCTACCAGAGCAATGGGTCTTTGGTGGAGTATGCAGAGAAACCAAAGAATGTTTTTTGTATGCTGTTCCAAGAAGAAATGCTGAAACACTGACACAATGCATAAAAAGGAGCATTCGACCTGGAACAACAATAATAAGCGACCTTTGGAAAGCGTACGACGGCATATCACTACTTGATGGATATAATCATAAACACTGCACTGTGAATCACTCCGAGAATTTTGTAGACCCTAAAACAGGTGCAAACACTCAAGCGGTTGAAAGTATGTGGCATAGCTTGAAAATGAAGAAAAAACGCCAAGGAGGGATTCACCGACAAATGATTGATTCTTATCTCTGCGAGTTTGTGTGGCGGAAACGTATAGAAAAGGACCAATATTTTGAACAAATATTGCTAGATATAAGTAATTTTGACGTAAAGTAATTCTTTTGAAGGAAAAGAGGTCTTTATTTGATAAAAGATTGAAAACATCAAAGAATGTATGTCTTACATTTGATAAAAGAAAGGAAAAATCAAAGTTTGCATTTCTTCAGTAATGCATAGGAAATAAATAACTTTAAAGTTGAATAACTTTTTATCTATCCATTTCTCCAAAAAAAAACAATGTTATTTTCGGATTCTACGGAAAAAAATACATTGAAAAAATGTAAAAATACCCAAAAAATCGATAGTTCGTATAACCGGAAAGATCATAGTTAATTCTACTCTGCAATATATTATCTGATATAAATGCCTGAAATACTGAAATGCATACCACTGTAATATTGTTCCTTTTCTTTATCTTTTATAGTTGTGTGCATTACATTTGTTTGCATGCATTAGCACAGTGCAATGTTTACAGTACATATACATACAGTGCATTACATGCATTAGGATAATTTCGTGGTTCATTTCAATAGTCCTCCTAGAAACGCCTTGACAGTGAGTTACGCTAAATGAAATGGACATGAAAATTGCTACGAAAAAAAACTATGAACAGTTAGATCGTTGGTCCATTTAATTTTCTTAATCATAGTCATTCCAGGTTTTTTATTCATCACAGGATTTTATCTTATTTTTCTGACAGACACAAAATTAAGAATATCAAGCAATATTCCTCGACTTACACAGAGACCCTGCGCTATACTGCTGTTTGTTAGGCCATTAGATTTTACTTCAGTACTGAATTAAATAATCTGGTTTGACCTCGCTGTAACTACATTAATTTCTGCACTGTGCATCTCCTTAGGAAAGAAGCGGCGATGAACCACATACTCTCTTAGTTCTCCAGTCGAGAAGTCTTGACGTATTTCAACTTTTTCTCTTGGATACCTTCTTTCCAGAACTTCGGTTTGCATCTTTCTCTTTTCTTTTTTTTTCGTTTGCCTTTTTTGTAATCAAAAAAGCATATATCAAAGACTGTATGCGTTCCCTTCCTTTTTTTCTCGTTAGCTTTTCTTTCTGTTCTTTGTTGTGGTTATGGAAAAAAAAATATCTTTAGATAAACCGTCAGCTCTGCGTCGACGTTTTCTTTTCTTCTTCAAGAAAGTTTTGACATCGAGATATGACGTCAGAGGGTGACGTCACAAAATGCCTGATCTCCTCTGATCTTTTTTTCGATTCTTTTATTTTTTCTCTCTGACAGACGACAGACGATTTTATTCAGCTGAAGACCAGTTTTATAGACGTCAGGACCAGAAACTCTTCCAACCAAGCGATTCCTTTCAGCGGAAGAAAACCTTCAAACTTTAAATTAAGTTTCATCAACTCTAAAATGAGTGAATTAAGAGAGAGAGAAAAATCGACAAGTTTCCCCCACCATCTCAAGGTTCCAAAAAAATATCTGAATCTGAAATATCACCACGCAGGCGTTGGGGACAATAGAGATAGATGAATAGAACCAAGGGGGGAAAAAAGTCTTCCTTGCGTTGCGTCTGGGGCGGCCGAAGCCAGGCCAGTCAGCCAGAAGCGTGACCGACGACAGAAAAAGCCAAAGCCTGACTCAGGAAGCCCGAGGGAATTCAAGAGCAACCCAGCGTGTCCTCACGGTGCTTTGAGCTTTGAGGTCGCCTTGTAGATGGGTAGACCAGGGTTCGGTACCCCTTGGGCAACTCTCTCTCTCTCTCTCTCTCTCTCTCTCTCTCTCTCTCTCTCTCTCTCTCTCTCTCTCTCTCTCTCTCTCTCTCTCTCTCTCTCTCTCTCTCTCTCTCTCTCTCTCTCTCTCTCTCTCTCTCTCTCTCTCTCTCTCTCTCTCTCTCTCTCTCTCTCTCTCTCTCTCTCTCTCTCTCTCTCTCTCTCCCTCTCTCTCTCTCTCTCTCTCTCTCTCTCTCTCTCTCTCTCTCTCTCTCCTCTCTCTCTCTCTCTCTCTCTCTCTCTCTCTCTCTCTCTCTCTCTCTCTCTCTCTCTCTCTCTCTCTCTCTCTCTCTCTCTCTCTCTCTCTCTCTCTCTCTCTCTCTCTCTCTCTCTCTCTCTCTCTCTCTCTCTCTCTCTCTCTCTCTCTCTCTCTCTTCTCTCTCTCTCTCTCTCTCTCTCTCTCTCTCTCTCTCTCTCTCTCTCTCTCTCTCTCGCTCTCTCTCTCTCTCTCTCTCTCTCTCTCTCTCTCTCTCTCTCTCTCTCTCTCTCTCTCTCTCTCTCTCTCTCTATCTCTCTCTCTCTCTCTCTCTCTCTCTCTCTCTCTCTCTCTCTCTCTCTCTCTCTCTCTCTCTCTCTCTCTCTCTCTCTCTCTCTCTCTCTCTCTCTCTCTCTCTCTCTCTCTCTCTCTCTCTCTCTCTCTCTCTCTCTCTCTCTCTCTCTCTCTCTCTCTCTCTCTCTCTCTCTCTCTCTCTCTCTCTCTCTCTCTCTCTCTCTTTGAGTTTGTGGACACAATTAGAAAATTCATTATCTGACCCAAGGTCATATTAATCCTTTTAATTGAGAATCTTAATTGACCCTATGACGTCCAGAGATCCCCTTAAGCTTAGTCCTTACAGGCGATAAACTCGATCCAATGTGCTATAAGGGATTAACGGGTTTTAGCTGGCTCATTAGTTATTAAGCCTTTAGTGACAAGAGGCTCTTCCAGGGTCCAAAAGTTCTTCAACCTTCCTTTCCTCTCGTATCTGACACTTATGTATTACTGTTCATCTTTAGACTCCTAAAGACGACGTGAACACTAAATCATATCGATTATCCGACACTTCGCAGCAAGAAACTCCTCTAGGGCCCTTTCGTCATGTAGACACTTATGAACTGCTATTCTTTGTTAGACTCCAGGAGACGATGTGAACACTAAATTACATCGCTAAGCATTCACTAACTCCCAATGGTTATCGATAGTCACACTAAGTGGAATCTGTGCTC
This sequence comes from Oratosquilla oratoria, assembly GCF_046742065.1. Classification (NCBI taxonomy): domain Eukaryota; kingdom Metazoa; phylum Arthropoda; class Malacostraca; order Stomatopoda; family Squillidae; genus Oratosquilla; species Oratosquilla oratoria. The sequence continues at coordinate 39,988,304 of NC_134804.1, read as the reverse complement.
CCTTAGGAGGTTTATGAACATTGTCTGGTGTTCATTTGACCAAAATCCTTTAAGTGTGACATATTCAATCCACTTATCATTGTACGGTTCACCGGGACAAGTTTATCGAAATAGTTATGAAAAAAATTAATGAGAGGCTCCTCTAAGCTGAATGAAATCGTTGGGTGATCTATATACTAATAAAATAATATCGATCTAAGTCGGACCGAAAACCGGAAATCCCCTCCGGCCCCTAATTGGTTGAGAAAGTGGTGACGTCTCGGCAAGGGAGGCGACTGATTGGCTGAGAGCGGTAACGTCACGGCAAGGGATACGACTGGTTGGCTGAAGGTGCCTGCGAGTGAAGCGAGCTCGCCCGAAGAGCCAAGCCCTCTGTAGTTGGGTCTGGTGTAGCCCGTTGCTCATCTGGAAAAAAAATGTGACCAAATACGCCCGTGAATGACCAAGGTTTCGTGGGAAAAAAATAAACGTAACTCAGAGATACATGGTGCTTCTCATTGATGAATGAATTTGTCTAACAATAGCATTAGCCAATACGAAATCACTCAAGTTTTCCGTTGTCGGTGACCGAGTGAAAGATAATACATACATACATATACCAAGGCTTTTTCCCCCTTCCAAGGGAGGTAGCCAAAAAGGGAAAGGCATAAAAACACTCCCACCCATTTCATCCCTAAATACACTCCACACCCCTCCCACCCTTCCTCTCATCTGAGCACCTCCTGGATGACGGGTCATCCCTGCACCCTGCCCACCGCCCTGGGTCAGAAGCAGTGTCGCAAGACACAGTACATCCACAGCAAGGCCGCTTCATTTAATCGGCGACCCCCCTCTCCGTCCCCCTTTGCATATAAGGCGAGGACGGGGAGAAATCCCTTCGGGCTGCGTCAAAATTTACTCACACATACTACCCCACCCCCACCCCCCCGCCCATTCCTCCTCATGCAGTCACAACATCATCCATATACAACCATTCTCCACTCACCTCTGTCTTCCGTCCTCTCCCTTCCTTCCTCAACAGACATTCCCCTCTTCCCCAAAGCCCCCTTCACCCCATCCATCCACCTCATCCTAGGACGTCCCCTCATGTTCACTCCCCCCACATCTGCCTTCCATACCTCTTTTACTAGTCTTTCTTCACTCATTCTTTCCAGCCTAGTAACCCCCACCATACTTCTCAGACACCTCATCTCAAACACATTCAAACTCCTTCTCTCTTCTTCTCTTATGTTCCACGTTTCTGCCCCATACAGTGCTGTTGGCACAATCACTCCTTCATACAGTCTCCTCTTCGCATCCATTCCCAAATGTCTATTCCTCATTACACTCTTTAAACCACCAAGGCATTTACTCGCTTCTCTCAATCTACATTCTACCTCCACCTTCACTCCACCTTTTCCTGCTACACTTGCACCCAAGTATCTAAAACTATCCACTTCCTCCAGTCGCTCTCCCTTAATGTTCACTTCCAGTCTACTGCCACTTTCACCCCTTGTACATCTCATCACCTTACTTTTACCCACATTTATCTTTAGCTTTCTTCTATCACATACTCTCCCAAACTCTGCCACCAGCTTCCTCAACCCCTCCTCTGACCCTGCCACAAGCGCAGTGTCGTCCGCAAACAACAGCTGGCTCACCTCCCACTTTTCTCCATTTTCTTTAACCATCTCCAATCCCTGACTCACTACCCTAGCATTCACCTCTCGCACCACCCCATCCATGTATAAGTTGAACAGCCAGGGCGACATAACGCATCCTTGACGAAGTCCCACCTTTACTTCAAACCACTCACTCTCTCTCCATTTCTAATCCTAACACATGCTCTACTACTCTCATAAAAACTCTTGACAGCTCCCAAAAGCTTTCCTCCTATCCCATAAATCTGCATAACCTCCCACAGTGTCTTTCTGTCTACCCTATCATAAGCCTTTTCCAGATCCATAAAAGCCCAAAAAACATCCTTCCCCTTTCCTATAGCTTTCTCACATATCTGTCTTACCACAAAGATCTGATCTACACAACCTCTACCCGTCCTAAATCCACACTGTTCCTCACCAATTACTCCTTCTGTTCCTCTCCTAATCCGCTCAATTAAGATCCTCCCATAAGCCTTCCCTACTACACTGAACAGGCTAATCCCTCTGAAATTACTACATTCACCCTTGTCCCCTTTTCCCCTGTAAAGAGGAACTATACAGGCACTACTTCAGTCCTCCGGTACTCTACCCTCTCTCCAGCAAACATTAAATAACCTCACCAACCAGTCCACCATCACTGAACCTCCCTTTTTCAGACATTCTGCATGACATCCATCCAGACCAGGTGCCTTACCTGCTTTCATCATCTTTACAACTGCCTTCACCTCATCCTTCCTTATTTCTCCTCCATTCTCCTCACTCATCACTCTCATTTTCTTCGCATTTCCCACTGCAGCTATCTTTCCTTCCCTATCCTCCTTCACATTCAGCAACTCCCTAAAATATTCTGCCCATCTTCCCCTCACTGCCATCTCTTCCATTATCAACTCTCCATCTGTACCTTTTACCTTTTCTTCCCTACTTGATTCGCCTCCTCTTCCTCTCTTAATTTCTTTCCAAAACATCTTTTTATTACTTTCAAAATTTTCTGTCATACTCCTACCCCATTTCACATCTGCTCTCCTCTTTGCCTCCTTTACCTTTTGCTTTACTTCTCTTTTCTTTTCTTTGTACGTCTCATATGACTCCCCTGTCCTCTTTTGTAATCAATCTGTGAATGCTCGCTTCTTCTCTTCTACAACTTTCTTTGTTTCCTCATCCCACCATTCACTACCCTTTCTTCTATTTCCCCCTGTCCTTCTTGTTCCACACACCATCCTTGCACACTTTAAGACTCCCTCCTTGAACCATCCCCATTCCTCCTCCACACCCATCTCTGCTCTATCCTTTACTCCTTCCCACTCCTCCTTCAGCTTCTTTTCGTACTCCTTCTCCTTTTCCTTTTCATTCAAGGAGTTCACTCTAAGAACCTCCCTACCTTTTGTCCCTTTCCTCCTTCTCCATCTATCCTCCACTCTCAGCTTACCTTCCACCAAAAAATGATCTGATATTCCCCCACCCTCTCCCCTTAGCACATGTACATCCTTAACTCTTCCTATCATAATCCTATTTACCACTACATAATCCATTAGCGCTCTATCTACCACCCTACCCTCCACCACCCTCTCCCATGTGTACTTATGCTTGACTTTCTTCCGAAACACTGTATTTGCTATCATCAACTCTCTTTCTAGACACATTTCCACCATCAACTCTCCACTACGATTCTTTCCTGGAACTCCACACTTCCCAACCACTCCATCGATTGGACCATTTCCCACCCTAGCATTAAGGTCTCCCAGTACTATTACATTGACATTTCTTCCTAAACCCTCTATGCACTCATTTAAATCTATCCAAAAGGCCTCCCTTTCTTCCATGCTCTTCTCACTGCCCGGCCCATATGCACTTACAAAGACCCACATCTCCTTTCCCAGTTTCATCTTCATCCACATTATCCTTGAGGAAACCTCCTTCCACTCCACTACCCCTTTACCTATCTCCTCACTTACTAGAATAGCCACCCCTTCCCTCCCTCGCCCTCTCTTCACTCCTGATAACCTCCCACTTACACTCCCAAACTTACACTCACCCTTCCCTTTCAACTTAGTTTCACTCAAAGCCAACACATCCATCTTTCTTCTCACAAACATACTACCTATCTCTTCCCTTTTACTCTCATCTGTACCACATCCACGCACATTAAAAGACCCAAACCTTAGGGTGCTGGCCCGAGGCCCTCCAGCACCCCTTATGCCTTTCCTTTGCGTTTTAGGAATCTGCCCCTTGGGGCTACAGGGAGAAGGATGCCTAGTCCCTCTCCCCGTCCCTTTCTTCTCGCCTCTTACGATCCAAGTGGGAAACTTGGTGGCAGTATTCTTTTCCCCCACCACAGGGGATAATAGGAAGGAAAAACAAATGAGTTGATAGTCTACTCAGAATCTTGCTACGTTTAACTAAGATAAATGTCGAAGGCCATAAGATATGAATAATTATAAAATGCGGAATGTTTAGCAAACGTTCATTCGACTCATAAAAGTACAGAGAGAGATTTTCCACGCTTGATGAAATTGTCTGGTGATAAACAGAATGAAATCTTTAAAAGGATTAAATGCATTTCAAGGTTGATTGAGTTGTTTCTCTTCTATAAATAACCCACGAGAGCGCAGTTTTCTCCAAGGACATAATAAAATCGCCCTAACGAAATCGTTCATGCGAATCAGTTCTTCCCAAAGATCGAATCTGCACGAAACCAACTGTAGAATAAGGTGATACGAAATATACGCCAGGAGGCGCTGAGTAGCTACAGCCGAAGCCGTCACCTTTGCCCCAATATCCGCTTTAAGAACTGTTGGGGGGCAGGTAAGAGTCACCACTGGGAATTGAAGAGAAGTGCGGGACTCGAACCTGCGACTATGAAGATGCGAGAGACGCACGCTTCCGGTTGCATCACCAGCGCATGAAGTTCAACTATAGTTGTCTTGACGTTTATGTCACTGTTAATGAAGTCATCAATAATCAAGAGACTTTCACTAATTACCAAGAAATCGAACCAAACCTCTGGAATTAGGGTCAGAAGGAAATGTGAATTTCGATGTAAGGTACCTCATGTATCATTCCATTTCGTTGTCTACGGTAAGGTGGAAAAAGAATTTAGATGCCTTTTGATTTTCGAATTAGTTGTTACTTTTTCTATTTTATCATTCTTTATAAGAAAGAAAATACAATGACCGCTGTGGTTATGTTAAAAGGGTTTTATATTCCCATTCTTATAATGGGGCTCTTGCAAGCATTGAAGATTTCAAGATTTGGGAAATGAAATAGTGACGACATAAAAGTATAAAACTTATGCATTTGGTAGCTCATGCGGGGCAGGAGATTGGAAGTTCAAGGAGATTAGGGAAGGATATTACTTGAACCTGGACCTCGGAGTGTTAGCTGGGAAGAAACGTTAGCTCGGAGTGGTGGTGGTGTTGTGAGGGTCTTGAAGAGTTCTGGGTGGTGGTGGTGTTGTGAGGATTCTTAAAGAGTTCTAAGAGTGCGCAGCACACAGAGAAACGAGATTATTTTCTTTCTTCCCGCAAGAGCAACAAGTTTAAAGATCATTCATTAGTCTGGAAATAGTTTAGATACACTTATAACATGACATTTGTGTTGTAAAAGAAAAAATAATATATCTTGGTTTGGGCCTTTGGCTTTTGTACGCCCACTTAAAGCACCCGAATTACAAAATGAATATATAGATAAATCAATATTTCTAAATGGGGAAACATGCGTTAGAGTAGCTTCCTGGGGAGGACCACTTCAACAATGAATTAAATCGCTAAACATCCGCTAAATCCCGCTAATTTTTGGATTATGGCCCCACTTTGGAAACTCTGAGCTCCCCAGGGGTACATAAGCCACAGCTCGAAACCATTCCTTTATGAGATTAATAACAACAGAAGACGACTGGAAACCTTTAAGAACCTATGCAAGTCTGTGACCCTACTGTTTGCGAAGGATGTTTCTTCGATTGAATACGATCGTTCATTTGTAAACACAATAAACACACAAGATGAAGTCTATACCAAGCGGGTTAGCGAAAACTAACCTCCGTAAACAATTTCCTAAAAGTCATAATCATTCCTTTTCCTTCCAAAACTAACTTTATATCATTTAACTTCCTCGTTGTCTTTTGTTGTTTTCAGGCATCCTATCATGACTCACTCGTTTCTGACACGGTTTACCTTCTATCCAAAGCTTAGAGGACATCAGAAAGTACAATTAAAGCGTTTAGAGGAGAAAAAAAAATGAAATTGCATCACAAAACATGAAGTTTAGTCACACCAATTAGAGACTTTTTTCTTGCTAATTCACGTCGATTTTCACAAGAGTGGCGAATGTGGAAAACGAGATTATTTTAGACTTCTTTAAGAAATGTGGAGGAGGCAGGGTGGGAGGAGGAGGAGGAGGAGGAGGATGAAGACCTAGGGATTGATACAGTCACCCAAATTCTTAAGCTTTATTCTCTTCAATGCAATAATGAACTTTCGTCAATCAAGTTTCTGTTCTACTTCGACGAGTCTGTCTCCAACCCCTACACTTTTTTTTCTAATACTAATTGGGGTAGATAATACCCGTACCGGACACCGAAAAGCCAGAGCACCCCCCCCTCCCCCACATCTTCCTATTTACATGGACAAAATGACAGGACATGTCTCACGGAACAATGTGAACCTAGCATATAGGTTTGCTGTTTCAGATTAAAAAAGGAAATAAGAAGACTTGGACACAGAACCTGGTTCCTCGACTTTGAGATCTCAAATTCTCGAAGAAGATTCACAGGTCGTCTGGCAACCTGCCACAGAAACTTGTCTAGTTTTTTCCTTCCTCCTTCGGAGTAATGGAGTTGCTGAACATGTCATGTCGCCTGATGAGGGTCTCGTGGGTATGTATTTATATATGCATATGCATTGCATTTATATATATATATATATATATATATATATATATATATATATGTGTGTGTGTGTGTGTGTGTGTGTGTGTGTGTGTGTGTAGTTGTGTGTGTGTGTGTGTGCGTGTGTGTGTGTGTGTGTGTGTGTGTGTGTGTGTGTGTGTGTGTATACATATATATATATATATATTTTATATATATATATATATAATATATATAATATAATATATATATATATATATATATATATATATATATATACCGGTCCCCCTCTGGGACTCGATCTCTTGCATGTACGATTGTCTACCACAAAGCAAGAACGTTACTACTGTAATAAGTTGACTGTGCAAAAGGAATAACATGGAAGTAGACCTGGTCATTCCCCGACAGCGCTCAATTTAGTACAGTATGTAATCTTAATTTCATCGAGTCTTTATTCAGGCGAGCCATCCATCCCTTTCAAGGCATCCACCATCCAGCCCCCCACCCATTCCACTTCCATCCACCACCCTTGTTTCCCTCTCATCTCAGCTCCTCGTGGATGAAGGGTCATCCCGGCCTCCTGCCCACTGCCTGCCCGGGACGGAGGCAATGCAGCAGGACACAGCATATCCGCAGCAGGACCAGCCGTTTCATACGGCGACTCTCCCTCCTCGTCCCCTGACTTCTGACACAAAGAAATAAAAAAGAAAAAGAATTGTAGACCTTAGTACCAAAACTCTTGCACAGAAAGACTTTTTCGGAAACCACGAAATATGTAAATGGAAGGAACTGGACAACCCTCACCTTGCGCAGGTGTCCCCTAACTCCTGCTCCTCCTCCTCCACCGAATAAAACCACCTGACGGCACGACTAAAGTGACAAAACGCTTAAAGTGAATGAATGATACCCTCAGCGAGGTTGCATATGAATACCAATAAAACGAATGACTTCCCACAAAAGGAAAAGACCTGTCACTGCTTGGAATCGGGAGAGGAGTGCGGGATTCGAACCCACAACCAAGCGAATGCGAGACCAGCATGCTTCCAATGATGTCACCGGCGCGCAAATTGTTGCGAGAGTCAACTCTGAATCTGGTAAGTATAAATACCATTCCTTACATAGTTTAATTCATAGTTGATGGAATATCTCTTGTTAGCGAGGATAAGCTTGTGTAGTGATGAGTCACTGTGTTGCTGGATGATTGCGTCCATTAGATAGGTTCACTCGTGGCAGTGCTCTCGTTGTGCCAATTGTAAGAGTGAAAAAACATATTCGAAAACAGATGAGGAGGTACGCTGCTTGCTGCTGGGTCCTTTGTAGGTAACCATATCGGAAAACGATGAACTCTACAAAGGACAAAGGGCCCCAAGCGGAATGGAGAGGAGTAAGGAACAGGAGGAAGAAGTGGAAGAGGAGGAGGGAAAAGGGAAAAAATAAGGAGGAAGAGGAAGAAAAAAATTAGTATAAAGAAGAGGATGAAGAAGAAGAAGAGTAGCGGAAGGAGAAAGATGAGGATGAGGAAGAGGAAGAGGGGAAAAAAGACAAGAAAATGAGGAATTACCGACGATGCTTACCTCTGCCATGTGTAGGTCTGTCTCACGACCTTCCTTCACACAAGAAGGTAGGAGATCCACAGTGAAATTAACCTTTGCTGAGGTGGATAAACCTTCCGGCAACGGTGGTCGGACTCGTACAGATTTAATGACTGTCATCAGGCGATTGTCATTCAGCCGATGGGCATAAGGGAGCGGGGAGGGAACGCCGATGAGGAGCAATGTAAAATTAATCGTCGTCAGCTCTTCCTCAGGTTTTTTCCATCCAAAAAAACCCGCGGCCTCAAAGAGGTTTTCAACGATCCCTGGGGCTTTCCCAGAGACATCTCAGAGATGAAATACTATATTGTCTAATGTGGCATGTGGATCTGGTGCAGTTGAGGCTATGATTCACGTCCAGAGTGTGATCTGGGACATATACATAGTGCCTGGAGCCAGGGCTTACGTCATGCTATTATTTACATGTATTTTCTTGTAGTAAGTCAACAGTGTACTATAAATAGTCTCCTCCTTGTAGGGGAGACCCTTAGCTAATTTAAAGATGGTGTGAGCATGTGGCAGAAAGGTGCTGGTGTAGCATGTGTGTGTGTGGGGGGGGGGGGTGTTGCCTAAGCATGTTATCAGGCGAAACTGACAGAGTGCATACCCACGCTTGTGTCCATCCCCGGATTTGAACACGGATCTCTATCTCCCGTCACCTCCGAGCCTTCCAGGGATTTAAGCCAAGCTGTAAAACGATGTAGCCTATAATTGCGTTTGGAGTAGATTGAGTTTGTCACGAAAATCAACTTGACGGTCATGCGGAACGGATGGCATATGGAGTTCGCGTTGGGTGTCTCGTGTGGATGCGTGAGAAAGGAATTCCGGTGTGGATGGCGCGGGTGTCAGGGGTGGGACAGCTTTGGGAAAGGCTGATAGGGGAAGGGGGAGTCGTGAAAGGGGGAGGTGGATGATGGAAAGGGAAAAATTATGTAACACGGTGGGTAAGTTTCCCAGATCTCTTTCAACGACAGCCAGTCCTGGATAAGAACCGTTCGGCACAAGCATAAAGATAAATAAACAAATAGATAAATGAATGGATGAATAAATAATTTAATTAACTAATAAATTAATCAATTAATAAATAAATGAGTAGGCAAATAGATAACTGAATAATGGGTAAATGAATAAACAAAGAGAAATGAATTAAAACAATTGCTCTTCTATATTTTTCTATTTTCTTTTAAGTTCTTTTTATATTCTACATTATTCCCTTCGACTGTTCATGCACGAAATTGAGCAGTGGTGTGTACATTTAGCTGAAATATAACTCAACAATAATAAAAAAAAACTGACCAGCAACATTTTTTTCCCATGACTGGAAGACCACTTTTCGTCATATTTTTCGTGCTTTCTTGTGAAAACAAAGAGCAAAGTAGTGCTACATAGCTACTATGAGTATCTTTGACATCGTAGCTTTATGAAGAATAGCTTTGTCGTTTTTAATAGAACCATAGTCTATACAACAGAGATGTAATGGCCTGTGATTACGTGCCACTCGGGCAGATGACGTTGTTGTCAAATTGCAGATTACCAAGATAAAGATCCTTATGATCACAGGTGTCTTTTAAACTCCCTCATAATCCTCTCTCTCCTTTTCCTCTTTCCTTCCACCTCCCCTTTCTCCATCATCTCCCCTTCCTTCTCTTCTCACTCTATCGGTGAACGTTGGTCGGAAACTTTGTAAACAAAACCGACTCCAACCCAAAGGCGTCATTCTCTTTTTCAATCGAGTAGTTCGAAAGTGTAGTTATGAGGCCGTTATCCAGTAGGATCGAATAAAAATTAATGAAAAGAAAGTGATCTAAGTGGATTAGTTGGATGTCGAGACTTAGGAAGGCATTGCAGCCAGTGGTTCACAGTGTCAAGTAGCATTCAGCTTCAGGTTGTTTTGAAACAAATGTTTCGAAACTGAGTCATATATTGGATTAGTGAACCCCTCACGAATCTTTCATGAATCCATTACCAAATTCGCCATACAATAAGGGAGGAAATATCCTGCTGCACAAATTCTAGTTTACGTGAAAGAGAACAAACACTGCAAATTATTGCATTGAATAATGACCAGAGACCATTCTAAACGTTTTATGAATCCCGTCCGGACGTTTCGTTATCCCCTTCGGCACATGATCATGCTCTCCCAGTTTTGAGCTCCCCCACCCACAAAAAAGTGTGTAGATATATATATATATATATATATATATATATATATATATATATATATATATATATATACATATGTATATATATATATATTTATATTTAGATATACACACACATATATATATATACATATATATATACATATGTATATATATATATATATATATATATATATATATATATACATATATATATATGTTGGTACAAATGTTGGTACATTGTGACAAGTTGATGAAGGTGGAAAAAGAAGTCACGGGTCTAGTTCCGAGTTCCTGAGTTTATTCCTGACTGGTTTCGCTCTATGCTTCTTCAGAGGAATGTGACTCTGGAGTGAAGCTGGCGGTATACATAGTCTGAGTAAGACCGCGTTCCCTCCTTGGAGGTGGGTTACATTTGGTTGTTCAATGGTTTATCATTTTTAATACAATGGACAATAGTGATAATACAGTATACAATAAATTGTTGTGATGTTATTATAAAACAGCTCCGGTGTGTGTGGAATGTTGATCGAGGGTGTAACATTGTAAGTGAAGTGAGTGGTGTAAAAATGTGGGAATCCTAAAAAGTGTCATAAGATAACTTATAGTATTAAGTAATATAAAGATAAATATCCAGATAAATAAAATGAAATAAAATGAAAATAAAAATACAAATAAAAATACAAATACAAATATAAATATAAATAAAATAAATAAAAATGTGCTTATTTAAAGTGACATGACATCTCATGACATGACATCTCATGACATCTCAAAGTAGGGGATATAAAATGGGAAAAATTCACAGCTCAATACGCAGCCATAAGAACCTGCCCCAGAACAGCGCCCACATAGAACGACAAACTCCATCCGGTGCCCAAACGTCCGCACTTCCTGGGTTGAGGGCTTGAGGCCGGTCAGTTCGTATTTTTATTTTTATTTTTACTATATATTTCTTTGGCATTTATTTATTTATTCATTGTTTTATTCTTGTTTCATTTTATATTGCTTCATTTTAAATTAAATTACAATTTATTATCTTAAGTATAAACTAATCTATACCTTAGGTCATACAATGATGTGTCAAAGAGAACGTTGCCCACTATCACACTATTATTATTATTGTTATTATTATATTTATATATTTTTATTCTGTCCGAATATGTCCAAATATGTTATCCATTTATTTATTTATTTATTTTTATTATTTGCAGTACCATATGTAAAACTGTACCATATATGTATATGTATGTATTTTTTGATAACATTCTGTCACACAACGATATGCGATGAGATGTCATGTCACTTTAGATAAGCACATTTTTATTTATTTATTTTTATTTATATTTATATTTATATTTGTATTTGTATTTGTATTTTTATTTTCATTTTATTTCATTTTATTTATCTGGATATTTATCTTTATATTATTTAATACTATAAGTTATCTTATGACACTTTTTAGGATTCCCACATTTTTACACCACTCACTTCACTTACACTGTTACACCCTCGATCAACATTCCACACACACCGGAGCTGTTTTATAATAACATCACAACAATTTATTGTATACTGTATTATCACTATTGTCCATTGTATTAAAAATTATAAACCATTGAACAACCAAATGTAACCCACCTCCAAGGAGGGAACGCGGTCTTACTCAGACTATGTATACCGCCAGCTTCACTCCAGAGTCACATTCCTCTGAAGAAGCATAGAGCGAAACTGGTCAGGAATAAACTCAGGAACTCGGAACTAGACCCGTGACTTCTTTTTCCACCTTCATCAACATATATATATATATATATATATATATATGTATGCATATATATACTGTATACACACGCATATATAAATATATGTATATATATACATATATACATATATACAGTATATATATATACATATATATATACATATATATATATATATAAATATATACATATATATATATATATATATATATATATATATATATATACAACACAATTCACTAAAACGCGTGAATGTAAGAGTTCGCAGAAAACCACACGGGAAAGAAGACACTATGACCCAAACGTTTTCGTCTATTCAGACATCTTCGGAGAATACAGGATAACAATAAATATGGACATATATACAGAAAAGTAATAGGCAAGACAAGAATATGGGAGGTCACACAAGACAATTTCTCACCAAAACGTATCAGGACGGGGACATGCCGTGGGCTGCTACATATTCAAAAATTTTCTTTATAATTAAATTATCCAGTTTATATAAACCTTACCTTACGTTCATAATGTTATCAAGAGAATGTTTAATAAGACTGGATAGAAACATTATTGAATCCAGTCATATTAAACATTTTCTTGATAACATTATGAACGTAAGTTTAGATTTATGTAAACTGGATAATTTCATTGTAAATAAAATTGTTGACTATGTAGCAGCCCACGGCGTGTCCCCGTCTGGGAGGAGTTTTCCAGCCAGAACCCTAAGGTTTGGGTCTTTTAATGTGCGTGGATGTGGTACAGATGAGAGTAAAAGGGAAGAGATAGGCAGTATGTTTATGAGAAGAAGGATGGATGTGTTGGTATTGATTAAAATAAGTTGAGAGGGAGTGGCAAGTTTGAGTTTGGGAGTGTAAGTGGGAGGATCTCAGGAGTAAAGAGAGGACGAGGGAGAGAAGGGGTGGCTATACTAGTAAATAAAGAGATAGGTAAACATGTGGTGGAGCGGAAGGAGGTTTCTTCAAGGTTAATGTGGATGAAGGTGAAATTGGGAAGGGAGATGCTGTGTTTTGTAAGTGCATATGAGCCTGGTAGTGTGAAGAGTGTAGAGGAAAGGGGGTCTTTTTGGATAGACTTAAATGAGTTCATAGAGGGTTTAGGAAGAAATGTCAATGTAATAGTACTGGGAGACCTTAATGCTAGGGTAGGAAATGAACCAATAGACGGGCGACTGGGAAATGTGAAGTTCCAAGAAAAAATCGTAGTGGAGAGTTGATGGTGGAGATGAATCTAGAAAGAGAGCTGATGATATCAAATACAGTATTTAGGAAGAAAGTCAAGCATAAGTACACATGGGAGAGGGTGGTGGATGGAAAGGTGGTACATAGGGCATAAGATAAAGGAGGCAAAGAGGAGAGCAGAGGTAAAATGGTGTAAGAGTATGACAGAAAATTTTGAAAGTAATAAAAAGATGTTTTAAAAAGAAATGAAGAGAAGAAGAGGAGGCGAATCAAGTAGAGAAGAAAAGGCAAAAGGTGCAGATGGAGAGATGATAATGAAAAAGACGGAGTTGCTAAATGTAAAGGAAGATAGGAAGGGAAAGGTAGTTGCAGTGGGAAGTGCTAAGAAAATGACAGTGATAAATGAGGAAAATTGAGGAGAAATAAGGAAAAATGAGGTGAAGGTAGTTGTTAAGATGATGAGAGCAGTTAAGGCACCTGGGTTGGATGGGTGTCATGTGGAATGTCTAAAAAAGGGAGGTACAGTGATGGTGGACTGGCTGGTGAGGTTATTTAATGTTTGTTTAAAAGAGGGTAGAGTCCCGGAGGACTGAAGAAGTATTATATAGTTACACTTTATAAGGAAACTGAGACAAGTTTGAGTGTAGTAGTTTCAGATGGATCAGTTTATTGAGTATAGTTGGGAAGGCTTATGAACGTTTTGATTGAGAGGATTAGGAGAGGAGCAGATGGAGTAACTGGTGATGAACAGTGTGAATTTAGAACAGGTAGGGGTTGCGTGGATTAGATTTTTGTGGTAAAACACATATGTGAGAAAACTTTAGGAAAAGGCAAAGATGTTTTTAGGGCTTTTATAGATTTGGAAAAAAGCTTATGACATGGTAGACAGGAAGGCACTGTGGGAGATATTACAGACATATGGGATAGGAGGAAAGCTATTAAGAGCAGTCAAATGTTTTTATGAGATTAGTAAAGACTGTGTTAGAATCAGAAATGGAGAGTGAGTGGTTTGAGCTAAAGGTGGGACTTCACTAGGGATGTGTTATGTCGCCTTGGCTGTTCAATTTATACGTGGGTGTGGTGGTTTGAGAGGTAAACACAAGGGTAATGGGTCAGGGATTGGAGATGGTTAAAGAAAATGAAGAAAAGTGAGAGAAAAGCCAGTTATTGTTTGCTGACGACACTGCGCTTGTGGCAGGATCAAAGGAGCGATTAAGAAAGTTAGTGACAGAGTTTGAGAATTGTGCGAAAGAAAGAAGTTGAAGATGAATGTGGGTAAAAGTAAGGTGATGAAGTGTACAAGAGGAGAATGTGGCAACAAATTGGAAGTGAGTATTATGGAAGAGAGACTGGAGGAAGTGGATAGTGTTAGATACTTGGGTGCGAACGTGGCGAGAAAGGGAGAAGTGGGGGTAAAATGTAGATTGAGAGAATCGAGTAAATGCCCTGGGGGATTAAATGGTGTAATGAGAAATAGATATTTGGGAATGGATGCTCAGAGGAGATTTATAAAGGAGTGATTGTGTCGACAGTACTGTATGGGGTGGAAACATGCAACATAAGAGAGGAGGAGTTTGAATGTGTTTGAGATGAGGTGTCTGAGAAGTATGATAGAGGTTACTAGGCTGGATATAGTGAGAAACGAGGAAGTGAGGAGGAGAACGGGGGTAGAAAGGGAGTTGGAAGATAGGGTTGATGAAAGAGTATTGGAATGGTTTGGACACATGGAAAGAATGCGTGAAGAAAGATTATTAGTAAAAGAGGTGTAGAAGGCAAAAATGGAAGGAGTGGACATGAGGGTGCGACTAAGGATGAGATGGATGGATGGGGTAAAAGGGGCATTAGGAAATAGAGGAATGTCTGTTGAGTAAGGAAGGAAAAAGACAGAAGGTAGGCGTGAGTGGAGAATGGTTGTGTATGGATGATGCTGTGATGCATGGAAGGGAGTGGGTTAGGGATGGGGGGATGACGGAGTATCTGTGAATAATAATTTGACGCAACCAGAAGGGATTTCCCCCCGCCTTCTCTTTTTGCTGCATGAGGGAACGGAAAGGGCGGTCGCCGATTAAATGAAGCGGCCTTGCTGTGGATGTGCTGTGCCTTGCTACACTGCTTCTGATCCAGTGCAGTGGGCGAGATGTAGGGATGACATGTCATCCAGGAGGAGCCAAGATAAGAGGAAGGGAGGGGGGTGAGTGGGAGTGGATTATGTGGGGATGAAATGGGTGAGAGTGGATTTTATGCATTTGTTTTTTGGCTACCTCCCTTGTAAGGAGGAAAAAGCCTTTGGTATATGTATGTATGTAAGAAAATAGAATGTAGTTTGATCCGCACCGTCCAGGATCATGATATAAATCTACACCATGGTTTATATCAAATGAATAACTGTGTCAACATATATGTAAATCATTAAGAATGTAATACCTGAACCTTAAATGGCTTCATGTGACCTCGAGACGTCCCCATCTGTCTCCACGGGGTCTACCCATACGTCTATGTCGTCCCCTACCTCATTCTAGGGGGGGTCCCCAAGTGGGACCGACATCTTACCAAAAACCTTCCCGCATTCCTGTATGGATGCATATATATATATATATATATATATATATATATATATATATATATATATATATATATATATAATATGTGTGTGTGTGTGTGTGTGTGTGTGTGTGTGTGTGTGTGTGTGTGTGTGTGTGTGTGTGTGTGTGTGTGTGTGTGTGTGTGTGTGTGTGTGTGTGTGTGTGTGTGTGTGTGTGTGTGTGTGTGTGTGTGTGTGTGTGTAATATCTTAAACAGTATATTTGCCAGATCATTTCAGCAAATGAATGAGCGATCATTTTTCCAATATATCTCAGTCTTTACTACATTTTGATAGTCTGTTGTTAAAAAAAAGCAGGGGACATATACAAAAACTGAACCACATAGGTCAAAATGTCCAAGTGAGACAGAAGATATAGAAAAGTCGTTGGGAAGAGAAAAATGGAGAGAGACAGAGTGAGGAGAAGAAGGAAAAGAGGCTGACGAATTGGGAGATGAGATGACGAAGAGAAGTAAAAGAAGAAGTCTTCGAGGACCCAAAAGACCCACAAAAGTGACCTGTGACCACACGAATCTATGAAAGTGTTCTACGAAATTTAACTGTGGCATGCAAGAGGATAACCTGGGCATCGTTGACACCCTTAGTGCCATCGATGCATACATGATAGGGTCGACCATCGTGGATGTTGTCTTCGACCCAAGTGAGAGGGTGAGGATGCGCTGGAAAGCCGTGAGAGGAGGATGAGGCGTGGAAGGAAGACGGGGAAGAGCGGAAGGAGAAGACGGGACTTTTTTTTCCAGAATCATATTCTTGGAAACGCAATCGTCGGTTGCCATTTACTGCTCATCACAATCCTGTTTTCCCACAGCTTTTATTTCCTCCATCTCATGTTCTCTACAATAAATTGGTCTTAAAACTCATCACTTGTCCTCTATTATTATTATTTTTTCAGTTGCCATGATTTAGTCTTCATTTGTCTTTTGAGGCTGTGGATGAAATAGGCAAAATATGTAAATCTTATTTGGTGCACATAAAGGGGCGAGGTCTTATGAGAGGTGTGTGTGTGATTTATATATTTACGAGCTTGATTACTTTCACCTGTGACTGACAGGATCTCTCTCTTTCTTTCCCTATGTCTCTCTCTCTCTTCCTCTCTCCATGTCTCTCTCTCTTCCTCTCTCCATGTCTCTCTCTCTCTCTCTCTCTCTCTCTCTCTCTCTCTCTCTCTCTCTCTCTCTCTCTCTCTCTCTCTCTCTCTCTCTCTCTCTCTCTCTCTCTCTCTCTCTCTCTCTCTCTCTCTCTCTCTCTCTCTCTACCATAGTTAGCTGTCAATATGTTTCTCTTTACTTGTGTACTGCTCTTTGCCAATGGTATTCACGATTAGAAGATCACTAAAGAAGGTACTGTCTCTTCATCCGATTTTTTTTTTTCTTGCTCGAATGCAAAAAGGTAAGTCACGATATAAGATCATACTGGTTTGGATGTGTGTAATATCACCCAAAGTTTATGTGATATATTGGTACAGTATATGGCCTTCACATTATCCTGTAACAATGCTATCGAATATCACTAATGTATAACGATAGCAACTAGTTGATATCCTTAATGTTGTAAAAGAACATCACCAAAATGGAACGGTTTTATTCTGCCATCAATAAGCATCCAGCTTACGAGCTATTATTAGGCTTAGATATTGTATGAAGTGATTTACCGCTGCCATCTTATGGGACCAGCTTATGGAGTTGAATGCTTTTGTCGTTTCCTATATTTTTGCTGCCTCGTTTGGTAGGAAGAAGAAGAATGGCTTGAATTCACTTTGACATGTTATATTGTGCTTCAACAGTGACTAGCCCAAGATTTCAAGTTGGGTTTCTATGAAGATGCATAATTCTCTTTTTCAATTTCATTCAGTGACCCAAATGTAATGAGGCGGCCATTTCTTTGGATTTTCTGTTTCTAGTACCTTCCTTGGGTATGCGTAGATCGTGTCATGTGGCTATCAGTTCTAGATATTTTCTAGATTTTTTCTCTCATTAGTAAAACGTTTTCATGCAGAATCCAAGACCAGATGTTTTGATGTAGCCTCTAATGTAGTTTCTTTAGAATATCTCGGTTATTGCCCTTATCTAGCATCTCCTTTCTAAGTATCTATGTATCTATGTGCTCAAGCTATAGTTCTTACAACGTCAATTTATTTTTTTCCAAACACGCGATATATTTTCCTATGATGTAGAATTTGGCGGCTCACATTTAGGTCATTTTCTTGAATAACTAGAAAGTTGTCAGATAAATCATTTGAATTTTATATCATGAAAAACATCTGGGTGGGTCAAAACATTTGTTCATAACTGTACATCACCCACGCACACACACGCGCACATACACCCATGTACTTATACGCACACACACATATACACACATACATAGTGAGAAACAATTTGATTCAAGGAAGATGCCAGACAGACACTGCTACAAATAGAGGAGTATTGAAGAAAAGGCAAGAGAAAGATAGGTCGGTTTGACTCAAAATCTTATTATGCTAAACCCATTCCAGGGAATGATGGACCGAACACTTTGGGAAAAAATGTAATAGAATGATATCGGTAAAGAGATTTGCCTTTACTTCATGAAATTCATATTTATCGAATATTGTAAGACTGTGCGAAGGGGTCTTGGACATTGTACAAAAGAGAGACAGCTGAGTGGACGATATATACTTTGGACTTCGTAAAAGCCTTTGACAGGGTATTGCGTGGGAAACGAGGAGTTGCTCAAGTGGGAATAACTGGTTGGTCGAGGTGAATGACTTCTTGATTTGAGGAAAGACGACAACTGTAATGTGAGGAAGGATGTCATGGTAGCGGGAGGTGGCAAGCGGAGTGCCCCAGGGATTGGTGTCGTCGCCGCTGTTGTCTGTTGCAAAGTAACCTATTGTGGATGAATGATAATGTGCATTAATGATAACCATAATGGGTTGTAGTATGAATGCATGGCAACCACAACAAGATGAAAACAATACAAAACAACAACATGAAATGAAATGTAATATTAGAGTCAGTATAAAATCAAATCAAACACCAAAATAAAATAAATTGAAAGCAAGAATATGTAAATTGACTTGAATGACTTAGAATAAAGTAGAATAAAACAAAAATACAGACTTATGATTAAGTAAAATTAAACAAGGTTAAAATTCATTTCACTTTAGCTCATTCTCATTCATTTAGAATAACTTCACAAAAGAAAAAATGAAATAAAAAAGCAACACAGTAAAGCAAAACAAATAAGTAGATGAACATGGAAACAGGTCAGGAAACAAGCTAAAAGGAACAAGTGAATTTCGGACGTTACAACAATTTGCTCGTTAAACATAAATGACTTTGTGGAAGGCATGTGTACTTCCAAAAGTCACCGAATATGAGGCATAACAAAAGAAGAACTCCAGACAAATGGAATCGAATGCTGACAAGAGGCCGTAAGTACATCAAATATACACGAATACAAAAGGACACACTGCGAAGAAGGAACACAATCAAGAATGCACGATTCCCATAACTCACAGACAGGTAATCGCACACATACACACACACACACACACACACGTATACACGTACACATGTGCACACACAGACGTCCTCTTGATACAATATGGAGTTAGGGGACGAAAAGAGAATGGAGGAGTTTAGGCAAGAGATGGAGAAGAACGGACGAAGGATATCTACCGTATATACCGTACAGAGGGATAAGGAAAATGTGAAGAGGAAGAGGTGGAGAAAAAAGGAAGAAAAAGAGGGAGAGGAAGAGGAGAGGGAAAATAAAGAGAAAGAGAGAGGGAGAGGGAGTAATAGAGAGAGGGAAGAAGGAAGAGAAAAAGGAAAGAGAGGAGGAACAGAAATAAAAAAGAGAAAGGTGAAGAAAAATAAAAGAAGAGAAAGAGAATGAAGAAGAGGAAGAAAGGGTAAAAGAAAGCAGAAGATGAAGAGGAAAAGGAAGAGGAAGCGGAAAAGGAGGCAAAAGAGAATAAGAAGAGGAGGAGGGGGAGGAGGAGGAAGAAAAGCAAATGTCCCGTGTATGTGTGTGGGTAGGGAGGGAGGGAGACTACAAGGAGAAGCTTATTGGTCCAAGTCGGTGACAGGCCCAACCCGAGTTGGGTCGTCCCATTAGTGAATATAACAACATCAAACCCACGTCTTCCTTGGCCTTCAGCATATCATTCCCCGCCTTCGCCTTCACGCGCGCTTGCGCCTCCATTTTGCACCTTTCCACTTCCCTCCCCGTCTTCCCACTTTTTTTCGTGTATTATTGTGTGTGTATTTACCTAGTTGTATTTACCTAGTTGTATTTTACGGGAAGGGGAGCTATGCTCGTGGGGTCCCGTCTTCATATCTCATTTTATCTAAACTATTTTTAAATTCATGTATTGATTTTGCACACACCACTTTCTCATCTAACTTGTTCCAACTGTCTATTGCTCTGTGAGGAAAGCTGTTCTTTTTAAAATCTCTTCTATAGCTGTCTTTTTTTATTTTCTTTCCGTGTCCTCTTGTATTTCTGTCATCCCATTTTATCAGATTCTCTCTATCAGTAATTTCTATGCCTTTCATGATTCTGTAAATAGCTATCAAATCTCCTCTCTCTCTTCTTTGCTCTAGTGTCTGTAGTTTAAGTTTTTGTAGTCTCTCTTCATATGATAGTTTTGAGAGTGTTGGTGCCAGTTTTGTAATTGCTCTTTGTATTCTTTCAAGTTTTTTTATACATTTTTTTGTACTTGGTGACCATATCGTTGCTGCATATTCCAATCTTGGTCTTATCAGGGTGATTAGGATTTTCCTCACCATTTCTTCATCCAGGTATGTAAATGCTACTTTGATTGTTCTTATTAAATTATAAGTTTCTCCAAAAATCTTATTTATATGTTTCTCAGGTGACATATTATTCATAACAATGACTCCCAGGTCCTTCTCATTTTCTACTTTTTTTATTCCTTCTTCTCCCAAATTATATGATCCTGTTATTCTGTTTTTGCTTTTTCCAAATTCCATTATACTACACTTTTTTGTATTGAACTCCATCTCCCACTTCCTACTCCATTCTTGTACTTTATTTAGATCTCTCTGTAGTGATTCACAATCTTCTTCAGTTTTCACTCTTTTCAGTAGTTTTGCATCATCTGCAAAGAAGCTCATATAGCTTTCAATTCCTTCATCCATATCATTAATATATATAGCAAACATTATTGGGGCCAGAACTGTTCCCTGCGGGACACCGCTTATTACTTCATTCCATTTTGAGTGCTGATCTCTTATCACTACTCTCATTTTTCTTTCTTGCAAAAAGTCTTCCATCCAATTTAGCAATTTACCTTGTATTCCTCCTTCATATTCTAATTTCTTAAGCAACTTCTTATGTGGTACTTTGTCAAAAGCTTTTTTTAGGTCTAGAAATGCACAATCAGCCCATCCATCTCTTTCTTGTATTATATCTATTAGCCTTGAATAGAAACATATTAAATTGGTGACGCATGATCGTCCTTGTCTGAATCCAAATTGCCTTGGATTTAGTACGTTGTTTTTTTCCAAGTATTTTACCCATCTACTTTTGATAATTCTTTCACATATTTTTGCTATTGTACTTGTTAGAGAGACTGGTCTATAGTTGGTAGGTTCTTCTTTATTTCCTCCTTTATATATAGGTACTATATTTGCTTTTTTCCAATCTTCTGGAACTTTTCCTTCTTTTAAGGAACTGCTTATTATGCTATGTATTTTGTCTGCCAGTTCATTCCTGCATTCTTTCAGAATCCAGTTTGCTATTTCATCTGGCCCATGCGATTTTCTGACATCAAAATTACCCAAGTGTGTCAATATTTCATTCTTTGTTACTTCTATTTCTTCCATAGGGGGGACTTTTTCCTTCCACTCAATCTCTTCAGGTTGTATATTTTCCCTTGTAAACACTGATTTAAAATGTTTGTTCATAATTTCTGCCATTTCCATTTCCTCAGTGTATTCAACTCCTCCTTGTCTTAATTTCTCTAAGTCTTGTTTGTTTTTCAGTTTATTGTTTACAAATCTGTAGAATAGTTTTGGTTGATCTTTACACTTTTCTATAACATCTTTTTCATATTTTCTTTTTTCCTCTCTGCACTTTTGTACATATTCATTTCTATAACCAGTATATATTTTCCATTTTTCAGGTCTTCTGTCTTTTTTCCATCTGTTCCAGGCTTTGTCTCTTTTGTCCTTTAACTCCCTACAACTTTTGTTGTACCAGCATTTTACATATTCTTTTTCTTGTTTTTGTCTTGGGACATACTTTTCCACTCCTTTTTTGTAAATTTTTGTCAAAATATTCCATTTCTCTTCCACTGTTGTTTCTTCTTTGTATATTTCTTCCCAGTTTTCTTGTTGGAAGAATTCTCTTATTTTATCAAAGTTTGTTTTTTCATACATCATTCTTCCTTTTCTATATTGTTCATTTCTTTTCATATATTTTTCTTCATTAAGTTCCAGTTCAATCAATATGTGGTCACTTTTACCTATTGGTGTTTTATATTCAATCTTGTCCACTATTCTAGGTTCAGATGTAATTATTAAGTCTAGCCTCGATGGTTCTTCTTCATTTCTATACCTAGTGTTCTCTTGTATCCATTGTGTCATTGAATGGTCAGTAATCATCTCAAGTAGAGCATTTCCCCATGAGTCATCACCACTCTTTACTGTCATTTCTTCCCAGCAGATTTCTTTGCAATTAAAGTCGCCCATCATAACTATTCTTCCTCCGTCTTCCATTATTTTAGTTAATGCTATCTTTGTGTCCTCTAACATACTTTTATGTTCACTCTCCTCCCATGAGGCTGTTTTCGGAGGCACATAATTGATCACAAATTTTCTGCTCTTCTTATCTCGGTCTTCCACTTCTATCATAATCATCTCTACTGTATTCTTTCCATATATGACACCTTTCACGTTTATATCCTTCTTAGTCAGGAACATAACTCCACCCCCTTGTTTTTTCTCTCTGTTTCTAATCCAATAATTGTATGTATCATGTCCTACACTGTTGGGTGGTAGTGGGCCTTTTAATTTTGTTTCTACAATTCCCATTATGTCCGGTTCTTTTTCTTTCAAATAATCATTCAGTTCATTCAATCCTGTTATCAATCCATCTATATTTGTGTAAGACACTCTTAGTTTTCTGCCACTTCCATTGTATTCTCTGTTTCCCTTATGTTTTTCTTTAGTATGTCGAACTGCTTTATTTTCATGTTCACTACTCTCCAATAGAATCTCTCTTTCTCTGACTCCGTTCTTTCCTCGTTTTTTGCCTTAGCTTCAATTCTTTTCTGCTTTTCTGCCTCTCTTTCCTCCTTATTCATTTCTCTTTTTATCCATACCTTTTTATATTGATCATTTGTTGCTAGTTTCCCTGTCTTGGATAGAATTTTCTCTGCTGTTGTTTGTGACCTGAATTTAATCTTAATTGGTCTGGTCTTATCTGTACTATATTTTCCGAGTCTGAATTTTTCCTCAATTTCCTTTATAATTTCTGGTTCATCTTCCTGGACTAATTTTAGTAAACTGCTTACTCTTTCATTTTCCTCCTTGATTCTTGCAGTTCTATCTGGGTTATGTTTCTCTTCCATTCCTAATATAATTATACATTTCTTTTTGTCAGCTAATTCTCTTACTATATTCTCCTTCTGTCTCATCACTTTAATAACTGAGTCTTCATTATGTTCTTTCAATTGCTGTTTGACTATGTCAGTGAATGAAACCTTATTCCCTTCTTGAGTTATTCTCCAATTTTTAGCTTCTGTAGCTAGTTTCTCTCTGTTTTCATTACTATTCTTCTTCAATTTCTCATTCTCCTCCTTTACATTTCCTAACTGTCTTTTTAGGTCCTCTATTTCTTCAGTTAAGTTTCTGTTAGCCTTCTCTAGTTGTTCCAACCTTTCAATTCTTTTAAAAATGGAGTCTACGTTACCTAACTTACGCTCCAAGTCCTCGATCACCTTATCAACTCTCTCCTCTAGTCTTATCAGTCGGGGGGGGGGGGGGGGTTGTGTCCCCCCCACCCTCTTTAAATCCCTGGAACATATTCTCGTCACTTTCTTCTGTATTGCTCCTCTCTATACTTCTAATCTTTACATTTTTATTAGACATTTGATCCTCGCTAAGTCTTTTGTTTACCTTCCGCTTGTCTGGCTGGTCAAAGTCTACTCCCTCCTCATTTCCTTCCATTTCCCTCAGTAATCCCTCCCCTTTTCCTCTTTCCCTACGTTCCCACTACTCCACGAGCAATTTCCCCCCCACCCTGCAAAAACACTAGGCACTTCTCTTTGCGTTGGGATCCACAGACTTCACTTTTCTTCAGAACGTCTTCTAAGCCGTCCATTCGTTGAAGTGTGTGTGTGTGTGTGTGTGTGTGTGTGTGTGTGTGTGTGTGTGTGTGTGTGTGTGTGTGTGTGTGTGTTTGTGTGTGTGTGTGTGTGTGTGTGTGTGTGTGTGTTTGTGTGTGTGTGTGTGCGTGTGTGTGTGTGTGTGTGTTTGTGTGTGTGTGTGTGTGTGTGTGTGTGTGTGTGTGTGTGTGTGTGTGTGTGTGTGTGTGTGTGTGTGTGTGTGTCAAGTTGGACTAAGCCCCCATGGTCAGGCTATATCATGTCCAAAGGGCTAGCCCGACGGTCCTGCATGGAACTTCCAGTGCTAGACACATTCATTTCCATTTAAACTTAACACCCTAAGACTTTGGGGTTCTTCTAAGCTAAATAAAACAGTCTAGCGTTGACAAAAATAAAGAAAATGAAAATAATGGTAAGTAGGAAGAAAATGTTCAGACGAGCCATTTTAATCTTTCTCACCTCACCAGCATAGCAGTCTTGGCCTTGATCTCTCTCACTCGTCCCGTCTCGTTCTCCCCATTATCCTATTTTCCGACACGATTCGTCCAAGGAATTTTTGTCGCTTATTTCCCTTTTCGCTGTGCTTAAAAACAAATAAAACAACAACAATAACAAAAACAAAAACAACAACAACAACAACAACAACAACAAATGGGATGAACTCATGTCAACTTTCCCGTTCCCACATGATGATGTTAAATAAATAGATAAACAAATGGACAAATAAATGAATAGATAAGATTAAGTGAAAATGGGAAAAAATAATGTCCTCATGGACTTTTTTTTTATCCCCTTCGCACCCCTTTTTCCCCTTTATCTCCAACCCTCACTCCCTTCGCCCCTCCCCCCCTTTTAACCCCTTCTCACCCCCTTCCCCACCTCTCCCGTCACCCCTTCGCCTCGTTCCCTTCTCCATTCCTCCCCACCTGATCGCACACTCCCTTTCCACCCCTCACCCTTCCCCCATCTCCCTCTCACTCCTTTCCCTTTCCACCTCCCTGTTTCACTACTCACCCCTTCACCATTTCCCCAACTCCCCGTCACTCCCCTTCCCCTTCACCCCACAACTCTCCGAGATCGACTGAATCGTCGTATCAGGAGGAACCAGCCGTTTAGGTTCTCATCCTCTTCCTCGTCTTAAACCCTCTCTTCTTCCTCCTTTGTCTGTCTCCCTCCTTCTCCTTTCTTTATTCCAGATCCACTTTCCTTTCTTTCTCTCCTCTCCCCATTTTCTTTATTCCCTTTCATGATTCGTTATCATGTCGCCTTCTTTCCCTATCCATCCACTTTCCTTCTCTTCCCTCTACTCCTCTTCTTCCTTACCCTGCTCCTCCTTGCCCCCGTTCTTATCCTGCTCCTCTTCTTCATCATCATATCATCATCACCATCATCACTAACACCATATCTTCTGATCCATCTAATTTTTCTCCTTACTTTAACTGTATCATGCATCACGACTGCCTTCCTTCCCTTCCCAGCTACATCCGCATCCCATCCCATCATCCCTTCCCTTCCCTTCCCTTCCCTTCCCTTCCCTTCCCTTCCCTTCCCTTCCCTCTTCTGAGACTTTTGTCCTGCACTTCCTCGTTTCACCTCAGCAGAGGTGTTGGCCACGACGATATAGGTCTAATGGTCACTTCTGAACAATGTTCCAAACTTTGAAAGAAGAACCATTTACCATAAGCTCGCAAGTTAAATCCATTCCATGGCGGACTATGTATTTTGATTCCTCTTTTATTATATTCAGCTTGTACACTTTTTTTTTAATTCAGCTTAATGATCATAGTTAATTTCGAGTGTCTGAATGAATTACGCCATATAGGTAATAAGGCCACCATGAAACAGATTGAAACTTGCCAATGGGTTAGACTGCTATTCTTTCTTCTAGTTATTGGAAAAAATTAAATATATACTTATATTTCTTTGATAAGACGTATTTGATCTACTGTTACAAGTATTATCTAATGACAGTAACAGCTCTACGTTCTTTATATTGTTATGCATGCGTACATGCAAGCAAGCTTAGGTAAAGCGCAAGGATATGAATT
>NC_134804.1:39872124-39954624 GCF_046742065.1 Oratosquilla oratoria | reverse complement strand
CCCCCCTTCTTGGAATCCCGGAGACAGATGTTCCCACGGCCTGGTGGCGAGAGGAGTACCTTTTCGGTTGCCGAAGACACTTGGGACTTTTTTTTTTTTTTTTTTTTTGTACAAGGCTTTTCACATTGCAGAAGTTCACGTCCACACACTTCCCCAACCCAAATTCCAAACCAGAAACCGAACCAAAACCGACACACACTTCAACCAAACCTTGCACAGTTCTTTCCTGGTCAAACCAAAGGCGTCCCCGAGGATCTGCCGAGTCCCCAAAGAGGATTCCTTCAGAATTAGAATCTGAAACTCAAGTGCAGACTACAAAAGCAACATCATGCCCTCAATCACGGATTGCTGACCCCACAAGCAACAAACAAGCCTCACAGACCGAGCAAACCACCAAATCAGGGCGGGAAAGGGAATCTCTTCTTTGGAGCTTCCCAAAAGTCAACAAAGTAGACAAATTCAAGTTCCTACCATGGAATTGTCGTGGTATGGGTGCCTCCTAGGAGGAGAGCTGAGTCTCCTCCTTTCAAGATTCTCGCCAGGCATGTGTCTGGCTCCGAGAGACAATGGTAGGAAGAGACTCAGCCCCTCCCGCTCAATCAGGATATATGTAGCATACTTCTCCGAACAGGGCCACCGTGGCGGCGTTGTAGTGTTACAAAGGATTACAAAGGCGGAGCATGCCGATAGGAGACCTTTTGGTCCATATCTAGGTCGGATGCGAAAAAAAACATAATAATAAATTAATAAATAAAAACTATAAAAATGTAAATAACAAATAAAATACATAAATAAATACATAGGTATAGTTAGATGATAAACAAGCATCTTGCTTAGGTGTTTACCTAAATGATTTTTAAAGCTTCGAACTGAGCTACATTGCACTACCTGTGCAGGAAGTTTATTCCATTCATTAACTACACGGTTGGTGAAGTTTTTTCTACCTACTTCCAAATTAAATCTATTTCTAGACAGTTTGAGACCATTGTTTCTTGTCTGATTCTCATTCAATGTGAAAATTTTGTCACTTTTGATGTTGTCAATTCCCTTTAGAATTTTAAAGACCTGTATCAAGTCACTTCTGAGTCTACATTTTTTTTAGGGAAAACAGATTCATATGTTTTAGTCGATTTTCGTATGATTTATTTTTGATATTTGGAATCAGTTTTGTGGCTCGCCGTTGTACTTTTTCCAGTCTGTCAATGTCTTTCATGAGATTCGGTGACCATACGGAAACAGCATATTCCAAATGTGGACGAACTAACGATTTATATAGCTTGTTAACGAGTGATGGACTTTATCTGTCAGCAGATAATAGTGGACGAATGTGATTCCTAACAACCTTTTTATCTCTAATGTAACTATAGAATTATTTGGGATTCTCTTTGGATTTATCAGCGATGCTCATTTCGTATTGTCGTTTTCTTTTTTTTTTTTTCTTTTTTTATTGTCTTTTTTAAATCTCTTTGTATTCATACATAACTTTCATAGTCATTAGATGCACCCGAGCACTTATATTTCTTATAAGCCTGCCTCTTTTTAGCAATATTTTTTTCAGTTTCTTTGTTGAGCCACTTTGGGAAGTGATATCCCCCCAAAAAAAAAAAAATCTCGGGCTATGGACTCCGCTGCAGGCTGTTGTATTAAGACTGTTTTTAAACCGAGCCTACACAGTGTGCAGCATCTACATACCATCCAGTTTTCCAGTTGAGAGGGACGACCTTAGCCGCCTCGTGCGAGACCTTTCCTGTCCTTTCCCTCTATTAGATTTTAATTGTCGCCACCCGCTGTGGGGAGACAGCTTGGTCAACACTAGGGGAGTTATACTGGCAAGCTTTATAGAAGACGAGTAAATGTGAAATCTAAACTTAGGAGGCCCAACACATTTTCATGTCCAAAGTAGAATCTTCACAGCAATTGACATTTCCCTCAGCTCATCACAAATATTGTTAGATTTTGATTGGCAACTTTTAGCAGTTTTATGTGGGAGCAACCATTTCCAAATAATATTAGAATCGACAAAGTCAAAGCCAAAATCTCGAAACCCCCGATGGCGTCTGGACAGGGTAGATTGGTCACCGTTCGAGATGTTTCTCATCACCTGATCAACCTCTGGCCAGCTTTAGCAACTCGGGGGAGGCCGCAACGTTGTAGTGGGAGCGTGTATTATAATTGTAATATTATATAATTATGTACCAATGTATGTATCTATGTAAGTATGTACCTCCTAGCGGGTTTGTATTCCCCGCCAGTGGATTGATTTTCCCGCCAATTATGCGTACCGACGCGGTGTGTGACGTCTGTCTCTTGTCAGTCGTGGGCTAGAGCAAGATCTAAGAATATAAGGTCTAACCACTTCCGACCGAATTTCGAGGGAGTTGGCGCAGCGGGCCCGTGAACGTCACCTGGCTGTTCAAAGTGGGGTTAGCGGGTCCTATAGCTGTCAGTTGAAGCTGGTCCGTCGTTCGAAAATGACGTCGCCTTCGCTCGCACCGCTCCACTCAATTAGTTATATTCTGACAAATATTATATAAAATATATATATAAATATATATAAAATATCATAGTTCCTGTCTATATATATGAATATATAATATATATGATATATAATATATATGATATATAATATATATATATAATATAAAATATTATAGTTCCTGTCTTCCTTGGCGTTTCAGTTTTCTTCAGTGTATCACAAAGAGAAAATGGACGCATCCAAATGACGTCAGAAGCTGCGCAGAACTGCTCCAGTGGTTAGACCTGTTTACTTAGACCTTGGGCTAGAGAGCACACGGTTATTTTTTCGGTATTGTGAAATATTTTTATTTAAGTAATATTTTTACAAGTGCTATAACTTTAATTCAACCTATCATTACAACGTATTTCACCGATAAAATGCACTCTGCAGTACTCCGGTCTGTCCCAAGGATATGTGGCCGTTTTCCCAAACGTCCGGTCCCAATCACCTGTCATAGAACAATTCCACACCCTCACACCAACTTTTGCTCCAAAACTCAATACAACAATATATAGCAACTTGTTAATGAAATAGGATGGACTATGGGACTCGGAAAACGATATAGGAAAATTTAAGATGATATACTCCAGGAAACCAAACTATTATATGAACAGAAATGGGAAACACTAGCAAAGGAAACGTCAAGGAAGCACAGGCCCAAAAGCGTTCTGGGAAAGAATAAAGAAAAAAAAAACAATGGGCACCAGTAACCACACACTACCCTATATATTAGATGAGCAAAATAAGCTATTCGACATAAGAAAACGGGGACAGCTGCATCGCAGATACATGCAAAAATATTTAACATCAGTGATGAAAAAAATAGAATATGATGCAGAATCAGGAGAGATTGTAAAAAGGGAACTAGCCGAAAACCAACATCTACAACCACACGACTCCGTAGATTTCACCCGATTGACACCCGGCCACTACCTCACAGAACAACTCGCAGCCAGGGAGGTGAAAGCTGTTATCAAAGAGTTCAAGAACAATTCCAATAGGGAGAGCAAAATCAACAAAAAGATATTCGCACACCTTCCGAACAACATGGCTGATAGATCAGCCCACATCTTCACGGCTAGGCTAGTCACAGGACACTTCCCAACACCATTCAAACAATCACCTTGATTCCAAAGCCAGGAAAAGCACCAAATAAGGTAGAACATTTCAGACCGATTTCTCTACTCAAGGTACCAGTAAAGATACTAAAGAAAATCATGAACATAAGGCTGAGGCAGCATCTCGAGAATGAGGAACTGTACAACCTCAGGCAATATGGATTCCGACTACTCCGTGGAACAACCACCGCCATTGTAGGAACGTATGTCACCAATGTACATTAGTACTTCGAGACGCTAGCAAAGTGTTCCACAAAGTGTGATATGGTGGACTAAAGCTCAAAATTATCTGACTATAGCTTCCAGATGAACTAACTAGACTCCGGTGCGGATTCCTAACAAGGCGCACAGCGAGAATAAGATTAAAAGAACGCAAAAGCAAACTATTCCCCCTCAAGGATCTTGTCTTTCACCAACACTATACACGATGTACACAGCAGATATCCCCCCCTCCCACAGCAAACAGCGACTACATAATGTATGGGGACAACATAACACAAATCAGCATCTATCCAGGAAAATTGAACAAAATGATGGTGAAGCAAGTAGAAAGAGCTATCAGTTGGATCATGGAGTTTGAAAAGCAATGGGGAGAAATTTTCCAAATATGAGGTGATCCCAGTTGCGAAGTTCAGCCCGACACCAATAACAGTAGGAGATGAGACCATCGAATATTCCAAATCTGGCAAACTACTGGGACTCAAAGTTAACCAGCGGGGCAAACTGACCCATGTCATGACAGAATAAAAGAGGCAAAAGCCATAGCGGCAAAACTAAGGAGATTCAAAGCAATGTTAGACGAAGTTAAAGTACATACATACGGTATACTAATGGCTAGCCAAAGGGAGATAGCCAAAGTCAAAGGCATAACTCCACTCTCACCCATTTCATTCCCACATACTCCACTTCCATTTACCCCCCCCCCCCCCCCCCCCCCCCCACCCGCTCTTTTCTTGGCTCCTCCTGGATGTCGGGTCATCCCTGCATGTCGCCCACTGCCTTTGGTCAGAAGCAGTGTAGCAAGACACGGCACATCCACAGCAAGGCCGCTTCATTTAATCGGCGACCCCCCTCTCCGTCTCCTCATGCAGAAAGAGAGAAGATGGAGAGAAATCCCTTCGAGATGCGTCAAAATATCATTCACACATTCTCCTTCACCCCCCAAATCCCCCACCCACTCCCTTCCATGCTACATATTTCCAATCAAATATTTCATTCTTACGTTTCTCCTCTACAAAGTCATTTTCCTTCGTGAGACCAAAGTGTACAACTATGTTTATCACTTCAGCCCGAGTTGGTGCAACTTCATCGACCTCTCCTTTCACTTTTAGCTTGGAAATTCCCTTCCTTTGGATTAAGTTTGGCACGCTAACAAACCTCTAGATTATTTTTTGGTTCATCTCTTCATTCATCAATAATCCCATTTTCAAAGTTTACTCCATTCTCGCGTAATCATTTCTAACTCTTATGTTCTTCTTTTTTATTTATTTCTCTTTTTTTAATCAGCCGTGTGTGTGTGTGTGTGTGTGTGTGTGTGTGTGTGTGTGTGTGTGTGTGTGTGTGTGTGTGTGTGTGTGTGTGTGTGTGTGTGTGTGTGTGTGTGTGTGTGTGTATGTGTGTGTGTGTGTGTGTGTGTGTGTGTGTGTGTGTGTGTGTGTGTGTGTGTGTGTGTGTGTGTGTGTGTGTGTGTGTGTGTGTGTGTGTGTGTGTGTGTGTGTGTGAGAAGAATTCCTTGCCAGAGGCTATAGCGCACCTGTCTTTCCGTAAGCTACTTATCTGTTCCCGAGGCCTCAAGATTGTTCCAGATTATTCTTCGTTGGAGCATCTTCTATCAATTTTAAACAAGACTCAGCAGTCCACATCTTTGGATCCTGCGTATACTGAGATAATTTAGTAACCGTTTAACCCTTTTTCGGGCACCCACAGAAATACTTGGAATTTGAACAAACATTTTGGTGTATTAATTTTCTAGCAATTCTAAGGTACTTTTGTATTTAACAAATTTCCATTTGGGCGCACGAAAGTGGTGCAATGTTACACTATAGTTGTGTCCCGTAAGGATACCTACACCGTAATGCGAGCAATCATGCTGCTCTATCGATCAGACTCCCGGTAACCATAAGAAGCCTGTAAAGGATACCTTGCCAACTGGGGCTCATGTTTTGCAACTCAAAAAAGTTTTAAAATCGTAATTCTTATTCATTTCTACCTTTGTCAAGACTGCATGTAAACCGTTTTGCAACCAAAGAAATACTGAGGAACATGAATATGTACTGCTTATTATAAAAAATGCAAAAATATAGATATATATTTATAATGAGAAATACAATGACTATAAAAGGACTCAAAACGCTAAAAGATTAAATAAAAATTATACACAGATACATATGTGAGAAATACAGTAATAATTAGGAACAAATCACAAACATGAGATACAACCAACTTATATCCATTGCTAAAGAACTAGTAGGAGAGGTCGGAAAACAAGACCATAGAGATTGGAATGCATTGACATTTGTGGCACTCATCAGGAGGATGGAGTGGGAGAATGGCTGGAGGTGCTGGGAGAACAAGGTCCAGAACTAGGTGGTGTACTGGAACTGGGAGAAGATATACAATGGAAGCTCTAAAAGCAGTTCCTGGTATCCGACAAACACAAGGCTACCTGGTACACAGTACACATCCAGCGTGACCGGTGAATGTTATCCTTCTTTGAGCAGTACTTGCAGGTCTGCCTATTACTAACGAACATTAGCATGTGTGGCTCCCTCATATCATACCGAATATTCTCGTGTGGCAGTTATGCTTTCTGGTCCGATTTTAGTGGCACCACTACAGGCAGCTGGTCTGAAGAGAGGTTTGTTACTCTTTGGGTAATTCTCTTCTGACCCCTGGCAAACTCTGAGATCTCCATCCTGAAGGCCTTCAGAGGCATGACATTCTACTTCAAGAGCTTGCAGTCTCTCTTGTAGACCAACCAGGCATTGCAGATCTAGAAATCTAGAGCGTAGCCAAATAGCTTCATGTACCACCGTCGTGGCCTCATTAGTGTCTTGTACAAATGTGTCAGCATATCTGACTTGTCAATGCCTCCCATCCTCCCATTGTAGTCATTGATGATACCAGGACAAAAGATTGATACCCTCTTCTTGGTCTTGCTATACCGTTTGGCTGTCTTCATGGGTTCCATACCAACATCTGTGGACAGAAGATATACATATAAATATTCCACCCCAACATCTGTGGACAGCCTTATCTCTCTACCTCAAGGCCAGAATATCATAAGTTGAAAGGAACTCAAAGAAACCCCTCGGTGTCTTCTTCTCCATCTCCTTGATATATAACAGTGGTGCATTTCCGATTCTGTTGATCCTGGCAGTACCAACATACCAAATGCCAAACTTGTATATCCATTTTCATAGATAACTTCACTATATTCAGCCTTAGGAATTATGAAAGTAATACGTAAATGGAAGTGTGTATCGTATGTATGCGTAAAAATTCTCAAAGTTTCCGTGAAACTGTAGTTGAACGCCATCCCTAAATACTTATATATGTATCAATTCAATTCTTGTAATTTGAAAGTGGAATGAATGTGTAATAGGATATCTTTGTACATATATCTATATCATTATATTATTTTGAGTGTCTTGTTTTCTGTGTAAAAGGGAATAAATTAAACTAATTGGGAAATTGGTAATTAGAAAGAGTTTACTTGCGTGCCCAGGAAGGACGCAGTTAGTTAGAGAGCGAGTGGACTGTCAAATTAAACGACTTTGAAGAACTCGTGTCTCCTTTAACCGTCCAAGAAGTGAGGACCGGCGGTGGCTGGTTACCCATTAAATACTTGTCCCCAAGTCTGTGCTGGTAAACCAGTTGTTTGCATAAATGACACACTCCTTGCACCTCTTAAGTCTTGGCAAGTATAACAACAACCCGGCAACAGCTGCTCTTCTTCAATCAGTTCGGCGTGATGGTTTGTGAATATCGATTCCCCTTGGTAGAGAAGAATGCCATGGATGAATCCATCGACACTTCCACGGTAGAACAACTTGTACCCCGACTTGTCTGGGTTATTCTTAATGTACTCCCAAAGACTGCATGCCCCCGTGCCCTTGTAAGCTACCATGACCACATCTATAGACTGGTGAAGGGTCTCTGCTACTTTCTGGGACTACCCATGTAGTTAATGATCCCAATGGAAATGAGGAGTTCATGGCAACCAATGTAGAAGGTGGAGTTGACATCCCTCTGTCGTGAGAGATTCGTTTGGAAGGCAGTTTCCTCCAAGAAAGAGAAGGGGAACATTTCCCAAAAATACTGAACGGGAGGGCTGACATAGAGGGGTTAAGGATGGTGCAATGCTGGCAGAGGAGGATATGTGATATCCTCCTTTTTTCTATAAAATTTCATTTCCCATCCTTGGTTCCATGCAAAAATAGTGTCCAGATATTTTTGCAATAGTTCGTCCTACCATGTGTGTATTTACCTAGTTGTATTTTACGGGAAGGGGAGCTATGCTCGTGGGGTCCCGTCTTCATATCTCATTTTATCTAAACTATTTTTAAATTCATGTATTGTTTTTGCACACACCACTTTCTCATCTAACTTGTTCCAACTGTCTATTACTCTGTGAGGAAAGCTGTTCTTTTTCAAATCTCTTCTATAGCTGTCTTTTTTGATTTTCTTTCCGTGTCCTCTTGTATTTCTGTCATCCCATTTTAACAGATTCTCTCTCTCAGTAATTTCTATGCCTTTCATGATTCTGTAAATAGCTATCAAATCTCCTCTCTCTCTTCTTTGCTCTAGTGTCTGTAGTTTAAGTTTTTGTAGTCTCTCTTCATATGATAGTTTTGAGAGTGTTGGTGCCAATTTTTTAATTGCTCTTTGTATTCTTTCAAGTTTTTTTTATACATTTTTTGTACATGGTGACCAGATCATTGCTGCATAGTCCACTCTTGGTCTTATCAGGGTGATTAGGATTTTCCTCACCATTTCTTCATCCAGGTATGTAAATGCCACTTTGATTGTTTCTTATTAAATTATAAGTTTCTCCAAAAATCTTATTTATATGTTTCTCAGGTGACATATTATTCATAACAATGACTCCCAGGTCCTTCTCATTTTCTACTTTTTTTATTCCTTCTTCTCCCAAATTATATGATCCTGTTATTCTGTTTTTGCTTTTTTCCAAATTCCATTATACTACACTTTTTTGTATTGAACTCCATCTCCCACTTCCTACTCCATTCTTGTACTTTATTTAGATCTCTCTGTAGTGATTCACAATCTTCTTCAGTTTTCACTCTTTTCAGTAGTTTTGCATCATCTGCAAAGAAGCTCATATAGCTTTCAATTCCTTCATCCATATCATTAATATATATAGCAAACATTATTGGGGCCAGAACTGTTCCCTGCGGGACACCGCTTATTACTTCATTCCATTTTGAGTGCTGGTCTCTTATCACTACTCTCATTTTTCTTTCTTGCAAAAAGTCTTCCATCCAATTTAGCAATTTACCTTGTATTCCTCCTTCATATTCTAATTTCTTAAGCAACTTCTTATGTGGTACTTTGTCAAAAGCTTTTTTAGGTCTAGAAATGCACAATCAGCCCATCCATCTCTTTCTTGTATTATATATTAGCCTTGAATAGAAACATATTAAATTGGTGACGCATGATCGTCCTTGTCTGAATCCAAATTGCCTTGGCTTTAGCACTTTGTTTTTTTCTAAATATTTTACCCATCTACTTTTGATAATTCTTTCACAAATTTTGCTATTGTACTTGTTAGAGAGACTGGTCTACAGTTGGTAGGTTCTTCTTTATTTCCTCCTTTATATATAGGTACTATATTTGCTTTTTTCCAATCTTCTGGAACTTTTCCTTCTTTTAACCCGCTAAGACCGACGGCCGAAAATTTAGCAATCTCCCAGTACCGCAATTATCATAAAAAAAAATCAACTCTTATGAATTACTCTGGAAAAAAATCTGCTGTTAGTAGACATGACAATGCATCATCCTACAAGTTTTTATTGCTCTACTCACCATAGTTGTCTCGGAATAATTACCGAGAGTTGGAGAAGATTGTGGTAGCGGCAACTCTCCGCCTCTCTGGCGGCGGCACGCAGTGCTGGGTGGACACGATTGGCTTCACAGAATCCCGTTTTGCCCGACCTCGTGCACTAACAACAGGGGTTGTTGATGCCGTTTTTGGCACGTTTATGGTCACCACCAGATGCATAGTTGTAAATAATAGTTTCGTAAATAAGTAAATACGTAAATACGTAAAAATTCTCGCCGTGACACGATGCGCACGCCTCTCACAAAATTTTGCGGCACACTGGCTGGCGAGAGCAGTTTACTTCCTACTAGCCTACAGTACTACCATAGGACTACGTCATGGCCAAATATAGCAGTGCTAACAATTTTAGCGCGGTTTTTATTAGCGCTGAAAGTAGCTGCCCCATTTAAGGCCTGTCGGACGTTTGCGATGCAGCCCTATTTAAGGCCTGTCGGTCTTAGCGGGTTAAGGAACTGCTTATTATGCTATGTATTTTGTCTGCCAGTTCATTCCTGCATTCTTTCAGAATCCAGTTTGCTATTTCATCTGGCCCATGCGATTTTCTGACATCAAAATTACCCAAGTGTGTCAATATTTAATTCTTTGTTACTTCTATTTCTTCCATAGTGGGGACTTTTTCTTTCCACTCAATCTCTTCAGGTTGTATATTTTCCCTTGTAAACACTGATTTAAAATGTTTGTTCATAATTTCTGCCATTTCCATTTCCTCAGTGTATTCAACTCCTCCTTGTCTTAATTTCTCCAAGTCTTGTTTGTTTTTCAGTTTATTGTTTACAAATCTGTAGAATAGTTTTGGTTGATCTTTACACTTTTCTATAACATCTTTTTCATATTTTCTTTTTTCCTCTCTGCACTTTTGTACATATTCATTTCTATAACCGGTATATATTTTCCATTTTTCAGGTCTTCTGTCTTTTTTTCCATCTGGTCCAGGCTTTGTCTCTTTTGTCTTTTAACTCCCTACAACTTTTGTTGTACCAGCATTTTACATATTCTTTTTCTTGTTTTTGTCTTGGGACATACTTTTCCACTCCTTTTTTGTAAATTTTTGTCAAAATATTCCATTTCTCTTCCACTGATGTTTCTTCTTTGTATATTTCTTCCCAGTTTTCTTGTTGGAAGAATTCTCTTATTTTATCAAAGTTTGTTTTTTCATACATCATTCTTCCTTTTCTATATTGTTCATTTCTTTTCATATATTTTTCTTCGTTAAGTTCCAGTTCAATCAATATGTGGTCACTTTTACCTATTGGTGTTTTATATTCAATCTTGTCCACTATTCTAGGTTCAGATGTAATTATTAAGTCTAGTCTCGATGGTTCTTCTTCATTTCTATACCTAGTGTTCTCTTGTATCCATTGTGTCATTGAATGGTCAGTAATCATCTCAAGTAGAGCATTTCCCCATGAGTCATCACCACTCTTTACTGTCATTTCTTCCCAGCAGATTTCTTTGCAATTAAAGTCGCCCATCATAACTATTCTTCCTCCGTCTTCCATTATTTTAGTTAATGCTATCTTTGTGTCCTCTAACATACTTTTATGTTCACTCTCCTCCCATGAGGCTGTTTTCGGAGGCACATAATTGATCACAAATTTTCTGCTCTTCTTATCTCGGTCTTCCACTTCTATCATAATCATCTCTACTGTATTCTTTCCATATATGACACCTTTCACGTTTATATCCTTCTTAGTCAGGAACATAACTCCACCCCCTTGTTTTTTCTCTCTGTTTCTAATCCAATAATTGTATGCATCATGCCCTACACTGTTGGGTGGTAGTGGGCCTTTTAATTTTGTTTCTACAATTCCCATTATGTCCGGTTCTTTTTCTTTCAAATAATCATTCAGTTCATTCAATCCTGTTATCAATCCATCTATATTTGTGTAAGACGCTCTTAGTTTTCTGCCACTTCCATTGTGTTCTCTGTTTCCCTTATGTTTTTCTTTTGTATGTCGAACTGCTTTATTTTCATGTTCACTACTCTCCAATAGAATCTCTCTTTCTCTGACTCCGTCCCTTCCTCGTTTTTTGCCTTAGCTTCAAGTCTTTTCTGCTTTTCTGCCTCTCTTTCCTCCTTATTCATTTCTCTTTTTATCCATACCTTTTTATATTGATCATTTGTTGCTAGTTTCCCTGTTTTGGATAGAATTTTCTCTGCCGTTGTTTGTGACCTGAATTTAATCTTAATTGGTCTGGTCTTATCTGTATTATATTTTCCGAGTCTGAATTTTTCCTCAATTTCCTTTATAATTTCTGGTTCATCTTCCTGGACTAATTTTAATAAACTGCTTACTCTTTCATTTTCCTCCTTGATTCTTGCGGTTCTATCTGGGTTATGTTTCTCTTCCATTCCTAATATAATTATACATTTCTTTTTGTCAGCTAATTCTCTTACTATATTCTCCTTCTGTCTCATCACTTTAATAACTGAGTCTTCATTATGTTCTTTCAATTGCTGTTTGACTATGTCAGTGAATGAAACCTTATTCCCTTCTTGGGTTGTTCTCCAATTTTTAGCTTCTTTAGCTATTGTCTCTCTGTTTTCATTACTATTCTTCTTCAATTTCTCATTCTCCTCCTTTACATTTCTTAACTGTCTTTTTAGGTCCTCTATTTCATCAGTTAAGTTTCTGTTTGCCTTCTCTAGTTGTTCCAACCTTTCAATTCTCTGGAAAATGGAGTCAACATTACCTAACCTACTTTCCAAGTCCTCAATCACCTTATCAACTCTCTCCTCTAGTCTTATCAGTCGGGGGGGGGGGTTGTGTCCCCCCCACCCTCTTTAAATCCCTGGAACATATTCTCGTCACTTTCTACTGTATTGCTCCTCTCTATACTTCTAATCTTTACATTTTTATTAGACATTTCATCATCGCTCAGTCTTTTGTTTACCTTTCGCTTGTCTGGCTGGGCCAAGTCTACTCCCTCCTCATTTCCTTCCATTTCCCTCGGTAATCCCTCCCCTTTTCCTCTTTCCCTACTTTCCCACTACTCCACGAGCAATTTCCCCCCCACCCTGTAAAAACACTAGGCACTTCTCTTTGCGTTGGGATCCACAGACTTCAGTTTTCTTCAGAACGTCATCCAAGCCGTCCATTCGCTGAAGTGTGTGTGTATGTGTGTGTGTGTGTGTGTATTTACCTAGTTGTATTTACCTAGTTGTATTTTACGGGAAGGGGAGCTATGCTCGTGGGGTCCCGTCTTCATATCTCATTTTATCTAAACTATTTTTAAATTCATGTATTGTTTTTGCACACACCACTTTCTCATCTAACTTGTTCCAACTGTCTATTACTCTGTGAGGAAAGCTGTTCTTTTTCAAATCTCTTCTATAGCTGTCTTTTTTTATTTTCTTTCCGTGTCCTCTTGTATTTCTGTCATCCCATTTTAACAGATTCTCTCTCTCAGTAATTTCTATGCCTTTCATGATTCTGTAAATAGCTATCAAATCTCCTCTCTCTCTTCTTTGCTCTAGTGTCTGTAGTTTAAGTTTTTGTAGTCTCTCTTCATATGATAGTTTTGAGAGTGTTGGTGCCAATTTTGTAATTGCTCTTTGTATTCTTTCAAGTTTTTTTATACATTTTTTTGTACTTGGTGACCATATCGTTGCTGCATATTCCAATCTTGGTCTTATCAGGGTGATTAGGATTTTCCTCACCATTTCTTCATCCAGGTATGTAAATGCCACTTTGATTGTTCTTATTAAATTATAAGTTTCTCCAAAAATCTTATTTATATGTTTCTCAGGTGACATATTATTCATAACAATGACTCCCAGGTCCTTCTCATTTTCTACTTTTTTTATTCCTTCTTCTCCCAAATTATATGATCCTGTTATTCTGTTTTTGCTTTTTCCAAATTCCATTATACTACACTTTTTTGTATTGAACTCCATCTCCCACTTCCTACTCCATTCTTGTACTTTATTTAGATCTCTCTGTAGTGATTCACAATCTTCTTCAGTTTTCACTCTTTTCAGTAGTTTTGCATCATCTGCAAAGAAGCTCATATAGCTTTCAATTCCTTCATCCATATCATTAATATATATAGCAAACATTATTGGGGCCAGAACTGTTCCCTGCGGGACACCGCTTATTACTTCATTCCATTTTGAGTGCTGGTCTCTTATCACTACTCTCATTTTTCTTTCTTGCAAAAAGTCTTCCATCCAATTTAGCAATTTACCTTGTATTCCTCCTTCATATTCTAATTTCTTAAGCAACTTCTTATGTGGTACTTTGTCAAAAGCTTTTTTAGGTCTAGAAATGCACAATCAGCCCATCCATCTCTTTCTTGTATTATATATATTAGCCTTGAATAGAAACATATTAAATTGGTGACGCATGATCGTCCTTGTCTGAATCCAAATTGCCTTGGATTTAGTACGTTGTTTTTTTTCCAAGTATTTTACCCATCTACTTTTGATAATTCTTTCACAAATTTTTGCTATTGTACTTGTTAGAGAGACTGGTCTATAGTTGGTAGGTTCTTCTTTATTTCCTCCTTTATATATAGGTACTATATTTGCTTTTTTCCAATCTTCTGGAACTTTTCCTTCTTTTAAGGAACTGCTTATTATGCTATGTATTTTGTCTGCCAGTTCATTCCTGCATTCTTTCAGAATCCAGTTTGCTATTTCATCTGGCCCATGCGATTTTCTGACATCAAAATTACCCAAGTGTGTCAATATTTCATTCTTTGTTACTTCTATTTCTTCCATAGGGGGGACTTTTTCTTCCCACTCAATCTCTTCAGGTTGTATATTTTCCCTTGTAAACACTGATTTAAAATGTTTGTTCATAATTTCTGCCATTTCCATTTCCTCAGTGTATTCAACTCCTCCTTGTCTTAATTTCTCCAAGTCTTGTTTGTTTTTCAGTTTATTGTTTACAAATCTGTAGAATAGTTTTGGTTGATCTTTACACTTTTCTATAACATCTTTTTCATATTTTCTTTTTTCCTCTCTGCACTTTTGTACATATTCATTTCTATAACCAGTATATATTTTCCATTTTTCAGGTCTTCTGTCTTTTTTCCATCTGGTCCAGGCTTTGTCTCTTTTGTCTTTTAACTCCCTACAACTTTTGTTGTACCAGCATTTTACATATTCCTTTTCTTGTTTTTGTCTTGGGACATACTTTTCCACTCCTTTTTTGTAAATTTTTGTCAAAATATTCCATTTCTCTTCCACTGATGTTTCTTCTTTGTATATTTCTTCCCAGTTTTCTTGTTGGAAGAATTCTCTTATTTTATCAAAGTTTGTTTTTTCATACATCATTCTTCCTTTTCTATATTGTTCATTTCTTTCCATATATTTTTCTTCATTAAGTTCCAGTTCAATCAATATGTGGTCACTTTTACCTATTGGTGTTTTATATTCAATCTTGTCCACTATTCTAGGTTCAGATGTAATTATTAAGTCTAGCCTCGATGGTTCTTCTTCATTTCTATACCTAGTGTTCTCTTGTATCCATTGTGTCATTGAATGGTCAGTAATCATCTCAAGTAGAGCATTTCCCCATGAGTCATCACCACTCTTTACTGTCATTTCTTCCCAGCAGATTTCTTTGCAATTAAAGTCGCCCATCATAACTATTCTTCCTCCGTCTTCCATTATTTTAGTTAATGCTATCTTTGTGTCCTCTAACATACTTTTATGTTCACTCTCCTCCCATGAGGCTGTTTTCGGAGGCACATAATTGATCACAAATTTTCTGCTCTTCTTATCTCTGTCTTCCACTTCTCTCATAATCATCTCTACTGTATTCTTTCCATATATGACACCTTTCACGTTTATATCCTTCTTAGTCAGGAACATAACTCCACCCCCTTGTTTTTTCTCTCTGTTTCTAATCCAATAATTGTATGCATCATGCCCTACACTGTTGGGTGGTAGTGGGCCTTTTAATTTTGTTTCTACAATTCCCATTATGTCCGGTTCTTTTTCTTTCAAATAATCATTCAGTTCATTCAATCCTGTTATCAATCCATCTATATTTGTGTAAGACGCTCTTAGTTTTCTGCCACTTCCATTGTGTTCTCTGTTTCCCTTATGTTTTTCTTTAGTATGTCGAACTGCTTTATTTTCATGTTCACTACTCTCCAATAGAATCTCTCTTTCTCTGACTCCGTTCTTTCCTCGTTTTTTGCCTTAGCTTCAAGTCTTTTCTGCTTTTCTGCCTCTCTTTCCTCCTTATTCATTTCTCTTTTTATCCATACCTTTTTATATTGATCATTTGTTGCTAGTTTCCCTGTTTTGGATAGAATTTTCTCTGCCGTTGTTTGTGACCTGAATTTAATCTTGATTGGTCTGGTCTTATCTGTACTATATTTTCCGAGTCTGAATTTTTCCTCAATTTCTTTTATAATTTCTGGTTCATCTTCCTGGACTAATTTTAATAAACTGCTTACTCTTTCATTTTCCTCCTTGATTCTTGCGGTTCTATCTGGGTTATGTTTCTCTTCCATTCCTAATATAATTATACATTTCTTTTTGTCAGCTAATTCTCTTACTATATTCTCCTTCTGTCTCATCACTTTAATAACTGAGTCTTCATTATGTTCTTTCAATTGCTGTTTGACTATGTCAGTGAATGAAACCTTATTCCCTTCTTGGGTTGTTCTCCAATTTTTAGCTTCTTTAGCTATTTTCTCTCTGTTTTCATTACTATTCTTCTTCAATTTCTCATTCTCCTCCTTTACATTTCCTAACTGTCTTTTTAGGTCCTCTATTTCTTCAGTTAAGTTTCTGTTTGCCTTCTCTAGTTGTTCCAACCTTTCAATTCTCTGGAAAATGGAGTCAACATTACCTAACTTACGTTCCAAGTCCTCGATCACCTTATCAACTCTCTCCTCTAGTCTTATCAGTCGGGGGGGGGGTTGTGTCCCCCCCACCCTCTTTAAATCCCTGGAACATATTCTCGTCACTTTCTACTGTATTGCTCCTCTCTATACTTCTAATCTTTACATTTTTATTAGACATTTCATCCTCACTCAGTCTTTTGTTTACCTTTCGCTTGTCTGGCTGGGCCAAGTCTACTCCCTCCTCATTTCCTTCCATTTCCCTCAGTAATCCCTCCCCTTTTCCTCTTTCCCTACTTTCCCACTACTCCACGAGCAATTTCCCCCCCACCCTGTAAAAACACTAGGCACTTCTCTTTGCGTTGGGATCCACAGACTTCAGTTTTCTTCAGAACGTCATCCAAGCCGTCCATTCGCTGAAGTGTGTGTGTATGTGTGTGTGTGTGTGTGTGTGTGTGTGTTTACATAATTGCATTTACCTAATTGTAGTATACAGGAAAGAAGCAACACTCGTGGAGTCCTGTCTCTTACTCTCCAATTATCATACCTGGATACAGATTTACATGTTTCCAACTTCGACAATATCCCTTCATGCTCTAATTATCATCTATTTGTATACCAAGGGCTTTTTCCCCCTTACCAGGGAGATCGACAGTGTCAAAAGGCATATACCCACTCCTACCCATTTCATTCCCATCCACCACCCTTTCCTCCCTCTCATCTTAGCTCCTCATGGATGATGGGTCACTCCTGTATCCTGCTCACTGCCCTGGATCAGAAGCACTGTAGCAAGACATTAAGTCATACTTAGATTTAAATTCATGTACTGTTCCAGCTTGGGCTATGCACCTTCTCAGCTATACCAAGTATTTAATTATCTCTATGGAAAACTGTATTTCTTCACATCCATTAGACATTTTAGTCTTCGATTTGTTCTCATGACCTCTTAAGGCCCTCCTATCACTAATCAAGAGATTTTTTATCAATGTAGTCCTGAACACTCATGCCACTTTCTTTTCTATCTTTCAGTATTGACAGCTCCAATGCATTTTGTCTCCTTATATGGCTTATTAGCCAGGCTGGGAAACAGTTTGTCTGCTGCCTTTTTGTATCCTCTTGATTTTCTTATATACTTCAGTCTGTGTGAGGACCATACCAGTATTGCATATATTAGTCCTGGATAGATTAGTTTCTATGAGATTTTTCATCATATCTTGTTTATAAGCTTCCTATGTTTTATGGGTTCTTTATTATATTCATTTTCCCCCAAGCTGCATCTCTGTTGTTGTTGTTGTTTTTCTAGCTATCATACACTATTAAGAGTAGTCCTCACTCCCGTTCCCACCTCTTCTCTGGCCATCCCACGACCTTACTGACCAAGTGGTCCCATGGGACACGCTCGCGA
Organism: Oratosquilla oratoria; assembly: GCF_046742065.1. Lineage (NCBI taxonomy): Eukaryota > Metazoa > Arthropoda > Malacostraca > Stomatopoda > Squillidae > Oratosquilla > Oratosquilla oratoria. The sequence goes on along the minus strand of NC_134804.1, from coordinate 39,936,694 downwards.
CTCCCCAGCCACATGACTCGGCCCAGAGCTTCCTTGAGGCCCACGGGTGGGACAAAGCCTCCTTGAGGAAACACGTGCAGTACCAGCATCGGCCAGCGATGACTAACCTGCACCTCGGCCAGCCACGTGATGATGAACACTGGATTCATTGAGGAACGCATACCCTCTGTCTTCGTGAGTCACCAGCGTCAGAACGTTTTGCCTCCGACTTCCCACGCATCACACTTGACCTCACGCCAATTAGGAGCACGGGTCATGACCTGCCCGTGTATATAAAGGCTGGACGAACGCCGAAGATTCAGATCGCCTCGGAGCATCATACGCGAACCTGGCTCGTTGTTCCTTGCTTTCTCACCCCCCACCCCCCTCTCCCGCAAGCAGACCAAGTTGGAACACGACTTGATACTGTCGTCACCTCCCTCGCCGTCTCGTTCCCTCCCCCATTTTCTCGCCCTTAACGCGAGCCCTATCATAACAACTGGTGCCCAACATTTATTACTAAATAAAACCAACTCTCCATCAGAGTTTGCCTCAACCAGCCTAACGTTGGCTGCCCAATGTAGGGCAAGACTACCAGCCTAATATACACCTTTTATCGAACAAATCTTGTTACTTCTTCATCTATCTACTGTAATGCTCGAAAAGTTATTTATTATTTATTCATTCATTTATTCATTTATTTGTTTATTTATTTATCTACTTATTTTTAGAATCAATTTACTGAGACTAATTATGAGAATAGTTAGTAAGATTCCACCTGTCCAGTGTAATACTGGGTGAATAAAATTTAAACTTACATTTAATCTGGCTTTTATATATACCCTTATTCTTTCATTTTCATTGAATAAATCAAGTAAAAACAATAAAAAATGATAAACAAGGAATTTAGGGACAATTTTCCCTACCTTATTTCAAGATACCTACGATATACAATAATTCCCCTGAAAATCAGGTATGATCATCTTACTACATAACAATACTTGAATAACTTCGTGGTAGCAATGGTCCAAGGAAATACGGCACTTGGAATTAGAGAAAATTTTTGATTGAATAAGGGATTAACGAATCCAGTAAATCACGTGAGCGAATCACGGAAATGGGCCTTTTTACATTAATGGCTAACTGGATGCTCTTGAAGCAAGGGAATTCTAGTTACGCTAATATATATATCCACAAACTATCACCACTATTCCTATTCTAAATCTCTATTACATGGTGAGCGACGAAGGCCACCCAAAGTTTCACTCCCTCTAATCCGTGTGAGTTGATATTGTAATAATGTATGTGTTTGAGCGCTGGTTTGGTACATCATAAAGTCTTTTCTTAAAATCGATTTGGATACTTAAAATTATCACTAAATTCATATATATATATATATATATATATATATATATATATAATATATATATATATATATATATATCAGACAAAACACACCCCGACCAAAGTATGGGGCTTTCGTCGAGGGGCGTGTGTCGTGGAGGTTTTGTCGGAGGTGTCTTTTGTCGGTACACGGAAAAATATTGAGTATGGGAGACACGGTTAAAGTATATTGATAGTTCTGAAGCGTTTTAATGTGAGTAAAATTAACAAAGTTTAAAAAGTAAGCAATAATACCAACAAAAAGTAATGGGTAAAAAAATATATATATATAGAATACGCAATAGATTTCTAAAGATAAGTTTGACAGGTATATGGGACATGAAGGATTATAAATATTGCGACTATGAACATACTTCAAGGAAATTATGAATGCGCCAATAGTTGGTTTGCTGTTTCCTGGTCCTAGCTTATTATCAGTCCGGGAGATAGCAAAGACTATATAGGAAAGACGGGAAAGCTCACGGAGAGCCGCATCGTCCACATACATTTTACTGTGCGGCTCTCTCAATAGATGGCGTGTACGCCAATCACCAGTTTTAACTGCATCGTCTGTTTGTTTACAATTAAGCGGGACATTCAATCATATAGTGTGGGCGGAACTATCACCCATGTGTGGTGTGCAAAAAGAAAAAAATGCCTTTCCCCATCTGATACTTCAAGTTTTTCCTAAAGATAGAGAAAGGTAAGAGATTCAACATACACAATACATGGAAACTTTAACAGAAAATGGAGGAATAAAATAGAACATAGAATCTTCTTTATCTTTATGTCAGACTCAGTGCAGTGTCACTTAGCTTGGAAATGAAAATTATAGATGAATACCTTACAAATATCTAGAAATATGAATTGATCATGTCAAATTCATACCATATCTTTATGGCAGTCCCAGGCAGGCACAGCAACTTTGATATAGTTGTGTCATGTTCTTAGCTTATGTGGTAAAGTTATAAACTTTTACCTTAATTTTGAATAAATGGCCAAATACACAGCAAAAAAAAGTTGAATCGCATGTATGTTTCTTCTTCTTTTTTTTTTTTTTTTGGTAGGTTGTGACTGCTTCTTAAAGTTCTTTGGTAGTTTTAAAATTTAACGGTTTTTGTTGAATGATTTCTCTGTGTTATGCTTGTTCTTTTACGGTCTCAATAAACGTCGACCAGCGCCGACCAAACCCAAATAATGACGGCTTTTGCTCAAATGCATAATTTTATATAGAAATTAGCATGTGGTTGCATTATTTGACCAATTTTATTTTTAAATGTGTGATTATCATGTAATTTGATCAAAGAGAAGTTACGCTTTTATCGTCTGCAAAATTACCTAAGTCGACCAACGCCGACCAAACCCAAACAATGACGGCTTTTGCTCAAATGCATAATTTTATATAAAAATTAGCATATGGTTACATTATTTGACCTATTTTCTTTAAAATGTGTGATTTTCATGCAATTATATCAAAGAAAATTTACGCATTTATCCTCTGCAAAATTACCAACCACAGCTACGAATGCCGTCCAACTCACTAATAGCCGACCAACGCCGAACAAGGACGGTTTATACTCAAATGCACGATTTTGTATAAAAAACTAGCATATGGTTGCATTATTTGACTTATTTTCTTTAAAAAGTGTGATTTCCATGTCATTTGATCAAAGAAATTACGTTTTTATCCTCTGCAAAATTGCCAACCGCAGCTACGAATGCCGTCCGACTCACTCATAGGCGACCAAATCTCAAACAAGGACGGTTTTTGCTCAAATGCATAATTTCATATAAAAAACTAGCATATGGTTGCATCATTTTACCTATTTTCTCTAAAATGTGTGATTTCCATGTAATTTGATCAAAGAAGTTATGTTTTTATCCTCTGCAAAATTATTTTATGTATGATTGCAAATCTTGTTTGTTTGATTTTGTGACTTATTTCTTGCATGTTCATCCTTTTATTTTTGTCTATGTTTTTTACAATACAGTACCTGTCTTGCTACATATGTATATATTTTTGTTTGTTTGCTTTTGGGGTTTTCCTTTGTTCTGTTAAAAAATTTTGCTTTATTTTTGCTTAATATGCATGTTATGTCTGCTTCTTTGTTTAATTTTGTTTCATATTATTGTTTTTGATTACTGATTTTCCAATGTTTTGTTTGGTATTTAATATCTGATTGCATGTTTTGGTTGCCTGATGTATGGTTCATTTTTGAAGTTGAATAATGTTGTTTCTTTTAGTTTGTTTGGTATATGTTCTTTACAAGACAGTATTGCTTTGTTGCAAATAAAAGAATCTCATGTATACCAAACTTTTACTATCCTTGTTTGTATAATTTGTGTACAGATACTTGAATAAGTATACAAAGTTCAAACATAAGCACAAGCACAAACAAGAAAAACATGATATTACAGAAATAATAAGATAAATATAACTAAAATAACCTTTTAAATTTTAACTGTTTACTCAATTTCAAATATTTAGTAATGAATGATGCATTGTGCAGAAGTATTTTACTAACTTTTGATTTTATAAATGTGATCATGTGTGTAAAGCATATATTAAATAGTCTTGTTTGCATGCTAAAGTCATAAAATTACTACTCATTATTTTATAAAGAGAAAGTAAAACTTTTTCGAGATGTTGATTATTTTAGCGAAAGGATCAGTTTTAAAAATTCCATAAACACTATATATAATACAAGTTTAGTATGATTTGAAAGCCGCGCTACGCCACTTCCGATTTATAGTTTGCGGCTCTGTCGATAGATGGCGCGCATTCACGCTGGATGGATGACGTTTTCTTATTAGTAAAAGATAGAAGCTTTCCCATCTTTCCTATATAGTCTTTGGGGAGATAGCGTGATGCAACACCAGCAACAGTTGTTATACAATTGAGGAATGTGCGCGAGCCATCGAATGCATAGTTTGTATTACTTGTAATATAATGTTTAATTCTATGTACTTCAGAAAATGTTAGTGCATTTAAATTATTCAAGAAGTAGAAGTAAGAACATGTGTTTACTGTTTACCTAATTGTAGCATTTAGGTAAAGACGCCCGTTGAGGCCTGTCGCCTACTCCTCAATGAACAGACCTGCCAGACTGAAAACATTGTAAATTGTAATAAGTATGCCTGACAGAACGGTTAAATATAACCTGAACAAACAGCTTTCTTTGGGGACCATGTAGCTCATACATTTATTTAAAATGTAGAATTGAACTATTAGTGCTGGTGGATGTACCTAAAAGCCGAAGTGAACGTCTACGTAGACGTGCTAGACATGACGATAAGCCTGCTAGATATATATGACATAGTATAATAACGTAGTATACATAAAGAAAAAACGTTACAGATTATATGACAATATGTGGAGTAATTTCAATGAAAATATTTTGATAGGAACCTTTGGGGGTTTTGATACAAACTGATGGAATTAACACAATTTCTTAGGAGAATACTGTGGTTTCATGGAATAGGATAATTTTGATATAAATGCCCTACTGTAATATTATTATTATAAAATAAAATTGAAGACATAATTCTGATTAATTGGGAGCACATTTTGATATTCTAAAATGCATGTTGGTCCTTTCAGGAAATTTGCTGTACAGATACAAAAAAAATTGAAGATACTGTACAGGCAGAAAGGACTTCTGTGTCAGCCAAGAGTGTTAACAATCCAACATCTGTTGTAGTTATTGATTTAATTTGTTTAAGATACGAGATTAATGGAGGAGGTAAGAACACATCGATTTGTAGAAACAAACTCTTCTGCAGTTCATATTGGTCATCTACGTGCAGCTTATGATTTCCCTCCACAAATAATCTTTGGTTTTGATAGTAACCTAAATAAGCCACTAGATGAAGTGATAGCTATGCTTGAGGAAGACAGGAAAAAAAGCAGATTACTGGACAGTGCTTGGGCCAGAGCTGAAGTAGAACTCAATGCCAAGAAAAGGGAACATATAAGAAAACAGCTACAAGATTTACCAGCTGAATGCAAAGCAGCAATAGTCACATATACATTAAATCATCCGAACATCTATGAAGATTTCAATGAGAAGAGCCGTCACCTTGATACATATATCGGCTGGGATGTTTTCCCATACCAAGGTATGTATTTACATAATTTGATGTACAAGAAAGGAGCTATGCATATGAGATCCCATTTCTTATTCTTAAGCTATGAAACTTAATGTTTGAGAAGTATGGTAGGAGTTATGAGGATCAATAGGGTGAGAAATGAGGAGGTGAGAAGGAGAGCAGGGGTGGAGGAGGAACTGGCAGATAAGGTTGATCAAAGAATACTGGGATGGTTTGGTTACATGGAAAGAATGAGTGAAGAAAGATCAGCAAAGAGGGTGTGGTGGTGGATGGAGTGAACTTGAGGGAAGAATGAGATGGATGAAGGGGGACCTTGGGTAAAAGGGAGATATCTGTTGATCATGGAAGGGAGAAGACAAGAGATAAGTTTGAAAGGAGAATGGTTGTGAATGGACAGTTAGTTGATGTGACCCAAAGATATTTCTCCTTACCTTCTTTATTTATATGTGAGGGGATAATATGTATGTGCTGTATCTTGCTGCATTGTTCCTGAACCAAGCACTGGATGGGTGTGTGTGTGGCGGGGGGTCAGGGATGGGCCTTCATCCATAAGGAGGTAAGATAAAAGGGAAACAAATGGGTAGGGGTGGGTGCATGCCTTGACTAGCTAACTCCCATATAAGGGGGAAGAAGCCTTAGATAGAGAGGTTAATAGATAAATCAAACTTGGCCTTAGATTTTTCCATAGTTTGTTGTTACACTATTTCATCTAAGCTGTTCCTCACATTGATGCATCTGTATAGAATGCCATGTTTCTTAATACCCTTGAGGCAATATACATATATATATATATATATGGGGTAAAGCCGTTCAGAATATATGTTCTATTGCAGCAACAGCAATATTCAATTTGCAGTTTGCCTTTTCAATTTTTCTGAGGATGTTCCAGTCTTTGTTGGCAAGGGTGCTAAGTTTCTAAAGTCAGTGTTATCTTGAGACATCATTCAGCCATCAATTGGCCAATTTCAGGAGTATTCTCTTATGTTGAAAGTTTAGGTATAGTTGTATTAGGTTGAAATGGTTATTTGGCTTATGTTGGCATTGGGGGAGGTAACCTTTGTGCAGTGTGTTCATGAGGTGAGGTGAGGTTATGCAGAGTCATGCATTCAGAAGGTAACACTCCATGGGGTGCTTTTAGTCAGAGTTGTGGTGGAGCTCCGTGTGTTGCTGCTTGGGGCCTTCTAGCTGAGGGGAGAGTGGATTCGGGCATTTGTTAAATGTTGATGACAGTTTTTTCATTGTGAATGTATACAGCTTCCGTCATTCTTAATCTCTTACTTAGTATCCTCCCCAATGTAGGCCAGAACATTGTCAGAAAAATTGAAAAGGTAAATTGCAAACTGAATAATACTGTTATTGCTGTTGACTTTAATAGGACATATATATATATCTTATTAAGTAGTTACGTAATTGTTGTATAAAGGGAAGGAGATACATTTATGGGGTTCTGTCTCTTATTCTCCACTTTTCATACAAAGTTTTTCAATTCATTTATGCCATCAACTTGAGTTATATGATTTTCCAAGACTATTCCATGAGTTTGTGTGTGTATTGAAAAATCAGTTTCTTCTCATCTTTCAGGTATGTGTATTTTTTCCAATTTGTTTTCACAACCCAATGATGACCTTCCATCCAAAAGCAAGAGATCTTTCAGTTTTGTCCACCCCCTTCAGTGACCTAAACATTGTACTTATATAAGTTTTCTCTTTATTTCTTTGCTGGTTTTAGGTGTAGTGCTTTTAGACTGTTTGGTTTATTAGCAAGGGTGGGAACCAAGTTGGTTGCTGCTCTTTGTATTCTCTCATTCCTGTTTATACATTTTGCTTGAAGCAGAGGCCACACCACTGCTGTATTCCAATGTAAGATAGATTAGGCTGTCTATAATATTTTCATTATCTCCTCATCCATGTAGTGAATCTACCAATTCTCTCTTTTATTTTGCATTTGTGTTCCTTTCCATTAAATAATTCAATGATAATCTTTTTGGGGTTATTGCCCATTTCCAGTTCTGTAGTGTCTGCCAATGAAATAATTTTCTATTTTTGAAATAATGTGTAGTCCTTCTCTCATGTTCTCCATCATGTTTGCATTATTCAAAAACATGTTAGTATAACTTGAACCTTCCATCAAATCATGTACATAGATAAGAAATGTTACACATGCTAGTAATGGTACTTTTGAGACTCCACCAGTCACTGCCCCCTATTGTTGACTGGTTTTGAAGATAGGTAGGAGGGAGATGATTCTCTCTGATATCTGTTTCCTAGGACCCCACTTTTTCAGGAGAAAGATTGGAGGAAGTGAATAGTTTTAAATATTTGTGGGAGGAAATGGATGAGCAGGAGTGGAGGTAGACTGTATAGTAATGGAAGCATGTAAATGTCTTGGGGTTTTAAAAAGTGTCATGAGAATGAGAAATAGGCATCTAGGAATGGATAGAAAGAGAAGGGGTGATTGTGCCTACGACTCTGTATGGCATAGAGACTTGGAATTTAAGAGAGGCAGAAAAGAGAAATTTAAATATATTCAAGATGAAGTGTCTAAGAAGTATGGTAAGGGCTACAAGGTAGGATAGAGTGAGAAAGGAAAGGAGGAGGAGAGCAGTGGTGGACAAGGAGTTGGCAGATAGGCCTGATGAAAGATTATTAGGATGGCCTGAGCACATTGAAAGAATGAGTGAAGAAAGATTAGTAGAAGTGGTTTAGAAATCAGAGGTAGGCAGAGTGAACTTGAAGGGATGACCAAGGACAAGATGGATGGATGAGGTGAGAGGGGCTTTGAGGAAAACTGGAATAACTATGGAGCAGAGAAGGGAGAAGGCAGGGGATAGGTGTGAGTGGCTGTATATGGATGATATTTTGAGGCATCCTGAAGGGATTTCTCCCTGTTTTCTCAATTTTCTGCATGATGTGTCATGATATGTCACATAGTGTCACATAGTAAGTTATGTCACATTAGCTTATGTAAGTTGTGTTAGGTAATGTTAGTCCCCATATCCCTACAAGTTATATAATGTGAATCGCTGTTACTTGATTTCATAGGGCATGAATATAATCATGTTAGATTCAATCACTACTAATCTATCTTAAGCTGGATAACAAGATATAGGACCGTAAAATTAGGTGACGTACAATAAATTACCAGTTCCAAATTTGCTGCAGAGTACAACAGAGAAATATAGAAATGAAGCAATTTGTATTAAGGGGTCAAGGGTCACTACAACAATGATGGCACGGGGAAGTAGTGCCATCACAAATTGTGCTTAACTCTTTACAAGATTCAGATAGATAGCAAATGATAAATTGTAAACATTCTTCACACAAAAATAGAGAAATGAAAGGATTGTGTGAAGCCAGGTAAATAGGAATATAGAATAGGCCTGTAGATATAGCAAAATGGCACCTGCCATTGCCACTTGTAAATACATACATACATACATGTATGTATGTACTTACAAGTGCAAATGACAGGTGCCATTTTGCTATATCTACAGGCCCATTCTATATTGCTATTTACCAGTGCCTCACATATAAAAAGAGGGCTACATGCTGTAACATTCATCCGTGCCCTTGTTCAAACCCCTCGTATCTCGTAAGTCCCCCTCTGTACATATATTATGCTAGTAAAGTAGTTAAAGTCTGCATTTCACCTTATTTCATATCCAGTGTAAGAAAGAAAATCTCCCAACTTAAGTCATAGAGCACACTGATTGATAGAACTGATCAAATCATGACCAGGTTTGATACAGCAAATCAAAAACAACATGCCAGATCGTGACAGGGGACAAAGAGGGAGGGTTGCCATGTAAGTGAATCAGCCCTGTTGTAAATGTACTGTATCTTGTTGCGTTATGTCTGACTCAGGCAGTGGACAGGAGACTGAGATGATCCTTCATCCACTAGGGGTTGAGATGAGGGGGAAACAAGGGTGGTGGATGGAAGTGGGTGCATGCCTTGACTACTGCCTCCCTTATAAGGGAGAAGAAGGCCTTGGTATGTAGATAGATAGATTTACTTTTTCCAATGGGAGAAGTTGATCATTTAATCTAAATCCAATTATTTTTTCATTCATATTAAGCAACATCACTGATGACTTTAGAAAAGTAGATAGTCTGTTTGAGAGAGGCTAGCTTCTTGATTTTTTTTTTTTTTTTTTTAGTTGTAGTGTTGGCTATTATTGTTCAGTTGTCTGTGCACTAAGCTTTGATATTGATCTTTTACTTTGATGTAGAGAGGCCACTTGTAAATAGGTCAAGTAGTGGTTGTGATGATATTGTTCCCTGAGGGACCCCATTGTGCAGTATTTTATTCCTCTGACTGATGGCTTGTATGCGACTTTGAATCGCTGCCATCCAGGTTTGTAAGCAATTTGTTGTTGTTGTCATTATTCTGTATAACATGATAATGATTAATAATAATGATTTTTGCCTTGAGTTCATACATACACATATACCAAAGGCTTTTTCCCTGTTATAAGAGAGGTAGCCAAAAAACAAAGGCATTAAAACCACTCCCACCCATTCCACTCCCCTCCACCCTCTTCCCTCCCTCTTATCTTGGCACCTCCTGGATGACAGGTCATCCCTGCCCTGGGTCAGAAGCAGTGTCACAAGGCCACTTCATTAAATCGGCGAACCCCCCTCCCCGTCTCCTCATGCAGAAAAGGAGAATACGGGGAGAAATCCCTTCATTCTGCATCAAATTATTTCTCATACACACTCCCTCATCCCCCATCCCCCACCCATTCCACCTCATGCATCACAACATCATCCATATTCAGCCATTCTCCATTTACCCCTGTCTTCTGTCCTCTCCCATCCTTCCTCAACAGACATTCCCCTCTTTCCCAAAACCCCTTTTACCCCATCCATCCATCTCATCCTATCAACCCCTCATGTTCACTCCTTCCACATCTGCCTTGAGTTTCACTGACTGGAAACCTACAGCACAATTTTCTGGCAGCAGCCCTTGGGTCTTCCCATAGATTTCTCTAGGAAGAAATTTGGACTGTTGTACTGTGAGATTGTTTTCGTGTCACCGGCTGAAAGTAGCAGGAGAAGAAAAATTGCTGACTGTGTGCTTGTTTTCTGTTATATACAGTTTTCACTATTTTCCATTTCTTGCCCAGTCTAAGGAAAACAGACAAGTGGCAACTGATCTACAAGCCAGTGACAAAAAAAATCTATATTTACAAAACAGAGACAGCAATGCAGCATTTCTTTTCATTTTCTCGTTGAGATTGTTTGATGGCCAAAGGATCAGTGTTATCAGATGTGGAGCCACAAGTTTACAGTAAGGGAACAGAAATAAGTTGCATTATCCAACATGAATTGATTAAATTTGTATGTGTATATTTTTTGTATACCATTAGGTATGTGAAGCTTGCTACACATTTTAAGATATATTCTTATATTAAGCTGTGTCTTGTGACACTGCTTCTGACCCAGGGCAGTGGGCGAGATGCAGGGATGACCCGTCATCCAGGAGGAGCCAAGATAAGAGGGAGGGAGGGAGATGGATGGGAGTGGAGTATATGGGGATGGAATGGGTGGGAGTGGATTTCATGCTTATGTTTTTTGGCTACTTACCTTGTAAGGAGGAAAAAAGAAAGCTTTTGGTATATGTATGTACGTATATATGTATTATTTTTTTAGTAACAGGCTTACCACTTTTTCCTGCACAAATTGTTTCATACATAGTTTATTACTTCTTGAAGAGATATTTTTACTTATATTTATGTAAGTATTTATGTCACCTTTGTTGTTCTTATATTTGACAGGCATGTGGTTGCTTCTTCAGAAAGCCGTGAGTTCAATTAAGTACCATGATGCATTTCACCTCTATCGAGGATGCAGCATTGACATCACTGCTGATGTTGGCTCTAAAATCCGCTTCAAACAGTTTGTCTCAGTAACACCAAATCGTAAAGTTGCTGAAAACTTTGCTCAAGAAGGAACAGTGTTCATCTTTTTAGTAAGCAATGCTCTAGCAATAAGTGATCTTTCTGTTTTTCCACAGGAAGAGGAATATCTGCTCATGCCTCAAGAAATATTTGAAGTTGTTGATATTAAGAAAAGGAAATTTAGGGAGGTATATTTGAAAGGTTTAAATCAAACTGTTCCATTTTGACTTTGACTTTTTTTATATATGTATATATGTATATATAAATATACAGTGAGTCCTCCTTATACAGTAATTCTTTATCCAGTAAATTCACAGTTACGGTATTTGGTAATTATTACCCTCAATTCAATTTATGGTAAGAAAAATTCACAGATACGGTATCCGCTCGTGTTTTGTTTTTACCGTACCGTAGCGCCACCACGCCGTGCAGCCACTACAACAATCAGTCTCTTCCCGCATTTCCCTTTGAACACAAGTTAAATCCTTACAGTGTGTTTTTTGACATAGAGAAAAGTGTCAAAATTTATCAAGAAATCTATGATGAAAAAAGAAGAAACGCCAAACAGTCCTCCATCTTCTTATTCTTCAAGTCAGTCAGACCTGCCGTTCCTGTCACACCTGCCAACCCTGCCACAGCTGGCCCTTCCACATCCACTGCCGACGGTTCTAAAGCTGGTCCTTCCTCCATATCTTCTTTCTTCAAACCAGTCAAACGTGCCAACCCTGCTACAGCTGGCCCTTCCACATCTGCTTCCGACAGTGCAGACGACGAAGTGTTTGAGGGTTTTCAGCCTCCTGCCTCACCCTCATCTTCCTCTGGCCACTCAGCAAAAGATGAGTAAGGGCCGAGCTCCCTACTGTCCCTTAGCCTCGGGAGGGACATCATCTGATAGAATACATGGCGAGTGAAAGGTAAATAAAAAAAAAAATCTGTTTATTTCTTTTGCGCAGTACTTTACATTTTCTTATGTGACTATTTTCATGTATTTTCATGTCTGTAGGGGTGACTTTCAACGTGCTGGAACACATATCCTATTACCGTATTTTTCGGACCATAATGCGCTTCGTACCATAAGGCGCTTCGTACCATAAGGCGCACCCGTAATTTGCTATTCCCCGTCCTTACATAAGGCTTACCTGACCATAAGGCGCACCTGGTTAGGTAGGTCAAACACCACCAGAGGCGCCACCGTCGATGACGAGCACAATAGCGCGTCATTTTATGCGCACGCCATGCAAACGGCCAAATTTACATACCGCCGGAAATTTCATTCATACAAATGTTATGCGAGTGTATTTACTACGATCGTAGTAAATTTCAAACAATTACATCATCAGTTACATGTCGGTACATAAAAACATAAGATAAACATGGCGGCTTGCATTCAGCAGTAAATCGAAAATCGGTTTATGTTTCAGTGTAAAAAATGAGCTAAATAAATTCAGTGTATTGGTAACTGACCAAAATGAACGAAAACTGCTAGTCTCGCGGATTATTCTAATACCAAAATAAAGGCAGCGTGTTACGGAAGAGCTGAGAAATCGGTGGTACTAATTATTATTATTATAATTATTTTTTTTTTTTTCGGGTCGGATTATCGGATAACAACATCAACGTCCATCCCGCCATCTTATCTATGATCACTGGTGGTATGAATCAAACTTCACTCTATTAAGTTTCTTACTATTATGTTATTAGTGTAATAGACTTATAGTTGAATTATTTGAACTAATTTCTTTAAAATGTGTGATTTTCATGTAATATGATCAAAGAGAAGTTACGTTTTTATCCTCCGTAATATTACGGACCACAGCTACGATTCGTCCTGCCCGCTATCTATGATCATTGGTGGTATGGATCAAGCTACACTATTAAGTTTGTTACTGTTGTGTTATTAGTGTAATAGATTGCATATAGTTGAATTATTCAAACTATTTTCTTTAAATTGTGTGATTTTCATGTAATTTGACGGTATTCGTAGCTGTGGTGGGTAATTTTACAGAGGATAAAAACGTAATTCTTTGATTAAATTACATGGAAATCACACATTCTAAAGAAAATAGGTCAAATAATGCAACCATATGCTAAATTCTTATATAAAATTGTGCCTGTCAGTAAAAACCGTCATTGTTTACGTTTGATCGGCGATTAGTCAGACCGCACGTTTCGGCCCGATTTTCCCTTCAAAATGTAATATCTAGAGAACTAGGACAGCTAGATGGATAATTCAAATTGCATTGTACTCAGAGCGACTTTCTGCATCCCATGAGAACTACTTCAGCTCAAATATCAGGAATTCCATTTTCATGTTGACCTAGCTAACCTGAGTGCATTCAGAACTGAACATTTTCGTTGTTGAGTGAGAAAAATCGGTTGGGATTTAGCAAAATTACAAAAATAAATGATATATTTTTTATTTTGGTCAGTGAAATCAGACCACCTCCATGGACGGTCTGCCCTGCCAATACCCCTATAAAACAACAAACATGTTACGGGAATTGTGGGGAATAAAACCAACAGTAGCAGTTTATTCCCGGAATTCTCTATTCACTAAAACACAAGATTACAAATGAAGGTAAATTTTTAGTTTCGACCATGGGCGCAATATAACAATAGAAAATTAATTATTAATTTTGTAAATTATAATGTATCAACGTAATATGCAATTTTGTGAGCGGAAATAAAAAACAAAAAAATTGCTGAAACGGATTTCGTAAGTAACGAAGGCGTGTCGGACGAATGGTACGCCATGTTTGTTATGATAGATGCCGACGTCGAAGAAATGAAAGGGTGATAAATTCGTCTAACCTAATCTAACCTGTGTTTAATAAATCATTACCTGCAAATTAAGTCATCCGGCACGTCCTCGTTGTCGTCGTCGTGAGAGACGTTGGCGTCCCGATCATTAGCATATTACGTTGATACATTTTAATTTACAAAATTAATAATTAATATTATATTGCTATATTGCGCCCATGATCGAAAAAAATATATACCCAAATGACTACAGTCTGAGTGGAGCGAGACTAGACCAATGCAAAATGGCTGTCTGTGTTGTGGACGCTATCATGTCATAGCCATGATAGCGTGAATGAATGCGGTGGCATGGACCCGAAAACTGTCGAAGTTTTCGCAATTTTCTTGTCAAGATACATGCACCTTGGTTATAACTTGGTTGTAACTTTTGTTAAGCCTATGCACTGTCGCCGTCGGCAGGCTAGCTACGAAACTTGTCAAAATAGTACGTCACTATCCGACGCATTTTTTTGCACTGAAGCCACACATAAGGTGCACCGCACGATAAGGCGCACCACCCGATTTTGGCCGATTTTAAGGATTTTGCCCTCGCCTTATGGTCCGAAAAATACGGTATTACATATTATAATGGGTTCGGTATATGGTAATTTCAGTTTGCGGTAAGGTTTTCAGGAATGCATATGTACCATATAACAAAGACTTACTGTATATATATATATTTGTTGCCTTTATATTTTATGCCAGGCATATCCAATTTGTCCACATTGGGCTCATAAAGGGGCTGTTGAAGTTGGTTAACCCAAAGTGTCAGTTTGATTATAACACAGGAGTCTGTTCATCCTTCCATTGTCCCAGGTCTCTCCTGCAAGAGATGTGTGGCCTACAGGTAAAGCCACAGCCACTGGTTCAGCCCATGAGTCACTCAAAAAAAAAATGTGTTGTTCTTTGGATAGAATAAATGTTGAGCATTGTGTAATAAGGTGTTCAGTCTTCTGTGTGGTGCTTGCATGTTGAGGTATTGTATTTACCTAGTTGTATTATATAGGAAGGAGAGCTATGCTCATAGTGGCACGTCTTTGTATCTCGCAGCATCTAGTTTGTTCTCAGATTCTTGTATGATGTTTGCACACACTATTGTTTCATGCAATATATTCCAGATATCCACCACGCTGTGTGGATTTTTTTTTCCAGATCTCTTGTATAACTATATTTTTTTAGTTTCTTTCCATGTCCCCTTGTTTTTCTTTTATTCCACTTTAATAAGTCTTCTCTATCAATGATTTCCATGCCTTTCATGCTTCTGTAAATGGCCAATAGATCACTTCTTTCTCTTTGTTCCAGGGTTGGTAGTTCCAATTTAGACAATCTTTGTATGTCAATTTTGAAAATGTTGGGGCCATCTTTGTTGTTGCTCATTGGATTCTTTCTATTTTCCTTATATATATATATATATATATATATATCTAAGTCTAAATAAAAATATTCTAGAAGACGCTGTGGAAGTCAGGGACAGGTGGTATTACGGTGACACTTTATCCTAAAAATATTCTTGAAAAAGTGCTTGGGTAAGTTGGGGTCAGGTGGTATTCTTCTTCTTCGCGTTCTTCTTCGAGTTCCTCTTCTTCTCCTTCTTTGAGTTCTTCGCGTTCTTCTTCTTTGCGTTCTTCGCGTTCATCTTCTTCCTCGCGTTCTTCTTCCTCGCGTTCTTCGCGTTCTTCTTCGCATTCTTCTTCGTGTTCTTCTCCGCGTTCTTTTTTTATATATATATATATATATATATATATATATATATATATATATATATATATATATATATATATATATATATATTTTTACAATATATATATATATATATATATATATATATATATTACCATTACTTCATCCAAGTTATTAAAAGCCACCATTATTGGTCGTAGTAAATTGTAGGTTCCTCTGACTACTTTGTTTCTATACTTGTCTGGTGACATGTCTTTGGTGATAATTAGTCCTTTTCAGAACCAACTTTCTTTACTTCCTTTGTACCAATTTTATATTGTCCTGATATACTTTTTCCAAATTCCATTTTACTACATTTGTTAATGTTGACGTTCACTTGCCACTTTTGACTCCATTCCCAGACTTTGTCCAGGTCTCTCTGTAGCAATTCACAGTCTTTTTCTGTACTTTAGTAGTTTTGCATCATCTGCAAAGAAGTTCATGTAACATTCTACACCTTTGTCCATGTCATTTATATATTTATAGTAATTATCAAAGCCAGTACTGAACCCTATGGGACTCCACTTATCATTTCTTTCCAGGTTGACGTATCTGTAAGCACCACTCTCATTTTTCTCTCATGCAATAAATCTTCCATCCATTTCAGTAATTTTTTGTGTACACCTATTGTTTCAATTTTTCATGATAGTTTTTGTGTGTCATTTTATCAAATGCCTTTTATAAGTCCAGGAAAGCACAGTCTATCCATCCATCTCTTTCTTGAATACCTGTTAACCTTGAATAAAAACAAATCAAGTTTGTGGCACATGATCTTCCCTGTCTAAAACCAAACTGTTTTGGATTCAGTATATTGTTCTCTTCCAGATGTTTAGGCTGTCTCCTTTTGATGGTTTTTCACAGATTTTAGCTATTGTACTTGTAAGGGAGAACGGTCTATAGTTTGTTGGGTCTTCCTTGTCTCCCTTTATATATTGGCATGATATTGGCATTTTTCCAATCTTGAAGTACCTTTCCTTCTTTGAGCAAGCAATCTATTATATATTTTGTCTGTTAGTTCATCTATAAATTCTTTTAGTATCCAGTTTGCAATTCTGTCTGGACTGTGATTTTCTGACATAGACGTTCATTATTTTGTCCCTTATTTCTTTCATTGAGGGGGATTTTATTTGTGTTGGGAATTATTTCTCAATTAGATTGATAATAAGAGGAGTTTGGTGAAATCTGGAATTCTGTTGTAGTGTGTTTTTTTTTTTTTTTTTCTTTTTCTTTTTACATGCATACAAGGGAGGTAGCCAAAGTCAAAAGGCATAATTCCACTCCCACCCATTTCATCCCCACCGACTCCACTCCCATTCACCATCTCATGCCCTATTTTCTTAGCTCCTCTTGGATGATGGGTCATCCCTGCATCTCACCCATTGCCCTAGATCAAAAGTAATGCAGCAAGACACAGCACATCCATAGCAAGGCCACTTCATTTAATTGGCAACAACCCTCTCTGTCCTTTCACGCAGAAAAAGAGAAGAGGGGAAGAAATCCCTTGGGCTACGTCAAAATATCATTCATATATAACTACTCCCAATCCCCCATCCCACCCACTCCCATGCATCACAGCATCATCCACATGCATTTCTCCACTCGCCCTTATCTTGTCTACTCCCTTCCACAACAGATATCCCCCTCTTAATGCCCCTTTTACCTCATCCATCTCATCCTTGGTCACCTCATATACACTCCGTCCACCTCTGTCTTTGATACTTCTTTTACTACCATATGTACTCGTCTATAGGTCGAAATCTTAAGGATTTTTTTTTAGGCCAAAACCTGGGGGTCGACCTATATTCAAGTAATAATCTTGTTAGGTTGAAATCCAGACATGACAAGAAAGGCTAGGAAGAACTCGTACCTTTTCTTTAGGTTCAGAAATAAAAATATTTACCTACTAGTTACTACCAGTAAACAATGGGGACATAAAATACATGGTATGTACCAAAACATGTGAAATTCCTTCTAGATACGGTAACCCCATACTGTGGTTTTACGTGTTAAAATTCTTAGCACAGGCGAGCTTATTATATCATGTATACTATTATAGTACCCATGGTTGTTTAAAAAATAATAAAATGCTGTGATATTCTCAAATTTAGATATTTTTTTTAGTTTCGACCATGGGCGCAATATAGCTATAGAAAATTAATTAATAATTTTGTAAATTAAAATATATCAACGTAATATGCAATTTTGTGGGCGGAAAAAAAAGAAATACCTTGCTACAAGCAAATATGCTAATGAATAAAGTCGGTAGCATAGGATCGGGGCTCCATCTTGTCGTCTGTCAATTGACGGCCTCGGTACTTCCGACAGTACCTCGTCAGGTACATTTTCTTGAAGGAATGTTATGGAGCGGAGATACATGCATTCCTTCAAGCTGCAAGAACTTTGTATACCCTGCAAGCTGAGAGAGTGATTGAAAAGCCTGCCAACCCCTCTCACAATGACGACAACGAGGACGAGCCGGATGACATTTAATTTGCAGGTAATGATTTAAACACAGGTTAGGTTAAACGAATTTATCATCCTTTCATTTCTTCGATGTTGGCATCTATCATAACAAACATGGCGTACCATTCGTCCAACACAACTTCGTTACTTACGAAATCTGTTTTAGCACCTTTTTTGTTTTTTATTTCCACTCACAAAATTGCATATTACGTTGATATATTATAATTTACAAAATAATTAATTTTTATTGCTATATTGCGCCCATGGTCGAAACTAAAAATTTATCCAAATTTAGCTTTCTATATGGTATATATTATTGTTACCATTACCAAAACAATGCATGGATCTCACCATCACGAAAACAAACTGTTCAGTATTGCCAACTCGTTACTGTTACAGTGACACATGGTATAATCCTAAATATCTTAACTAAAATCCACCAAAATCGTTTTCCTTGCTGTCGTCATCTTCACCATAAAACAGCTCCTCCCACTCACTTCTGTGTAGAGTATCGTCATACGGATCAACTTCATCAGCCATAGGAACATCAACATCATCTTCCTAACATCATCTTCCTTCTCCACATTATCATTAGCCGGATCATCCACACAGTTGAGATTACAAGAATACTCTGAGACACTGTTGGTTAAAATTGTTTCTAACGAAACACGCCTAGCCAGTTTATTCCTTATACCGTGCATTACTTGGTAATCTGTTCAAGTTTTTCACTCCGCTGAAATGGCAACTTAAGTGAAACTTATTAAATAATGAAGTCAGTGAACTTGAAAAAAAACATAAACCAAAATACATCAGAATTAATGAAGTGAAAAAACCATAATCAGTTCCTATACCAGGCAAGCCATGCCACTTCAAAGCATTAAGACAGTGGAATGCTCACAGCACCAAAACAAAAACAAGCCACTCGACCTGTTCATGAGGTATATGGAAAATTCCAGATTTTTTGGCCAAAAATGGGGGGTCGACCTTTACGCGAGATCGACCTATAGACGAGTATATACGGTAATCTTTCTTCACTCATTCTTTCCATGTGTCCAAAACATCCCAATACTCTTTCATCAGCCTTGTCTCCCAACTCCTTTTCCACCCCCTCTTTCCTCATCTCCTCATTTCTCACTCTATCCACTCGAGTAACCCCTACCATACTTCTCAGACATTTCATCCCAAAGAAATTTAAAATCCTTTCTCCCTCTCTCATGTTCCATATTTCTGCCTCATAGTGCTGTCAGCACAATCACCCCTTCATACCCCTCTTATCATCCATTACCAAATGTCTATTTTTCATTACTTTTTAATCCCCCAAGGCATTTATTTGCTTCTCTCAATCTACATTCTACCTCTAGCTCCACTCCTCCCTTTCCCTCCACATGTGCCCCCAAGTATCTAGAGCTATCCACTTCCTCCAGCCTCTTTCCAGTTTAATGGCATCCTCTCGCCTTGTACATCTCATCAACTTACTTTTATCCACATTTACCTTCAACTTCCTCCTTTCACACATGTTCCCAAACTCCTTCATTAACATCCTTAATCCCTCCTCTGACCCTGCTACAAGCTCAGTATCGTCAGCAAACAACAATTGGTTTATCTCCCATTTTCTCTTTATTTTCTTTAACCATCTCCAATCCCCTACCCATTACCTGTGCACTTACCCCCCCACACCACCCCATCCATATACACATTGTACACATCCCTGGCAAAGTACCACCTTTACCTCAAACCACTCACTCTTTCCATATCTAACATATGCTTTACTATCATAATAATTTGTGACTGTTCATAATGGCTTTCCTCCTATCCCATATATCTACAAAACCTCCCACAGTGCCTTCTTGTCTCCTCTGTCATAAGCCTTTTCCAAATCCATAAGAATCCTTACCCTTTGTTAAGCTTTCACATATATCTGCCTCACCACAGAGATCTGACCCATGCAACCCCACCTTTTCTCAACTCACTGTACCTTACCAATGACTCCCTCTGTTCCTCTCCTAATCCTCTCCATCAAAACCCATAAACCTTCCCAATTGCATTCATCAAACCCCTCTGAAACTACTGCTCTCACATCTGTCCCCATTTCCCTTGTAAAGTATAACTATACAGACACTCCTCCAGTCCTTTGGCACTCTACCCTCTTTTAGACAAAAATTAAACCACCTCACCATCTGGTCCATCACTGTACCTCCCCTTTTTTGCTTGTTTTGTAATGTGTATGTATTTTGTACATGAATATTGCAGGGTGCTGGGGGTTATGGAAATGATTTGACAATGATAACCCAGCACAGTAAATACAAAATTGCAGCAAAGAACACCCAAGCCTACTTGTTCAAACTGGAATAATGGCCCAGAAATAACAGAATGGAAGCCTCACTCTAGAAAAACCATAACATTGCTCACCCCAGACAACCACAAATAGAAAAAAAAGACTATAGTAACATACATACATATACCAAGGCTTTTTCCCCCTTACAAGGGAGGTAGTCAAAAAGGAAAAAGCATAAAATCATTCCCATCCATTCCATCCCTGAATACACTTCACACCCCTCTACCCTCCCTCTTATCTTAGCACCTCCTGCACCTTGTCCACTGCTCTGGGTCAGAAGCAGTGTCGCAAGACACAGCACATCCACAGCAAGGCCACTTCATTAAATGGGCGACACCCCCTCTCCGTCCCCCCATGCATAAAAGGAGAAGACGGGGAGAAATTACTTCAGGCTGCATCAAATTTTGCTCACACATACTATCTCACCCCCCATCCCCCTGCCCATTCCACCTCATGCATCACATCATCCATATACAACCATTCTCCATTCACCCGTCTTCTGTCCTCTCCCGTCCTTCCTCAACAGACATTCCCTTCTTCCCCAAAGCCCCCTTCACCCCATCCATACACCTCATCCTAGGATGTCCCCTCATGTTCACTCCCTCCACATCTGCCTTCCATACCTCTTTTACTAGTCTTTCTTCACTCATTCTTTCCATGTGTCCAAACCATCCTAATACTCTTTCATCAACCCTATCGCCCAACTCCCTTTCCACCCCCATTCTCCTCCTCACTTCCTCATTTCTCACTCTATCTAGCCTAGTAACCCCCATCATACTTCTCAGACACCTCATCTCAAACACATTCAAACTCCTCTCTTCCTCTCTTATGTTCCATGTTTCTCCCCCATACAGTGCTGTCTGTTGGCAAAATCACTCCTTCATACAGTCTCCTCTTAGCATCCATTCCCAAATGTCTATTCCTCATTACACTTTTTAATCCACCAAGGCATTTACTAGCTTCTCACACTCTACATTCTACCTCCACCTCCACTCCACCTTTTCCTGCCACATTTGCACCCAAGTATCTAAAACTATCCACTTCCTCCAGTTGCTCTCTCAAAATGCTCACTTCCAGTCTGCTGCCACTTTCACCCCTTGAACATCTTATCACCTTACTTTTACCCACATTTATCTTCAGCTTTCTTCTATCACACACTCTCCCAAACTCTGTCACCAACTTCCTCAATCCCTCCTCCGATCCTGCCACAAGCGCAGTGTCGTCCGCAAACAACAACTGGCTCACCTACTTTTCTCCATTTTCTTTAATCATCTCCAATCCCTGACCCAACACCATTACATTTACCTCTCACACTACCCCATCCATGTACAAGTTGAACAGCCAGGGCAACATAACGCATCCCTGACGAAGTCCCACCTTTACCTCGAACCACTCACTCTCTCCATTTCTAATCCTGACACAAGCTCTACTACTCTCATAAAAACTCTTGACAGCTCCTAGAAGCTTTCCTCCTATCCCATATATCCGCAAAACCTCCCACAATGCCTTTCTGTCTACCCTGTCATAAGCCTTTTCCAGATCCATAGAAGCCCAAAAAACATCCTTCCCCTTTCCTATAGCTTTCTCACATATCTGTCTTACCACAAAAGTCTGATCTACACAACCTCTACCCTTTCTAAATCCACACCGTTCCTCACCAATTACTCCCTCTGCTCCTCTCCTAATCCTCTCAATCAAGATCCTCCCATAAGCCTTCCCAACTACACTTAGCAAGCTAATCCCTCTGAAACTACTACATTCACACTTGTCCCCCTTTCCCTTGTAAAGTGGAACTATACAGGCACTCCTCCAGTCCTCCGGCACTCTACCCTCTCTCCAGCAAACATTAAATAACCTCACCAGCCAGTCCACCATCACTGTACCTCCTTTTTTTTAGACATTCTGCATGGCATCCATCCAGACCAGGTGCCTTACCTGCTTTCATCATCTTAACAGCTGCCTTCACTTCATCCTTCCTTATTTCTCCTCCATTTTCCTCACTCATCACGGTCATTTTCTTAGCATTTCCCACTGCAGCTATCTTTCCCTCCCTATCCTCCTTCACATTTAGCAACTCCCTAAAATATTCTGCCCATCTTCCCCTTACTGCCTTCTCTTCCATTATCATCTCTCCATCTGCACCTTTTACCTTTTCTTCTCTACTTGATTCGCCTCCTCTTCCTCTCTTAATTTCTTTCCAAAACATCTTTTTATTACTTTCAAAATTTTCTGTCATACACTTACCCCATTTCACATCTGCTCTCCTCTTTGCCTCCTTTACCTTTTGCTTTACTTCTCTTTTCTTTTCTTTGTACCTCTCATATGACTCCCTCGTCCTATTTTGTAACCAATCTGTGAAAGCTCGCTTCTTCTCTTCTACAACCTTCTTTGTTTCCTCATCCCACTATTCACAACCCTTCCTTGTATTTCCTCCTGTCCTCCTTGTTCCACACACCATCCTTGCACACTTTGTGACTCCCTCCTTGAACCATCCCCATTCCTCCTCCACTCCTAGCTCTACTCTATCCTTCACTCCCTCCCACTCCTCCCTCAGCTTCTTCTTGTACTCATTCTCCTTTTCCTTTTCATTTAAAGAGTTCACTCTAAGCACCTCCCTACCTTTTGTCCTTTTCCTCTTTAGAAAGAAACCCAAAAATTCTGGGTCTAATGTTTGATATTCTCATGACATTCAGCCTGTATGTGAAGGACCTAACAACAAAAATCAACAGGAAAACAAATCTTCTGAGAACCATCTCTAGTACTAACATTGGATAACAAAAATAAACTTTTAATAACCATCTATAAATGATTCACAAAAACCACCTTAGAATATGCCTCCACAGCATGGATCCCAATAATCAGCAAGTCAAACACAGTTAACAAACACTGCATAATGGAGCACTAAGAGCAACTACAGGATGCACCAAAACTACGTCTGTAGGACACCTACATACAGAAAGCAAAAATCCTCCCAATAGAACATCACACAAACATGATACAGAAACACAACTCTAAGCCAGACCCCTTAACAACACACCCCTCACATAGCTGGGAAGAAGAAAAGGTAGACAGATCCCCCCAATGAAAGAATGAAGTGTAACACAAAAAGAAATAAGGGACCAAATAATAAACCTTGATGTCAGAAAATCACACAATCCAGACAGAATTGCAAATTAGATACTAAAACAATGTATAGGTGAGCTAGAGGACAAGATATATGATATAATAGATTGCTCACTCAAGGAAGGAAAGGTACCACAAGATTGGAAAAATGTAGATATCATATCAATATATACAGGGGGAGATAAGACCCAACAAATTATAGGCCGGTCTCCATTACAAATGCAATTGCTAAAATATGCGGAAAAGTGATCAAAAGTAGATGGATTAAACATTTGGAAGAAAATAAGATACTGTATCCAAAACAATTTGTTTTTATTCGAGGCTAATAGACATAATACAAGTAAGGGACGGATGGGCGGATTGTGCTTTTCTAGATTTACAAAAGGCATTTGATAAGGTATCACACAAAAAACAAAACAAAAAAAGTTGAAACAACTGGAGTTGTACAAGAGAAATTAATGAAATGAAAGGAATATTTTTTGAACAGGACAAAAATGAGGGTTGTAGTTAGAGACAAAAACTCGACCTAGGAACAAATGATAAGGGTAGGCCTACAAGGTTCAGTACTAGCTCTGATAATGTTTGCCATATGTATAAATGACATGGATGAAGGTGTTGAATGTTATATTAACTTTGCAGATGATGCAAAACTACTAAAGAAAATAAATACAGAGAAAGACTGTGAATCACTTCAGAGAGATCTGGAGAAAGTCTGGAAATGGAGCCAAAAGTGGGAAGTGAACTTCAGCATCAAGAAATGTAGTATAATGGAGTTTGGTAAAAGTAAGAATAGAATATCAGGGCAATATAAGGTTGGTACAAAAGAAGTAAAAAAAAAAAAGTTAGCTCAGAAAAGGACCTATAAGTAATTATTAGCAAAGACATGTCACCAGACAAGCATATCAACAAAATAGTCGGAGAAACCTACAGTTTTCTAAGAACAATAAAGGTGGCCTTTAACTACATGGATGAAGAAATGATAAAGAAAATATTAGTCACGCTGATAAGACCAAGATTGGAATATGCTGCAACACTGGACACCTAATACAAAAAAAAGAATATAAAGAAATTAGAAAGAATCCAAAGAGCAATGACAAAGATGGCACCAACACTTTCAAATTTGTTTTACAAAGATTGTCCAAATTTGAACTACCAACCCTGGAACAAAGAATGGAAAGAGGATATCTACTGGCCATTTACAGAATCATGGAAGGTATGGAAGTCCTTGATAGAAGAGATTTATTAAAATGGGACAGAAGAAAAACAAGAGGACATGAAAAGAAACTAAAAAAGAATAATTTTACACACAGTGTGATAGATGTCTGAAACAAATTGGAAAAAAAAAATAGGTGCAAAAACCATACAAGAATTTAAGAACAAACTAGATGTATAATACAATTAGGTAGATACATCTCACAAGCATCACCAACAGAAAGCAAAAAAATTTACACCAGCAGCACACTACTTCAACATTTACCACAACCTGTCACCCAAACTACACTAAACATCCACACAGAAATATGTTAACCACTTCAATACAATGTCTATGTAGGTTTCATGAAGCATGAGTGGGTACATGAGGATGCTGGCATCAGCATCTTGATTATATATATATATATATATATATATATTGTAGTTCTATTTTTTCTTTCTTTGTACTCTGAGGATGTCGTAATAGACGAAAACGTTCAGTATTCCGACTTTAATTTCCCTGTGGTTTCTGCAATATATATTGTAGTTATACATGAGTTACCCCTGGATTCTGTGAACTGGTTTGATCACGTTTTCTGTGTTTATTACTACTCAGAGTAAAGAGAATGAGTAATACAGCAGTGACTTTATATTTTATAATGTGAGTAGAGTGATGAATCATACATTTGGCAGCTGATGCTGTACATGAGAATTTAAATCATACTGAAGTGGTTAACACCCAGATAACTAAATAAGACCTTCAAGAAAGCCCACCTAACCCAATATTCCAATAACAACCTCCAGACATAAGACCCACAGAGAAAACCTTTACACACCAGATAAGAACTACCCATTTAGGTTACCATCTGTTATTGTAATAGTACCAACACAGAATAGTGTGGCCACAGATTCAAACTGCCTCAGGTGCTACCACCAGACAGAAAACACAGAACTCCTCATACTAACCATATCCCCACACTGACTATCCCTAGACACCAACACAATATCTATTCTGAAAGTGACTTATGCTCCCACCCAGAGGCTGTTGTTGGTTTCCTGGAGGCCACGGGTTTTGTGCAAGAAAGACCTGGGCAGTGGTGGGATTGAAATATTTTGTCATTCGGTTCTATATACACATATATATATATATATATATGTGGGTGTATGTGTGTCAAATTTGCATTATAAATGTCCACATGTTGATCCTAAATTCTAGCAAATAAAATGATCAATCATAGCTATTTCCCAAATAGAATATGTAAGAAATGGTTAAACATCATATAATGATATGTAGGTAATGATCAACTTAATAATATGAATATATATGTACCACTAGATATGCACTACCATATATGTATATATATATATATATATATATACATATATAGATATGTATATATATATATGTATGTATATATATATGTAGATATATATATGAATATATATATATGTATATATATATATGTATATATATATGTATATATATATATGTATATATATATGTATATATATATATATATACATATATATATATATATATATGTATATATATATATGTATGTATATATATATATATATACATATATATATATATATAATATATACATATATATATGTATATATATATATATATATATATATGTGTATATATATATATATATATATATATATATATATATATAATATAATATAATATATGTATATATGTATTTACCTAGTTGTATTTTACGAGAAGGGGAGCTATGCTCGTGATGTTCCGTCTTCATATCTCATTTTATCTAAACTATTTTTAAAGTCATGTATTGTTTTTGCACACACTACTTCCTCATCTAACTTGTTCCAACTGTCTATTGCTATGTGAGGAAAGCTGTTCTTTTTCAGATCTCTTCTATAGCTGTCTTTCTTGATTTTTTTCCATGTCCTCTTGTATTTCTATCATCCCATTTTATTAGATCCTCTATCAATAATTTCTATGCCTTTCATGATTCTGTAAATAGCTATCAAATCTCTTCTCTCTCTTCTTTGCTCTAGTGTCTGTAGCTCAAGTTTTGCTAGTCTCTCTTCATATGATAGTTTTGAGAGTGTTGGTGCCAATTTTGTAATTGCTCTTTGTATTCTTTCAAGTTTTTTTTTATACATTTTTTTGTACTTGGTGACCACATCGTTGCTGCATATTCCAATCTTGGTCTTATCAGAGTGATTAGTATTTTCTTCACCATTTCTTCATCTAGGTATGTAAATGCCACTTTGATTGTTCTTATTAAATTATAAGTGTCACCAAAAATCTTATTTATTTGTTTCTTGTTCTTATTGAATTATAAGTATCACCAAAAATCTTATCCATTTGTTTCACGGGTGACATATTATTCATAACAATGACTCCCAGGTCCTTCTCATTTTCAACTTTTTTTATACTTCTCCCAATTTATATGATCCTGTTATTCTGTTTTTGCTTTTTCCAAATTCCATTATACTACACTTTTTAGTATTGAACTCCATCTCCCACTTCTTACTCCATTCCCAGACTTTATTTAGATCACTCTGGAGTGATTCACAATCTTCTTCTGTGTTCAATTTTTTTTAATAGTTTTGCATCATCTGCAAAGAAGCTCATATAACTTTCAATTTCTTCATCCATATCATTAATATATATAGCAAACATTATTGGAGCCAAAACTGTTCCTTGTGGAACACCACTTATTACTTCATCCCAATTAGAGTGTTTGTCTCTTATCACTACTCTCATTTTTCTTTCTTGCAAAAAGTATTCCATCCATTTAAGCAGTTTGCCCTCTATTCCTCCTTCAGTTTCTAATTTCTTAAGCAACTTCTTATGTGGTACTTTGTCAAAAGCTTTTTTTAGGTCTAGAAATGCACAATCAGCCCATCCATCTCTCTTGTATTATATCTATTAGCCTTGAATAGAAACATATTAAATTGGTGACGCATGATTGTCCTTGTCTGAATCCAAATTGCCTTGGAATTAGCACGTTTTTTTCTAAATATTTTACCCTTCTACTTTTGACAATTCTTTCACAAATTTTTGCCATTCTACTTGTTAGAGAGACTGGTCTATAGTTGGTAGGGTCTTCTTTATTTCCCCCTTTATATATAGGTACTATATTTGCTTTTTTCCAATCTTCTGGAACTTTTCCTTCTTTCAAGGAACTGTTTATTATGCTATGTATTTTGTCTGCCAGTTCATTCCTGCATTCTTTCAAAATCCAGTTTGCTATTTCATCTGGTCCATGCGATTTTCTGACATCAAGATTACTCAAGTGTTTCATTATTTCATTCTTTGATACTTCTATTTCTTTCATAGGGGGGACTGTCTCTTTCCATTCAATCTCTTCAGATTGTATGCTCTCCCTTGTAAACACTGATTTAAAATGCTAGTTCATAATATCCGCCATTTCTATTTCCTCTGTGCATTCAACTCCTTCTTGTCTTAATTTCTCTAAATCTTGTTTGTTTTTCAGTGTGTTGTTTACAAATCTGTAAAATAATTTTGGTTGATCTTTACATTTTTCTATGACATCTTTTTCATATTTTCTCTTTTCCTCTATGCACACTTGTACATATTCATTTCTATAACAAGTATATATTTTCCATTTTTCAGGCCTTTCGTATTTCTTACATTTGGTCTAAGCTTTGTCTCTTTTGTCTTTTAACTTTCTACAACTTTTGCTGTACCAGCCCTTTATATATTCTTTTTCTTGTTTTTGTCTTGGAACATACTTTTCCACTCCTTTTTTGTAAATTTTTGTCAAAATATTCCATTTCTCTTCCACTGTTGTTTCTTCTTTGTATATTTCTTCCCAGTTTTCTTTTTGAAAGAATTCTCTTATTTTATCAAAGTTTGTTTTTTCATACATCATTCTTCCTTTTCTATATTGTTCATTTCTTTTCATGTATTTCTCCTCATTTAGTTCCAGTTCAATCAATATGTGGTCACTTTTACTTATTGGTGTTTTATATTCAATCTTTTCCACTATTCTAGGTTCAGATGTAATTATTAGGTCTAGTCTCGATGGTTCTTCATTTCTATACCTAGTGTTCTCCTGTATCCACTGTGTCATTGTATGGTCAATAATCATCTCGAGTAGAACATTTCCCCATGAGCTGTCTCCACCCTTTACTGTCATCTCTTCCCAGCAGACTTCTTTGCAATTAAAGTCGCCCATCATAACTATTCTTCCTCCATCTTCCATTATCTTATTTAATGTTATCTTTGTGTCTTCTAACATACTCTTATGTTCACTCTCTTCCCATGAGGCTGTTTTTGGAGGCACATAATTTATCACAAACTTTCTGTTCTTCTTATCTCTGTCTTCCACTTTGATCATAATCATCTCTACTGTATTCTTTCCATATGTGACACACCTCACGTTTATATCCTTCTTAGTCAGGAACATAACTCCACCCCCTTGTTTTGTCTCTCTGTTTCTAATCCAATAATTATATGCATCATTGCCTACACTGTTGGGTGGTAGTGGACCTTTTAATTTCATTTCTACAATTCCCATTATGTCCGGTTCTTTTTCCTTCAGATACTCATTCAGTTCATTTAGTCCTGTTATTAATCCATCTATATTTGTGTAAGACATTTTTAGTTTTCTTCCACTTCCATTGTATTCTCTGTTTCCCTTCTGTTTTTCTCTAGTATGTCGTATTTCCTTATTTTCTTATTCACTACTCTCCAATAGAATTTCTCTGTTTACTGACTCTGTTTTGTTCTCGTTTTTTCCTTAACTTCATGTCTTTTCTTTTTTTTCCTCCTCTCTTTCCTCTTTATTAATTTATCTTTTTATCCATACCTTTTTATATTGTTCACTTGTTGCTAGTTTCCCTGTTTTTGCTAAGATATTCTCTGGCGTCATTTGTGACCTGAATTTAATCTTAATTGGTCTGGACTTATCTGTACTATACTTCCCTAGTCTATACATTTCTTCAATTTATTTCATGATTTCAGGTTCATCTTCCTGAACTAATTCTAGTAATTTTTTTACTTTTTCTTTTTCCTCATTCATTCTTGTGGTTCTATTTGGGTTATATTTCTCTTCCATTCCTAATATAATTATACATTTCTTTTTATCTGCTAAGTCCCTTACTATATTCTCATTCTGTCTCATCACTTTAATAACTGAGTCTTCAGTTTGTTCTTTCATTTGTTGTTTAATTATGTCAGTAAATCCAACTCTACTGTTTTCTTGAATATTTTTCCAACCCTGTGCTTCCTTTACTATGGCCTCTTTATTGTCTTTATTATTCCTCTTTAATTCCTCATTCTCCTCTTTTACTTCTTTTAACTGCTTTTTTAAATCTTCTATTTCTTTAGTTAAGATTTTGTTCACCTTCTCAAGTTCTTCCAGTTTTTCAACTCTTTGCACAATCTTTGCTACGTTACCGAACCTCTTCTCCCAATGTTCGGTCATTTGTTCAAGTTTTTCCTCTAGTCTTGCCAATCGGGGGAGGTTGGTATCCTCCCCCCCCCTCATTAAATCCCTGGAAATTATTTTCTTCACCTTCCTTTGTGCTGCTCTTATCTATATTTCTAATCTTAATGCTTTTACTGATATTTTCGATTTCCCCAGTGTCGTCAGCTGATCTTTTGTTTACATTTTTTCTGCTGTTAGGTGGAGCCCGTTCGTCTCCCTCATTTTCTTCCATTTCCCTCAGTAATCCCTCCCCTTCTCCCCTTTCATTACCTTTTTACTACACCACGAGATTTCCCCTTCCCTACAAATACAATAAGGTACTTCCTCGTAGTTGAGATCTACGTAAAATGCATTTTTTTTTCCAGAGTTCCAATCCACGCCATGAATCCGACGAAAGTGTGTGTGTGTGTGTCAAATTTGCATTATTAATGTCCACATGTTGATCCTAGATTCTAGCAAATAAAATGATGAATCATAGCTATTTCCCAAATAAAATATGTAAGAAATGGTTAAACATCATATAATGATATGTAGGTAATGATAAACTTAATAATATGAATATATGTCTATGTACCACTAGATATGCACTACCATGTCTAGGGTTGTATGGCCCGTGTGCACAACTAAGTTACAAATGACACATTATCGGATGTTATGCCAGTAGGCTACTGACTACAAGTGACCAGTAGATGGTAGTCATTCACCAAATTAGCAAAAAAAAAAGAGCCATTAGATATAGAGTATTTATTAAGATAAGAAAGGCCATATTTTGAATCTAGCTGCCAGTGTAATTTCCTTGAACTATTACGTCTTCATCTGGCAAAATTTGTCATTCAATTATTTGCTAGAAATTGTAAATATTTCAGGAAATGAATTCGTATGTTTTAATGAATTATTGCTTTACTTTTTATCATAATACCTATTATCATATGAAAGAAAACATTGTGAGCAAAGAGTTATTGTTACATTTCCTGAGAATAAGTTTAAGATTAATAGTGAATATAATAATAATGAAAAAAGACAGTTATAACTTAGTGTAGAATAACAATCTAATGAGGACCACAATGGAAATAAGCGTACATGCCTTGTGTTATCCTCGGCAATTTGCAATTATTATTTCAAAATATGTGTTCTTGTCATTATCTGCACTTCATGTATATTTAATGATTCTTTGCCAAATAAATTTATTACTATTATGAATAAATATAATATTAGTTTTATTATTTTTCTACATCCTCTATTATGAATATCAGCAGCCTATATTATTGTACTATACAGATAATGAACTTAAAAATCTGAAGGTATATCTCTACCAGCATACTGAATACAAATGTTTGAAAGTTGTGCTTTTTTAAGTTGTCATTACTTTTCCTGTAAATGATATGTATATCATTGCTTACAGATTTCATGATTATGTATATTTTTCAAAGGCAATAATAAAAAAATTATTATATATTTATTATTTGGCATTAAATGCTGCTATTCTATAAAAGAAAAAACAATAAACCAACTCTTTATCAGAGAAAATAATCTTTATGGAATCTTTTGATATAAATTTTGGAGTATTTTACTTTAAATATTTCCAAAGGGTGACCCAATTGTCATCAATGTCTTTATCTTTCTTTTTCTTCACCCTGTTGTCATCAGCAGAGTAGTTTCTTCTAAGCCACATCTTGACCGAAGGTGTGGGCTCCCATGAGCTGAACGGGAGATCAATCAGATTAATTATCATAAGATTAGCTACATTCTCAACAGTAAGGCGGGTCCTTTTATCTGAATATATGATATTCATTCTTGAAAACCCTCTTTCAGCCTCTGCAGAACTGACAGCAATAACATTGATAATATTTTTAGCTTTCTGTACACTTTGAGGAACCTCAGCCTTTACAGGGTTACTAGAATTTTGTAAAACATTTTCCACATAGTCCTGAAAATCATCGATACTGATTTCATGGTGAAAAACTTTACTAAATGCCCTCAGTTTTTTCTCTGCAGCTCTCCAAGGTACAATGACTTCCTCAATATTCCATGAATGGGGTGCTCCTATGGACCAGAGCCACACATCATTTTGTCCATGATAGAGGGCTCTGTTCACAGAAAAATGACAACACTTTTATTATACTGCGACTGCCCCTCCATTATGCTGTTCCCTAACCCCTTGTTATTGTCCTGTACCATTTCTCTGAATATTCATTTCCTTTTTTTCGCCTACCCTGTGGTGGGGGATAGAATACTGCCACCAAGAATTCCCACTTGAATCATAAAGAGGTGATAAAAATGGGACGGGGATTAGGACTAGGCATCCAATTCCCTGTTGCCCCACAGGGGACATTCCTAAAAAAAGTAAAGGCATAAGAGGGTCTGGGAGTTTTCCAACCAGTACCCTAAGGTTTGGGTCTTTCAATGTGCATGGATGTAGTACAGATGAGAGTAAAAGGGAAGAGATGGGCAGTATGTTTGTGAGAAGAAAGATGGATGTTCCTCTACCAACTAGACAGCCAGCAGCCCTCCTCCTGTTTCTCCTTCTCTTCCTCAAACTAGACGTTTACTCTGAAGTTTTTAGGCAAAGAATTGCGCGTAAAAATGTACTAGTGTTCTATTCTTCTAGTACAAATATCAAACTACTTGTATAAGATTAATACACTAGTACTAGAAAACGTATACTACTACAGACAAGTACACGTACACTAGTACACTGGCGCCCCTACTAATGGCCTGAGCGCTGTCCAAGTGGACCCCACAGGAGCCCTGACCCCTCTAGGCCTGTGGCTGAGATGGTGGGCAAATCGGAGCAGGTAACCAAAATGACACACAAGAACATGCCCGCACCTTTCGGCCGACGCGCCTCGGGCCAGCCGCTGACCGTGGCGGAGGACCCCGCGGACGGACTAAGTGATGTCGGCCGACTGCTGGTCCACGGTGGGCGGGGTTAGCCCTCGCCTTCCAGCCGACGTGCCCCGGCTGGTCCCCACGACCTCGCCCTTGGGCCCAGGTTCCCCACGTCTACCTTGATGTGCTCTGTGAAGGACTCTCTCCCTGTGGGGTAAGTTTGGGCCAAACTGGAGGCAAACTTTACATTAGAGAATGATAAGCAATAAGAATGTCTACAATGCGACTTATCAATACCACAAGTCAAAATCGAAGCTGACTCAACATGTTCGTTCAGACGAGAGCCTCGTTGGGCCAGATTTTGGGACCACTGACCAAGTTTGGGACATGGAGGCCCAGTTAAGCCCAACTTCTCGGCGTGGCGGAGGACGAGGCAAAGGCGAATTTCTAGTTCACATGAGGTCGGCAAGGGAAATCCGGGACCCGACATCCGCAACTCTGGAATCGCGTATAAGGTATAGGGGGTGGATATCCCCGGCCGGGAGGCCAGGTGCCCCCCACCCCCGCCCAACCCGGCGGAGGACACCGCGGACGGACTAAATGATGTCGGCCGACTGCTGGTCCACGATGGGCGGGGTTAGCCCGCACCTTCCAGCCGACGTGCCCCAACCCGCCGCTGATCGTGGTGTAGGACCCCGCGAACGGACTAAGTGATGTCGGTCTGTGGGTGAGATGGCAGGTAAATGGGTGCAGGTGACCAAAATGACCGAAAATTCGAAGGTGACCAATTTGGTCCACACTTGCCCCACAGGTAGTGAGTCGGTCAAAGTACACAGCAAAGTAAACATGAGCAGCCTGAGTCCAAGGGCGTGGCAGTGGCACCCATCCAAATTTGGGCCTTTTCACCCAGTAATCACCTTTTGGCCTCTGGCACCCATACCGTTGGCCTGAATGGTGTCAAATTAGACTCCACGGCAGCTGTAGCCGCCCTCGACCTGCGGGTGAGATGGCGGGTAAATCGGAGCAAGTGACCAGAATGACCCAAAATCCAAAAAATCTCAATGGCCGTAAATTCGAAGGTGACCGATTTGGTCCAAACTTGCCCCACAGAGAGAGAGTCGGTCAAAGTGCACAGCAAGGTAAACATGAGCAGCCTGAGGCCAAGGGCGTGGCAGTGGCACCCCTCCAAATTTGGGCCTTTTCACCCAGTAATCACCTTTTGGCCTGTGGCACCCATACTGTTGGCCTGAGTGGTGTCAAATTGGACTCCACGGCAACCCTAGCCGCCCTCGACCTGTGGGTGAGATGGCGGTTAAATCGGAGCAAGTGACCATAATGAACCAAAATCCAAAAAATCTCGGCCAAAAATTTGAAGGTGACCGATTTGGTCCAAACTTGCCCCACAGGGAGAGAGTAGGTCAAAGTGCACAGCAAGGTAAACATGAGCAGCCTGAGTTAAAGGGCGTGGCAGTGGCACCCCTCCAAATTTGGGCCTTTTCACCCAGTAATCACCTTTTGGCCTCTGGCATCCATATCGTTGGCCTGAGTGGTGTCAAATTAGACTCCACGGCAGCCCTAGCCGCCCTCAATCTATGGGTGAGATGGCGGGTAAATCGGAGCACGTGACCAATATGACCCAAAATCCAAAAATCTCAAAGGACCCCCATGAATTTAGCCGCAAATTCGAAGGTGACCGATTTGGTCCAAACTTGCCCCACAGGGAGAGAGTCGTTCAAAGTGCACAGCAAGGTAAACATGAGCAGCCTGAGTTCAAGGGCGTGGCAGTGGCACCCCTCCAAATTTGGGCCTTTTCACCCAGTAATCACCTTTTGGCCTCTGGCACCCATACCGTTGGCCTGAGTGGTGTCAAATTAGACTCCACGGCAGCCCTAGTGGGAGAAGTTTGGACCAAATCGCTGACCTTGGGATTTCCTCTGAAATCCATGGGGTACCCCCTTTGAGACTGATGTGCAATTGGACTGGAGGGCATCCCAGGCCGCCCTTCACCTGTGGGTGTGCTAGCGGGGAAATGGGTGGAGTTGACCAAATTGGCCCAAAATGGACAAAATCGCTAGCACACCCACAGGTGAAGGGCGGCCTGGGATGCCCTCCAGTCCAATTGCACATCAGTCAGGCCAAGGGTATCCTGCGGGGAAATGGGTGGAGTTGACCAAATTGGCCCAAAATGGAAAAATCTCAAAGGGGGTACCCCATGGATTTCAGAGGAAATCCCAAGTTCAGCGATTTGGTCCAAACTTCTCCCACTAGGGCTGC
Organism: Oratosquilla oratoria; assembly: GCF_046742065.1. Classification (NCBI taxonomy): domain Eukaryota; kingdom Metazoa; phylum Arthropoda; class Malacostraca; order Stomatopoda; family Squillidae; genus Oratosquilla; species Oratosquilla oratoria. Next base: position 39,901,150 of record NC_134804.1, on the reverse strand, counting down.
CGTGGAGTCCAATTTGACACCACTCAGGCCAACGGTATGGGTGCCAGAAGCCAAAAGGTGATTACTGGGTGAAAAGGCCCAAATTTGGAGGCGTGCCACTGCCACGCCCTTGAACTCAGGCTGCTCATGTTTACTTTGCTGTGCACTTTGAACGACTCTCTCCCTGTGGGGCAAGTTTGGACCAAATCGGTCACCTTCGAATTTGCGGCTAAATTCATGGGGGTCCTTTGAGATTTTTGGATTTTGGGTCATATTGGTCACGTGCTCCGATTTACCCGCCATCTCACCCATAGATTGAGGGCGGCTAGGGCTGCCGTGGAGTCTAATTTGACACCACTCAGGCCAACGATATGGATGCCAGAGGCCAAAAGGTGATTACTGGGTGAAAAGGCCCAAATTTGGAGGGGTGCCACTGCCACGCCCTTTAACTCAGGCTGCTCATGTTTACCTTGCTGTGCACTTTGACCTACTCTCTCCCTGTGGGGCAAGTTTGGACCAAATCGGTCACCTTCAAATTTTTGGCCGAGATTTTTTGGATTTTGGTTCATTATGGTCACTTGCTCCGATTTAACCGCCATCTCACCCACAGGTCGAGGGCGGCTAGGGTTGCCGTGGAGTCCAATTTGACACCACTCAGGCCAACAGTATGGGTGCCACAGGCCAAAAGGTGATTACTGGGTGAAAAGGCCCAAATTTGGAGGGGTGCCACTGCCACGCCCTTGGCCTCAGGCTGCTCATGTTTACCTTGCTGTGCACTTTGACCGACTCTCTCTCTGTGGGGCAAGTTTGGACCAAATCGGTCACCTTCGAATTTACGGCCATTGAGATTTTTTGGATTTTGGGTCATTCTGGTCACTTGCTCCGATTTACCCGCCATCTCACCCGCAGGTCGAGGGCGGCTACAGCTGCCGTGGAGTCTAATTTGACACCATTCAGGCCAACGGTATGGGTGCCAGAGGCCAAAAGGTGATTACTGGGTGAAAAGGCCCAAATTTGGATGGGTGCCACTGCCACGCCCTTGGACTCAGGCTGCTCATGTTTACTTTGCTGTGTACTTTGACCGACTCACTACCTGTGGGGCAAGTGTGGACCAAATTGGTCACCTTCGAATTTTCGGTCATTTTGGTCACCTGCACCCATTTACCTGCCATCTCACCCACAGACCGACATCACTTAGTCCGTTCGCGGGGTCCTACACCACGATCAGCGGCGGGTTGGGGCACGTCGGCTGGAAGGTGCGGGCTAACCCCGCCCATCGTGGACCAGCAGTCGGCCGACATCATTTAGTCCGTCCGCGGTGTCCTCCGCCGGGTTGGGCGGGGGTGGGGGGCACCTGGCCTCCCGGCCGGGGATATCCACCCCCTATACCTTATACGCGATTCCAGAGTTGCGGATGTCGGGTCCCGGATTTCCCTTGCCGACCTCATGTGAACTAGAAATTCGCCTTTGCCTCGTCCTCCGCCACGCCGAGAAGTTGGGCTTAACTGGGCCTCCATGTCCCAAACTTGGTCAGTGGTCCCAAAATCTGGCCCAACGAGGCTCTCGTCTGAACGAACATGTTGAGTCAGCTTCGATTTTGACTTGTGGTATTGATAAGTCGCATTGTAGACATTCTTATTGCTTATCATTCTCTAATGTAAAGTTTGCCTCCAGTTTGGCCCAAACTTACCCCACAGGGAGAGAGTCCTTCACAGAGCACATCAAGGTAGACGTGGGGAACCTGGGCCCAAGGGCGAGGTCGTGGGGACCAGCCGGGGCACGTCGGCTGGAAGGCGAGGGCTAACCCCGCCCACCGTGGACCAGCAGTCGGCCGACATCACTTAGTCCGTCCGCGGGGTCCTCCGCCACGGTCAGCGGCTGGCCCGAGGCGCGTCGGCCGAAAGGTGCGGGCATGTTCTTGTGTGTCATTTTGGTTACCTGCTCCGATTTGCCCACCATCTCAGCCACAGGCCTAGAGGGGTCAGGGCTCCTGTGGGGTCCACTTGGACAGCGCTCAGGCCATTAGTAGGGGCGCCAGTGTACTAGTGTACGTGTACTTGTCTGTAGTAGTATACGTTTTCTAGTACTAGTGTATTAATCTTATACAAGTAGTTTGATATTTGTACTAGAAGAATAGAACACTAGTACATTTTTACGCGCAATTCTTTGCCTAAAAACTTCAGAGTAAACGTCTAGTTTGAGGAAGAGAAGGAGAAACAGGAGGAGGGCTGCTGGCTGTCTAGTTGGTAGAGGAACATCCATCTTTCTTCTCACAAACATACTGCCCATCTCTTCCCTTTTACTCTCATCTGTACTACATCCATGCACATTGAAAGACCCAAACCTTAGGGTACTGGTTGGAAAACTCCCAGACCCTCTTATGCCTTTACTTTTTTTAGGAATGTCCCCTGTGGGGCAACAGGGAATTGGATGCCTAGTCCTAATCCCCGTCCCATTTTTATCACCTCTTTATGATTCAAGTGGGAATTCTTGGTGGCAGTATTCTATCCCCCACCACAGGGTAGGCGAAAAAAAGGAAATGAATATTCAGAGAAATGGTACAGGACAATAACAAGGGGTTAGGGAACAGCATAATGGAGGGGCAGTCGCAGTATAATAAAAGTGTTGTCATTTTTCTGTGAACAGAGCCCTCTATCATGGACAAAATGATGTGTGGCTCTGGTCCATAGGAGCACCCCATTCATGGAATATTGAGGAAGTCATTGTACCTTGGAGAGCTGCAGAGAAAAAACTGAGGGCATTTAGTAAAGTTTTTCACCATGAAATCAGTATCGATGATTTTCAGGACTATGTGGAAAATGTTTTACAAAATTCTAGTAACCCTGTAAAGGCTGAGGTTCCTCAAAGTGTACAGAAAGCTAAAAATATTATCAATGCTATTGCTGTCAGTTCTACAGAGGCTGAAAGAGGGTTTTCAAGAATGAATATCATATATTCAGATAAAAGGAACTGCCTTACTGTTGAGAATGTAGCTAATCTTATGATAATTAATCTGATTGGTCTCTCGTTGAGCTCATGGGAGCCCAAACCTTCGGTCAAGACGTGGCTTAGAAGAAACCACTCTACTGATGACAACAGGGTGAAGAAAAAGAAAAAGACATTGATGACAATTAGGTCACCCTTTGGAAATATTTAAAGTAAAATACTCCAAAATTTATATTAAAAGATTCTGTAAAGATTATTTTCTCTGATAAAGAGTTGGTTTATTGTTTTTTCTTTTATAGAATAGCAGCATTTAATGCCAAATAATAAATATATAATTTTTTCATTATTGCCTTTGAAAAATATACATAATCAATAAATCTGTAAGCAATAATATACATATCATTTATAGGAAAAATAATGACAACTTAAAAAAGCACAACTTTCAAACATTTGTATTCAGTATGCTGGTAGAGATATACCTTCAGATTTTTAAGTTCATTATCTGTATAGTACAATAATATAGGCTGCTGATATTCATAATAGAGGATGTAGAAAAATAATAAAACTAATATTATATTTATTCATAATAATAACAAATTCATTTGGCAAAGAATCAATATACATGAAGTGCAGATAATGACAAGAACACGTTTTGAAATAATAATTGCAAATTGCCGAGGATAACACAAGGCATGTACGCTTATTTCCATTGTGGTCCTCATTAGATTGTTATTCTACACTAAGTTACAACTGTCTTCTTTCATTATTATCATATTCACTATTAATCTTAAACTTATTCTCAGGAAATGTAGCAATAACTCCTTGCTCACAATGTTTTCTTTCATATGATAATAGGTATTATGATAAAAACTAAAGCAATAATTCATTAAAACATACGAATTCATTTCCTGAAATATTTACAATTTCTAGCAAATAATTGAATGACAAATTTTGCCAGATGAAGACGTAATAGTTCAAGGAAATTACACTGGCAGCTAGATTCAAAATATGGCCTTTCTTATCTTAATAAATACTCTATATCTAATGGCTTTTTTTTTTTTTGCTAATTTGGTGAATGACTACCATCTACTGGTCACTTGTAGTCAGTAGCCTACTGGCATAACGTCCGATAATGTGTCATTCGTAACTTAGTTGTGCACACGGGCCATACAACCCTAGACATGGCAGTGCATATCTAGTGGTACATAGACATATATTCATATTACTAAGTTTATCATTACCTACATATCATTATATGATGTTTAACCATTTCTTACATATTTTATTTGGGAAATAGCTATGATTGATCATTTTATTTGCTAGAATCTAGGATCAACATGTGGACATTAGTAATGCAAATTTGACACACACACACACACTTTCGTCGGATTCACGGCATGGATTGGAACTCCGGAAAAAAACTTATTTTTCGTGGATCTCAACTACGAGGAAGTACCTTATTGTATTTGTAGGGAAGGGGAAATCTCGTGGTGTAGTAAAAAGGTAATGAAAGGGGAGAAGGGGAGGGATTACTGAGGGAAATGGAAGAAAATGAGGGAGACGAACGGGCTCCCCCTGACAGTAGAAAAAATGTAAACAAAAGATCAGTTGACAACACTGGGGAAATCGAAAATATCAGTAAAAGCATTAAGATTAGAAATATAGATAAGAGCAGCACAATGGAAGGTGAAGAAAATAATTTCCAGGGATTTAATGAGGGGGGGGGGAGGATACCAACCTCCCCCGATTGGCAAGACTAGAGGAAAAACTTGAACAAATGACCGAACATTGGGAGAAGAGGTTCGGTAACGTAGCAAAGATTGTGCAAAGAGTTGAAAAACTGGAAGAACTTGAGAAGGTGAACAAAATCTTAACTAAAGAAATAGAAGATTTAAAAAAGCAGTTAAAAGAAGTAAAAGAGGAGAATGAGGAATTAAAGAGGAATAATAAAGACAATAAAGAGGCCATAGTAAAGGAAGCACAGGGTTGGAAAAATATTCAAGAAAACAGTAGAGTTGGATTTACTGACATAATTAAACAACAAATGAAAGAACAAACTGAAGACTCAGTTATTAAAGTGATGAGACAGAATGAGAATATAGTAAGGGACTTAGCAGATAAAAAGAAATGTATAATTATATTAGGAATGGAAGAGAAATATAACCCAAATAGAACCACAAGAATGAATGAGGAAAAAGAAAAAGTAAAAAAATTACTAGAATTAGTTCAGGAAGATGAACCTGAAATCATGAAATAAATTGAAGAAATGTATAGACTAGGGAAGTATAGTACAGATAAGTCCAGACCAATTAAGATTAAATTCAGGTCACAAATGACGCCAGAGAATATCTTAGCAAAAACAGGGAAACTAGCAACAAGTGAACAATATAAAAAGGTATGGATAAAAAGATAAATTAATAAAGAGGAAAGAGAGGAGGAAAAAAAAGAAAAGACATGAAGTTAAGGAAAAAACGAGAACAAAACAGAGTCAGTAAACAGAGAAATTCTATTGGAGAGTAGTGAATAAGAAAATAAGGAAATACGACATACTAGAGAAAAACAGAAGGGAAACAGAGAATACAATGGAAGTGGAAGAAACTAAAAATGTCTTACACAAATATAGATGATTAATAACAAATGAATGAATGAGTAATCAAGGAAAAAGAACCGGACATAATGGGAATTGTAGAAATGAAATTAAAAGGTCCACTACCACCCAACAGTGTAGGCAATGATGCATATAATTATTGGATTAGAAACAGAGAGACAAAACAAGGGGGTGGAGTTATGTTCCTGACTAGGATATAAACGTGAGGTGTGTCACATATGGAAAGAATACAGTAGAGATGATTATGATCAAAGGTGGAAGAGATAAGAAGAACAGAAAGTTTGTGATAAATTATGTGCCTCCAAAAACAGCCTCATGGGAAGAGAGTGAACATAAAGTATGTGACAAAAACAGCCTCATGGGAAGAGAGTGAACATAAGAGTATGTTAGAAGACACAAAGATAACATTAAATAAGATAATGGAAGATGGAGGAAGAATAGTTATGATGGGCGACTTTAATTGCAAAGAAGTCTGCTGGGAAGAGATGACAGTAAAGGGTGGAGACAGCTCATGGGGAAATGTTCTACTCGAGATGATTATTGACCATACAATGACACAGTGGATACAGGAGAACACTAGGTATAGAAATGAAGAACCATCGAGACTAGACCTAATAATTACATCTGAACCTAGAATAGTGGAAAAGATTGAATATAAAACACCAATAAGTAAAAGTGACCACATATTGATTGAACTGGAACTAAATGAGGAGAAATACATGAAAAGAAATGAACAATATAGAAAAGGAAGAATGATGTATGAAAAAACAAACTTTGATAAAATAAGAGAATTCTTTCAAAAAGAAAACTGGGAAGAAATATACAAAGAAGAAACAACAGTGGAAGAGAAATGGAATATTTTGACAAAAATTTACAAAAAAGGAGTGGAAAAGTATGTTCCAAGACAAAAACAAGAAAAAGAATATATAAAGGGCTGGTACAGCAAAAGTTGTAGAAAGTTAAAAGACAAAAGAGACAAAGCTTAGACCAAATGTAAGAAATACGAAAGGCCTGAAAAATGGAAAATATATACTTGTTATAGAAATGAATATGTACAAGTGTGCATAGAGGAAAAGAGAAAATATGAAAAAGATGTCATAGAAAAATGTAAAGATCAACCAAAATTATTTTACAGATTTGTAAACAACACACTGAAAAACAAACAAGATTTAGAGAAATTAAGACAAGAAGGAGTTGAATGCACAGAGGAAATAGAAATGGCGGATATTATGAACTAGCATTTTAAATCAGTGTTTACAAGGGAGAGCATACAATCTGAAGAGATTGAATGGAAAGAGACAGTCCCCCCTATGAAAGAAATAGAAGTATCAAAGAATGAAATAATGAAACACTTGAGTAATCTTGATGTCAGAAAATCGCATGGACCAGATGAAATAGCAAACTGGATTTTGAAAGAATGCAGGAATGAACTGGCAGACAAAATACATAGCATAATAAACAGTTCCTTGAAAGAAGGAAAAGTTCCAGAAGATTGGAAAAAAGCAAATATAGTACCTATATATAAAGGGGGAAATAAAGAAGACCCTACCAACTATAGACCAGTCTCTCTAACAAGTAGAATGGCAAAAATTTGTGAAAGAATTGTCAAAAGTAGAAGGGTAAAATATTTAGAAAAAAACGTGCTAATTCCAAGGCAATTTGGATTCAGACAAGGACAATCATGCGTCACCAATTTAATATGTTTCTATTCAAGGCTAATAGATATAATACAAGAGAGATGGATGGGCTGATTGTGCATTTCTAGACCTAAAAAAAGACTTTGACAAAGTACCACATAAGAAGTTGCTTAAGAAATTAGAAACTGAAGGAGGAATAGAGGGCAAACTGCTTAAATGGATGGAAAACTTTTTGCAAGAAAGAAAAATGAGAGTAGTGATAAGAGACAAACACTCTAATTGGGATGAAGTAATAAGTGGTGTTCCACAAGGAACAGTTTTGGCTCCAATAATGTTTGCTATATATATTAATGATATGGATGAAGAAATTGAAAGTTATATGAGCTTCTTTGCAGATGATGCAAAACTATTAAAAAAAATTGAACACAGAAGAAGATTGTGAATCACTCCAGAGTGATCTAAATAAAGTCTGGGAATGGAGTAAGAAGTGGGAGATGGAGTTCAATACTAAAAAGTGTAGTATAATGGAATTTGGAAAAAGCAAAAACAGAATAACAGGATCATATAAATTGGGAGAAGAAAGTATAAAAAAGTTGAAAATGAGAAGGACCTGGAAGTCATTGTTATGAATAATATGTCACCTGTGAAACAAATGAATAAGATTTTTGGTGATACTTATAATTCAATAAGAACAAGAAACAAATAAATAAGATTTTTGGTGACACTTATAATTTAATAAGAACAATCAAAGTGGCATTTACATACCTAGATGAAGAAATGGTGAAGAAAATACAAATCACTCTGATAAGACTAAGATTAGAATATGCAGCAACGATGTGGTCACCAAGTACAAAAAAATGTATAAAAAAAACTTGAAAGAATACAAAGAGCAATTACAAAATTGGCACCAACACTCTCAAAACTATCATATGAAGAGAGACTAGCAAAACTTGAGCTACAGACACTAGAGCAAAGAAGAGAGAGAAGAGATTTGATAGCTATTTACAGAATCATGAAAGGCATAGAAATTATTGATAGAGGATCTAATAAAATGGGATGATAGAAATACAAGAGGACATGGAAAAAAAATCAAGAAAGACAGCTATAGAAGAGATCTGAAAAAGAACAGCTTTCCTCACATAGCAATAGACAGTTGGAACAAGTTAGATGAGGAAGTAGTGTGTGCAAAAACAATACATGACTTTAAAAATAGTTTAGATAAAATGAGATATGAAGACGGAACATCACGAGCATAGCTCCCCTTCTCGTAAAATACAACTAGGTAAATACATATATACATATATTATATTATATATATATATATATATATATACATATATATACATATATATATATATATATATACACATATATATATATATATATATATACATATATATATATATATATATATATATATATACATATATATATATGTATACATATGTATATATATGTATATATATATACATATATAATATATATATATATACATATATAATATATATACATATATATATATATACATATATATATACATATATATATACATATATATATACATATATATATATGTATATATATATGTATATATATATATATATGTATATATATATGTATATATATAAATATATATAGTAGTGCATATCTAGTGGTACATATATATTCATATTATTAAGTTTATCATTACCTACATATCATTATATGATGTTTAACCATTTCTTACATATTCTATTTGGGAAATAGCTATGATTGATCATTTTATTTGCTAGAATTTAGGATCAACATGTGGACATAAATATTGCAAATTTGACACACATACACACACACACATATATATATATGTGTATATAGAACCAAATGACAAAATATTTCAATCCCACCACTGCCCCGGTCTTTCTTGCACAAAACCCGTGGCCTCCAGGAAACCAACAACAGCCTCTGGGTGGGAGCATAAGTCACTTTGAGAATAGATATTGTGTTGGTGTCTAGGGATAGACAGTGTGGGGATATGGTTAGTATGAGGAGTTCTGTGTTTTCTGTCTGGTGGTAGCACCTTAGGCAGTTTGAATCTGTGGCCACACTATTCTGTGTTGGTACTATTACAATAACAGATGGTGACCTAAATGGGTAGTTCTTATCTGGTGTGTAAAGGTTTTCTCTGTGGGTCTTATGTCAGGAGGTTGTTGTTGGAATATTGGGTTAGGTGGGCTTTCTTGAAGGGCTTATTTAGTAATCTGGGTGTTAACCACTTCAGTATGATTCAAATTCTCATGTACAGCATCAGCTGCCAAATGTATGATTCATCACTCTACTCACATTATAAAATATAAAGTCACTGCTGTATTACTCATTCTCTTTACTCTGAGTAGTAATAAACACAGAAAACGTGATCAAACCAGTTCACAGAATCCAGGGGTAACTCATGTATAACTACAATATATATTGCAGAAACCACAGGGAAATTAAAGTCGGAATACTGAACGTTTTCGTCTATTACGACATCCTCAGAGTACAAAGAAAGAAAAAATAGAACTACAATATATATATATATATATATATATATATATATATATATATATATATATATATATATATATATAATCAAGATGCTGATGCCAGCATCCTCATGTACCTACTCATGCTTCATGAAACCTACATAGGCATCATTGTACTGAAGTGGTTAACGTATTTCTGTGTGGATGTTTTGTGTAGTTTGGGTGACAGGTTGTGGTAAATGTTGAAGTAGTGTGCTGCTGGTGTAAATTTTTGTTGCTCTCTGTTGGTGATGCTTGTGAGTTGTATCTACCTAATTGTATTATACATCTAGTTTGTTCTAAAATTCTTGTATGGTTTTTGCACCTTTTTTTTTCCAATTTATTTCAGACATCTATCACACTGTAAAATTAATCCTTTTGAGTTTCTTTTCACATCCTCTTGTATTTCTTCTGTCCCACTTTAATAAATTTCTTCTATCAAGGACTTCCATACCTTCCATGATTCTGTAAATGGCCAGTAGATCTCCTCTTTCCATTCTTTGTTCCACGGTTGGTAGTTCAAATTTGGACAATCTTTGTAAAACAAATTTGAAACTGTTAGTGCCATCTTTGTCATTGCTCTTTGGATTCTTTCTAATTTCTTTATATTCTTTTTTTTTTTTTTTTTGTATTAAGTGTCCAGTGTTGCAACATATTCCAATCTTGGTCTTATCAGCGTGACTAATATTTTCTTTATCATTTCTTCATCCATGTAGTTAAAGGCCACCTTTGTTGTTCTTAGAAAATTGTAGGTTTCTCTGACTATTTTGTTGATATGCTTGTCTGGTGACATGTCTTTGCTAATAATTACTTATAGGTCCTTTTCTGAGATAACTTTTTTTTTTTTACTTCTTTTGTACCAACCTTATATTGCCCTGATATTCTATTCTTACTTTTACCAAACTCCATTATACTACATTTCTTGATGCTGAAGTTCACTCCCCACTTTTGGCTCCATTTCCAGACTTTCTCCAGATCTCTCTGAAGTGATTCACAGTCTTTCTCTGTACTTATTTTCTTTAGTAGTTTTGCATCATCTGCAAAGTTAATATAACATTCAACACCTTCATCCATGTCATTTAGAAATTACCTGTACGGTGCCCTAGACCACTACACCACAGAGGCTATAAAAAACGTATTTCTCTCATAGTTACAATGGCGATAAGCGTGAAAGGGTTTCGTCCCGGTCCTTACCTCATACCACTGGTGGGCTGGTCCTTGAGTAAAACAGGAATTCGGATCGCCGTAATAAGTGATCTTCCTTCCCTCGGGAATCAGTTCGATTCCAGGTTTCAAGGATTTTATAGCCTCTGTGGTGTAGTGGTCTAGGGCACCGTGCAGGTAATTTACGGATAGCCGAGTACAGCGGGTTCGAACCCTGCATGCAACTGTCATAAAAATTATCGGTTTGATGTCGCTGCCATTAGCGTATTTCTCTCATATATATGTATATATACTGTATATATATATACACACATATATATATATATATATATAAAGTATATATATATCGTCGGCATGTACTCGTATCCGAGTATCATAGTTTCCAGTCCCAGTAGAAGGTTGAATAGAGTAGGGGATCATAAGAGGTTAGTTATTATTTGGGCGGTGAGCCTTCTTATGGCTCATAAGGCCAATTCGTGCCCTGAACAACCGAGGGCATTGATCCCACTGAATCGTGGGAGGTGGTTGTGGTTGTTTTTGTTCTTTCTGCCCGTTGCTGTCGTTTAGCTACCAGGTTGGCTCTTCTATTCTCTTCAAAGAGGTCCGTGCCCACTTTAATTTTGTTTCTCCACTCATTTCTGTCATACGCTGAAGCTTCGAAGGTGTTTGGGTCTATGTTAGCTTCCTTGAGGGATTTCTTGAGTTGGTCTTTAAATCGGAGCATAGGGCGGCCTCTAAGGCGATCACCTGCATTTAACTCACTGAAGAGAATTTTCTTTGGTAGTCTTGTGTCCTCCATACGCACCATCTTAAGTGGTGTTTCATGATCATGGCCTCAATGCTGGTGACGTTGGCTCTTTCAAGGACTGCTGTATTGGAAACATAGTCGTTCCATTTGATTTTCATGATTGCTCTCAGTTTTTTCTGGAGGAATTGTTCTAGTTTTTTAAGGTGGGTGGTTAGGCCTTTGTTCTTGAACACCCTGGTGGATAGTCTCCCATATGCAGTGTGGCCAGCTTGTAACCTGTTTTCAATCTCTTTGGAGGATGTGCTCTGGGTGGAAAGGATGCTTCCCAGGTATGGGAAGTGTTCGACGCATTCAATGGTGATTCCATCCATGGTGATGTTAGTTGCTGGTGGATTTTCCCCTGGTCTTGGTTGGGCCAATATCTTAGTTTTGGCCTTGTTAACTGTCAGGCCAAAACATGTGTAGGCAGCATGGAAATTATCCACTGATTGTTGGAGTTCTGCATGGGTGTGGGCTACAGCAGCGTTGTCATCCGCATACTGTAGTTCCGTCATATTGATGGTGTTAGTGTTGCGCCGTGATTTGAGTCTGTCTGGCCAGTTTGAAAATTCCTCCATCTAATCTGTATTTTATTTCAACCCCCTGGGTTGTTGTGGGGTACTTCATATAGCATGGCAGCTAAATATAAAGAGAAAAGGGTCAGTGCCAGTACACATCCTTGTTTTAGTCCACATGTGATTGGGAAGGGAGCTGACAGGTTGCTCTGGTGGATTATCTTAGCTGTCTTAGGCTAAGCCAGTCTTAACTTTTCTATAGCCTCTCCTCCTAAATGGTTGCATGCTACCTTCCCGTGGTCCCCCCTGTTTATTACAGAATGCATGTAAGCGACTGAGTGCCAGACGGTATAATCAGAACCCCTGCTGCCTTGTAATGTATGCCTCTCTCTCTCTCTCTCTCTCTCTCTCTCTCTCTCTCTCTCTCTCTCTCTCTCTCTCTCTCTCTCTCTCTCTCTCTCTCTCTCTCTCTCTCTCTCTCTCTCTCTCTATATATATATACATATATACATATATATACACACACACACACACACACACACACACACACACACACACACACACACACACATATATATATATATATATATATAATATATATATATATATATATACATATACATAGATATACATATATATATGTATATATATGTGTATATATATATATATATATATAAATATATATATGTATATATATATATATATACAGTATATGCACATATAACACCGATAAACTAATGAAAAAAGTGTCAGTAATTGTATATATCATGACACCCAATATTGAACATATCTGGGTTGCGTTTACTGATGGACATATATGTACGTTGTTAGTGTCTTCGATCACTACTTTTGGGGCTAGAAGAATTTCCCTCACTTGTGAGTCCGTTGTTAGCTGGCGGGTTTCCCGTCTGAGCCAATATCAATGGCCGATGCAACAACGTGAGGAGCCTTTAAAAGGCGCAGCAATTATATTGCTGTGACCCAGGCTCAAGCTGGTGGGGTTCTTCTCCGAATTCCTGCAGGGAAATTCATTTTGTCCTGCATGGATTTGTCGGCTTGAAAGAACGGGATTGAGTCCCTTGGCTCCCTGATAGTCTTTGGCGGCGCAACAATTTGCCATCGCCACGAGACGACTTGAACGTAGTGCCCGAGGCTCCGGCTGTGAGAAAAATATTTTCCAGCTCCAGCCAAAAGGACTGACCTTATGGCCAATACTACCGACTTCATATTGTGCGGTGCAGCAGAGCTGCCGCATCTAGAAAAATCTAATGCAGGAGGAACCCACATGGAACATCGCTGTCGGAGGTCATGTAGCAGGGTCCCTCACAGGAGTTTTATTCGGCGCTAGCTACCCAAGGTCCAGTTGACATATATTGAGTCAGTGCTACTCATTTTTCCACGCTTTTAGCGGGTAACTTTCCTGTAGCCAGCCTGGGTTCCATGCCAGCGGCAAAGGCTCCAGGCAACATTTTTCCAAGGACCCAGAGACGGCAAAGGCTCCGAGTGACTTTTCTATAAGAACCTACAGGGACTTTTTAAAGAAACAAAACATTCGCACTTCAATATAATCTTGATAAGTGCAAACTGGAGGTAATTTTAATTTTGTTTACAAATCAACACTTGGGGAAAAAATCAAGAAAACATCACGAGTAGAATCTTTTTGGCGACTCTCATCATATACAAAAAATTAATTTTTCTGAAAAGACTTTCAGGGATCAAGCCAAGTACATTCGAATCTGCGCAAAATGCGACATCTGCTGCAAAATGTGGCATCTGCTCAGTATCGAATTCTCATCTTGTCGACATTTTGAGCCTATACAAAACATGTCGACAAGATGAGAATTCGATACTATAATGATAATAATAATAATAATAATAATAATAATAATAATAATAATAATAATAATAATAATTAATAATATAGTAATAGTAATAATGATAATGATAATGATAACGATAATGATAACGATAATGATAACGATAATGATAACGATAATGATAATGATAATGATAACGATAATGATAATAATAATAATGATAACAATAATGATAACAATAATGATAATAATGATAATGATAATAATAATGATGATAATAATAATGATGATGATAATAATGATGATGATGATAATGATGATGATGATAATGATGATGATGATAATGATGATGATAATGATGATGATAATGATGATGATAATGATGATGATGATAATGATGATAATGATAATGATAATAATAATGATAATAATAATGATAATAATAATGATAATAATAATGATTAGTAATGATAATGATGATGATGATGATGATAATGATAATGATGATGATGATGATGATGATGATGATGATGATGATGATGATGATGATGATGATGATGATGATGATAATGATGATGATGATGATGATAATGATGATGATAATGATGATGATGATGATGATGATGATGATGATGATGATGATGATAATGATGATGATAATGATAATGATGATAATAATGATGATAATGATGATAATGATGATAATGATGATGATAATGATGATGATAATGATGATAATAATGATGATAATAATGATGATAATAATGATGATAATAATGATGATAATAATGATGATAATAATGATGATAATAATGATGATGATAATGATGATAATGATGATAATGATGATAATGATAATAATAATAATAACAATAATAACAATAATAACAATAATAACAATAATAATAACAATAAATAATAATTAATAATATTAATAATATTAATAGTAATAATATTAATAGTAATAATAATAATATTAATAATAATAATAATAATAATATTAATAATAATAATATTAATAATAAAAATATTAATAATAATAATATTAATAATAATAATAATAATAATAATAATATTAATAATAATGATAATAATGATAATATTAATAATAATAATATTAATAATAATAATATTAATAATAATAATATTAATAATAATAATATTAATAATAATAATAATAATAATAATAATATTAATAATAATAATATTAATAATAATAATAATATTAATAATAATAATAATATTAATAATTATAATAATATTAATAATAATAATATTAATAATAATAATATTAATAATAATAATATTAATAATAATAATATTAATAATAATAATAATAATAATAATAATAATAATAATAATAATAATAATAATAATAATAATAATAATAATAATAATAATAATAATAATAATAATAGTGATAATAAAAATGATAATAATAATGATGATAATAATGATGATAATAATGATGATAATGATAATAATAATGGTAATAATAATAATGATAATAATAATGATAATAATGATAATAATAATAATAATAATAATAATAATAATAATAATAATAATAATAATAATAATAATAATAATAATAATAATAATAATAATAATAATAATAATAATAATAATGATAATGATAATAATAATAACAATAATAATAATAATCATCATAATAATAATAGGCGTCCTAAGTTACTTTCCAGGATGAGCAACAGTACTCTATAGATGGACTTGATCATGAGTGATTATGATGACTACGAGACTAACAACATAGCAACGGGATAAAGGAAACATATCAATTTCAATGAGCCAAGAGGATCTGGGAACGGACTACACGAAGTGACCAGTGACATGGGTAAGAAAGAGCGTACAACATCAGGATATCAGGAGGAAAATATACAACACAAGCGGCAAGAGCAATGGAATAGTGAAGGAAAACCGAAACTATATTTCCCTACAGCCAACGCAGGACTAAACCTGGAAAAGAAAATCAACAGGACCTTAAGATTATTCAAAAGGCATTCCCAATTTGAGAAGTTGTTTAAGGAGGGGAAGAATAGGCCACACATTTAACAAGCCATGGCTTTGAAAATATAAAAATGGTGGCTCCAGACACAACCGAAAATCTTACAAAATTTGTCATTTTCAATTTTCCTCTTTATGCATATCATAATGATTATTTGGACAATGAAAAATTTGTATGGGTTAAACGTAGAATCATTAAAGTTGAAGGGGAATTGGTGGAGAAATCGCAGCTTATCGCACTCATGAAAGGACAGGTGACTCACAAAATATTTATAAAGTGTTTGGGGGACAAGAAAATTGATATTTACAAAGAGGAACCTGTAATATGCTACAAATGCAGCAGCAAATGGGGACGTATGACATGGAAATGCAATGAAAACTTTAAGTGTGGGTATTGTGGTGAAAGGCACGCGTCCAAAGAATGTATTGACAAAATTAACGAATTTTTTTTAAGCCCAATGCCTTTTAATGTTCTCATGGATCAAATTGCAAGTTACAACTTTTCCTACGGAACTGAAATGATCATTTATGCTGATGACATCCTTATACAATACAAAACTAACGAGTCGATGAGTAATGCTTTAAGTGACCTAAAACATGTGTGTAAAATATTGGGAATAGTTATAAATGAACATAAAACTAGATATCAAACAAGAATGACAAACAATGAAGAGTTCTGGTTAAATGAAGTAAAATTAGAAAAAGTGAATTGAACACGTATAAATATCTTGGTATGTATACATCATTTAGTAATCCCAAAAACCAAATATTACGTGTTAAAAACATATGTATATGTCTAGACTCAAACCTATAAGCTTGACTTCAATCGTAGGAAAAATGATGGAAACTATCATCAGAGATGTTATCGAACACCATTTAAAAAGTAACTGTTTGATAAATGATAGCCAGCCAGCATGGATTCAGACGGAAACGTTCTTGCGTGACTAACTTACTCGAATTCTACTACATAGTCATCTCGAATTATGACAAAAGAAACAATATAGATTAAATATATCTAGACTTTGCAAAAACTTTTGATACCGTTCCCCACGTAAGGCTACTTACTAAATTAGCTTCACATGGAGTAAGTGGTAGCCTATTAAGTTGGACTAGAAATGGGTTACATGATCGAAAACAGAGAGTTGTTTTAAATGGTAAAACTTCTAGATGGAAAAATGTTATGAGTGGAGTTCCTCAGGGTTCCGTTCTTGGGCCACTTCTATTCATAGTATATATAAGTGATATAGACCACGGACTAAAATCTATTGTCTCCAAATTTGCTGATGATACAAAACTGTGCGGAATGGCAAATGATCACTTAAATCAATTGAATATTCAAGAAGATTTAGATCAATTACAACAATGGTCTGAAAAGTGGCTCATGAAATTTAACACAAGCAAATGCAAGGTTATGCACATAGGTAAAAATAATAGTAAGTACGATTACAGGTTATTTGGAAATTCGTTAACAAAAGTGGATAGTGGAAAGGATCTCGGCGTAATTATCAGTAACGATCTCAAATCATCTAAGCAGTGTATTTCAGCCTCTAAGAAAGAAAATAAGGCTCTAGGACTAATTGCGCGATCTTTTGACTTCAAAAGTCCATCGTCCACATTTGGAATATGCTGTTTCCGTATGGTCACCGAATCTTATTAAAGATATTGACAGACTGGAAAAAGTACAACGGCGAGCCACAAAACTGATTCCAAATATCAAAACTAAATCATACGAAAATCGACTAAAACGTATGAATCTTTTATTCCCTGAAAAAGCGTAGACTCAGAGGTGACTTGATACAGGTTTTTAAGATTCTAAAGGGAATTGACAACACCAAAGTGACCAAATTTTCACACTGAATGTGAATCCGACAAATAATAATGGTCTCAAACTGTCAGAAAATAGATTTCATTTGGAAGTGAGTAGAAACAACTTGGCCAACCGTGTGGTTAATGAATGGAATAGACTTGCTGCTGCAGAGGCAGTACAATGTAGTTCAGTTCGAAGTTTTATTATTCGTTGACATAAACATCTAAACAAGATGCTGTAATCTATTCTATATCATTTGTTAGCTATTATTTGTCTGTTTATCATTATTTCTTGATTTTCATTTATCATTAGTTATCTGTCAATTTATTATTATTACTGTTTACCTGTTTGTTCATTATTGAACTATACCTATGTATTTATCTATCATCATTTGTATTATTATAATTTTCATTAATTTTTATTTATTTATCATTATTATGATTTTTCCCCCATCCGACGTAGTTATGGGCCAAAAGGGCTCCTGTCGGCGTGCTCCGCCTTTTTAATCCTTTGTAAAATGCAATGTAATCAATATTTTGTCATGGGTCTGTTGTCGGTGAAAAAGCTGGATGTGTTATTGTGACCAGGGAATTGTATGAATATGGTGTAAGTAATGAAGAGCGATATTCTTTTCTTTAACCGCATTGTCAATGTTTCCAACAAACTACCTGTTCAAGTGGTAACTTTAAATACAATTGACACTTAAAGTAAGTCAGTGGTTCTTAACACTTTCCACTGTTTACACCCCCATTCAATTCGCAAGCAGCCCCCCTCCCCCTCGTAACGACCAATATGCCTGCTGCTGCTGCTGCTGCTGCTCTTTACATCTCCTTTATCTTATCTAACAATGGCTACCAACCACAACCACACCTACCGCTGTCAAACATAGAAAAACAGCAAATCTCCCAAATGCAACGCACGATCCAACGTCTCAACACAACACTTCATTCACCATAATTTGCATCTCATTAATTCATTCACCCTCACTGCCAACTCACCACTTCCAAACATATAAATACACCACGCACGCACTTCGCTCTATCAGAGATAAGACTGATTCTGTATGGAGAGGACACCCCCGCTGCGTTTCTTCGCCACTTCAGATACGCCATTTAGCCGTCATTCACCCCAGTCACTAGCTCTGTTTGACGTGCTACATCCGATTCATCCAACCGAAAGTACTGCTACCCGAGACAATTCCCCCTTCTTCGTGGAATCTCGCTCTGGTAGGATTATGCCCCAGATAACTCTCCCTGTACGATCGGCATAGCCCGTGCGGTTTTTTTTAAATTGCCTTTACGACGGGAGACGGGGGAACCCCTTCAAGAAGACAAGCCCGGTCTCGCGCGTCTAGGCGCACTCGGGCCTCGTATGCGATAATTGTTGCGAGGTAGACAGGTTTCGTGCGTTATGCGACATAGTGCCAACGCGCTCGTAAGCGCCCGCCTTCCTCTCCCCCTTAGATTTACGTGTATTTTTCATGAGTCACTGTTGCACACGTACTTAGATTTTTCGTTATCAGTACCGCCATGGCGGCTACTGATACCGTGACTGGCATGACGAAAAGAAGGTGCTTCGCTCCAGGATCAGAGCCTCCATCGGATAATGAAGCTGCCGTGGTGATGGCCCCTTCTCATAACAAGGGTGGCAAGCTCCCCACATTCAAGGTCGTACCCTCAGCAGGGTACGATACAGGTTTTGAGGTGATAAGAGCTTTAGAGAAAGGCCCCCTCCACGGCAAACTTGTATCCCTCCGACCCCTTGGAGACGGTAACTTGCTACTGTTACCGAGCAGCTACCAACTCGTCGAGGAGCTGGAGGCAATCACATCATTGGATGGAAAGCCTCTGCCCCTGGAAAGACTTAATCCCGAGAATAAGCGGCACAGACTCGTCGTACACAATTACCCGACCTCCTACATGACTGAGGCCATCGAGGACCATACTCAGGTAATTGGGGCCACGAGAATGTGCCGCTGGGATATGACGCCCACACGCCAGGTCTTGATCACCATTAAAGGCGAACCTTTCAATCGAATTGACCTGGGAATGTATGGCCGCTATGATGTACGAACGTACATCCCTGATCCTCTCCGTTGCTTCAAGTGTCAACGTTATGGTCATCACCAGGCGCGGTGCACTTCTAAGCAACCGAAATGTGGCATTTGCAGCATGTCTCATGCTACCAAGACTTGTCTCAACAAGTTTAAGGCCGGCACTGAGACTGTGGCCAAGTGCCCCAAGTGTAGCAAGAAGCACCACGCCTGGAATACTTCTTGTTCAGCTCGTAAAGCTCAAGCCATTGCCTGTAAGGAGAGGACAGAGAAGCGACAGGACTTCATACCTGCCCCCCCAGGTACATTTGTATGGGGCAGCTGGAAGCACTCTCCCACCACAGTAACACAGACACCTACACCTAGTGCTCCTGATCTGAACAATCAAGAGCACTTTCCTGCACTCAAAACAGCACACACACACACACACACACACACACACACACACACACACACACACACACCCGAACACAGCCAGCTCCCAAAAATAAACCCACGCCCAAACCTACGCCTAAGCCTACGCCCAAGCCCACGCCTACCCCCAAGCCCACGCCCTCGCCCACGCCACCAGCATCAACCCCACGAGCACGGGAACGGCAGCCCCCTCCACCTCAGTATCCGTCTGATGTCATCCCCCTTAGGGAGGATGATATCGACCTGATTGTGACTGGTGTCGTCTCTGCAGTCGCAACTACCCTAGGGGAAAGCGATCCAGAGAAGATGCTAGTCATGGTGGATAGGGCCGTCAAGAATGTGCTCAAGCTCCTAAAAGTAACGAGGAACCCTTCTAAGAATCCAAGACGAAAGGAGAGGACTCCCTCCCCCTCCACCTCTTCATCTCGCACCTCATCTTCCTCCTCCTCCCCTGCTTCTGCCTCCTCCCCCGCCTCTGCCTCCTCCTCTTCCCCTTCCACTTCCCCCAAGCCAGCCGCACCCACTTTTACCATTGGGAAAGCAACACCCACATCATCAAAGACGAGGAAAGTGCCTTCTGCTAAGCCCCAACGCCATTATGCTCTTAGGCTTGAAGACTCCTCCTCTGATGAGGAGAAAAATGTTCCCACTGTTACAAAGACGCAACCCATCTTGTCTTCTGACCAGGGAGGACAAGATGAGACCGTAATGGAACTCGACAGGGAAGAAAGTCGCCCTGTTCAATAGTCAATTAAGGTTGCTACAGTGGAACATAAACGGGTTCCGCAGTAAAAGCTCGTATCTCCTTGCGCTTGCGCAAGAGTATGACTACGATGTCATACTTCTCCAAAAGACATTGGTGAGCGATGAGGTACGATTTCCGGGATATCGCATCTTCTCCCTCCCTCGCTTACCCACTACTAGGGGGTGCATGATCCTCGTCAAATCATCCATCCCCTGTAGTGAAATCATGGACCCTGTATCATGTGGGGATGGTGTGGAGGTTCTGGCGGTTCGACTCCATCGGGCCCATGAAACCTACACCGTCTACAACATATACAGGGGCCAGAGAGCGGAACTGGACCTTGGAGAAGTGTGTGCTCTTGCTGCGGACAGGCTCCTCATCATAGGAGGGGACTTCAACGCCCACCATAATATATTGATGTCGCCCCAAAGGCCCAAGGTCACTGGGCGCCACTTAGATTATATATTAGATGAATGCCCTGACATTCCGTTGTTGAATGATGGTAATCCGACGCACGTGCAAGGTGGACGACTTGATCTGACCTTGGTGACGGCCACTCTCCTCACTAGGGTAACCTGGGAGGTGCATCCTATTGTCACTAGTGATCACTTTGGTGTCTCTGTGCACATACGGGATGCACCACCCATACCAGCTGTATTACCTGTTCCCAGGTGGAAGACTGCTTTGGCAAACTGGCCAGTCTTTGAGAGATCTGTTGAAGAATAGCCGGCGTCCTACGTTCCACCACAGGACGTGGAAACGTTAGAAGCTGACTTTTCTGCGGCCCTTCAGGTGGCTTGCCAGTCCCCCAGGGAACATAAGAACAGTTGGTATTATATCCCCGAGGTGAGAGAGGCCAACCATCGGGTGAACATGCTTAGGCGTGTTTTCCGACGGGGCCGAACTCAGACCAATTTGGCCAACTTGCGCGCTGCAGTTCGTGACGCACAAGTCACGGCTGCAGATGCCAGAAGAGCTAAATTTTTTGAACTCAACAGGACTCAACCGCGACGCACTCATCATGCCCCTGATGCTTAGGCACAGCGGCTGGTGCAGGAGTTTGTCTCTTGCTCCAGCAGCACCTCACTCCCGCAATGTGTTCAAGACACCCAGCTCAGACACGGCACCTGGAGAGGACCTCGTCACCCATTGAAGCTGACCCAATTTGGGCCAGCGGGTGACGAGGCACTTCTAAGGGTGATAAACGCGTCTTGGAGGACTGGCAAGCTACCAACAGCCTGGAAGACGGCAATCATAACGCCAATTCCAAAGCCAAAAGAACCTGGTGCTTATCGCCCCATCAGCCTGACAAGCTGCATGGGGAAGACAGCGGAGAGGATGGTGCTAAACAGCCTGCTGTGGAAACCGGGCCCAATGCATGAGTATATACATGCTTACTGCAAGGGCACTGGCACAGCAAGCAGTATAGCAACACTTCTCAATGCTGTCAGTGGCACTCTGTCCATCATGATCTTTTTGGATTTGGAAAAGGCGTTCGAGCTGGCCAGTCCACTTGTGATATTAGACACCCTTGCTCGCAAGGGCGTAAAAGGCAAGCTGCTTTCTTGGATTGCTGACTATCTCAGTCACCGGTCTGCGAAAGTAAGATTTCAGGGTCACATACTAGAGGCCAGAATGCTGGAGAATGGCACTCCACAGTGGGGGGGGGGGGGGTCCTCAGCCCCACTCTGTTCAATGTGCTCGTCTCCAACATTCTGGAACTACCTCTACCCAATGGGTGCAAGGTTATCTGCTATGCAGATGACCTTGCGCTTATAATTACTGGGAAGCGGCAGTGCTTCAACAGAGCCCAGCGCTGTTTAAGCACTGTGTTAACGGAGTGTTGCAGGTTAGGGTTAAAGAACCCACCTACCAAGTCGAAAGCCATGGCGATACGACTCTGGAGTGAGGGGGAGCACCTCTCCATCCAGGGCCTCAGGCTGGACTGCGTCCACCAGTTTCAGTATCTGGGGGTCTGGATTGATAGGGGGCTCTATCTCAAGGAGAGGCTGAAGGCGAGAACCACAGTCATGAAATCAATGATGGGGAAGGTACTTGGTGCCACGCACCAGGTCCTTCGCACATTCTGTGTGCAAGCAGTCCGCAGTTTGGTGGACTACGCTGCCCCAGCTCTCATACCTGTGGCGACTGCCAAGCTTGAAAACCTGGAGCCTTGCCAAAATGAAGCAGCAAGGATTATCCTGGGAGCTCAACCTTGGAATAAGATTGTTAACCTCCAGATGGAGGCTTCATTACCTTCATTAACATCATGGGTCAGAAGGCTGGAGGTCGACTTTCTTGCCAAGATAATCCAGAGCCCCAGGATAACTGAGCTAAGTCAGAGACTTGTGATAGCTCTGGGACGGGTGGATAATCTTATCCACTCCGGTACCTGGCTATCTCAGGCGGCTGGGCTCCTGGACTCCTTCAGGCTCACCAGTGCTCTCCTTGAGAAGGGTAGGGACTCTCCTCACCCAGAGTTCAAGTCCCCACCACCATGGCTGTCGATACCTGCAACCTTCGTTGTCACAAAGCTTCCCAGTAAGAAGTTATGTGATCAGGAAAGAGTACGAGCGCAGGCCCTACAAGGCATCCGCGCACTGTCGGAACCTGGAATGGCGGTCTATTATACGGATGGCTCCGTAGACCCCAACAGGCCCCGTAGTGCGGGGGCTGCTTTTGTGACGGATGGTTTGACCTTCGGCAGGAGAGTATCTGATCATGCGTCCACTCTCCAAGCTGAGGCCATAGCGGTCCAAGGAGCGTTAGAGCATGCTCTAATATCTCGAGCTGGTCCTGTAGTGATCCACACGGATTCACAGTCTCTGCGAGGCAGCTTGGAATCCACACAGCCCAGCGACAATATACGCCTTCTGACCTCCATCCTAGCACTCCTGCTGAAGCTACATCAGCAAGGCAGGAGTGTTACGCTCAACTGGGTGCCGAGCCATGTAGGCGTCCCAGGAAACGAGCTAGCCGACGCCGCAGCAGAAGCGGCGTGCCAAAGACCCGAAGTCGATATTGTCGTCCCTCTCAGCAGAAATCAGTTGCGTATACGCACCAGGGCTCTTAACCAGGTAAAACGATTCCTTCAGCACAAACTGGAGGCAGAGGTATCAGAAAGGGCGAGGTGGTACAGGGCAGTCACAGACTACGAGCCCTTTGTACTGTACTTCCTCGCTCCACACCAAGAAAAGTGGAAACTCTGCTCTTCCGTCTGCGACTGGAGGACCGTTGTTACTGGCAAATCAAGAACAACCCGACTGCTGGAGAAAGAAGATGTCATCACTGCAGCCACCCAGAAGCCACCCTAGATCACTACCTCAAGCATTACCCCGCAACTGCTTTTCTGAGGAGAGGGCCTCCGACAACATATGAGAGTCTTGTGCGCCACCTATGCAGCCACTTAAGTCAATACGATCTGCGTCGGCTGGTGGAGTGTCAGCCCCCCACCTTTAAACTTATATTTTATATTTCACACGTTATACAATTTATTATATGAATACATTGTTCATGTTAGAAAGGGTACATTCACCGGGATGTGCATACCTATATCACATAGGTATGCACATCTAGTGAATGTATGAGTGGGCGTGGCCACAGCCACACACACTCATACATTGAATCACCCTCCAAACGGGCTCACCTTAAAAGCTTGTGGGGATATTATTCTTAATTAAACATACACACACTTCGCTCTATATATGCTGAGTCTTTGACTGTATCTCTCCTTCTCAGGACTCGCAAGTCACCTTGTATCACCAATTGCATATGCAAGTTATCTACGTGTAATCATTATTTTCCTTCCATCTCTCTACTTTCAGATCGCGGCAGCACCAATTATCACTTTTTTTCTTTTTCTTGAGCGTTGTCTTTTCTCTTCATTTTATCTTCCCAATCAATCAATCTTCTTCCCCGCTCCTCTTAGCTGCCATAACTTGCACACGCATGACTGAAAAACAATGTCCTGCCTGCCTGCCTACCACGCATCACCAATATATGCATATAGATATATCTTGGAATATACAAACATATTATACATTTCTTAAGCTCATCATTTGTATATTGTATGTAAAGCTACAATTTTAGAATAACTTATTGGATGCAAAAACATAATCTATGTACGATTCATCAAATTTGCGTATATATGCATATGTTAACATGTACACATACTCGGCTATTCTATATTTGTTATATATTTTAAGCTAATCATTTGTATACTGTATGTACAGCTACAATTTCAAAGTAACTTATTGGACGCACAAACATAATTTACATAGCATTCATCAACTTTACTTTTATAACTATCAGCTTCACTAACTCCTTTACTCTATATTTGTTATATATCTTAAGCTTATCATTTCTATACTGTATATACAGGTACAATTTCAAAGTAACTTGTTGCACACACAAACATAATTCAAATAGCATTCACCAAGTTTATTTTTATAGCTATCAAATTCACCAACTCATTACATTCAATAAATTGGCCACAGATACATGGTCTTTCCTCAAATATATAAACACTATCTTCTCGTTTTGTGGTTATCACTTATATTCTTATAACGCACTCTATCATTTCATTTAGAAAACATGGTACGTGACACTTGTATGTCTAAATTTTGTTATTAGTTTGCTAAATTGGGCTACTTTCGTGAATCAGCGTTACTCGATCTTCCATATTCCTAGCATTGAAAAAAGACAAGCAAAATAAGTCATAATATTGAATTTATGGTACTCGCCGATAGACTCTCTCACACACACACACACACACATGCACGCAAACACGCACGCACGAACACGTACGCACACACACACGCCCGCAAAAACACACGCACGCACATACACACGGATGCACACACGCACAAACACATGCACGCACACACACAGTATATGTATATATAATATATATATATATATATATATATATATATATATATATATATACTGATAAACATGCACGCACACGCACGCACACACACACACACATACACTATATATATATATATATATATATATATATATATATATATAATATATATATATATATATATATATATATATATATATATATATATACATACATATACCAAGGCTTTTTTTTCCCTTCCAAGGGAGGTAGCCAAAAAGGGAAAGGCATAAAAACACTCCCACCCATTTCATCCCTAAATACACTCCACACCCCTCCCACCCTCCCTCTCATCTGAGCACCTCCTGGATGACGGGTCATCCCTGCACCCTGCCCACCGCCCTGGGTCAGAAGCAGTGTCGCAAGACACAGCACATCCACAGCAAGGCCGCTTCATTTAATCGGCGACCCCCCCCCCTCTCCGTCCCCCCTTGCATATAAGGAGAGGACGGGGAGAAATCTCTTCGGGCTGCGTCAAAATTTACTCACACATACTACCCCACCCCCCACCCCCCCCCGCCCATTCCTCCTCATGCAATCACAACATCATCCATATACAACCATTCTCCACTCACCTCTGTCTTCCGTCCTCTCCCTTCCTTCCTCAACAGACATTCCCCTCTTCCCCAAAGCCCCCTTCACCCCATCCATCCACCTCATCCATATATATATATATATATATATATATATATATATATATGTATATATACATATATATATATGTATATGTATATATATATATGTATATGTATATACGTATATGTATATGTATATGTATATACATATATATATTTATATATCTATATAGATAATATATATATATATATAAATTATATATTATATATATATACACATATATAAACATATATATGAATATGTATACATATATTATATATATATATTATATATATATATATATATATATATATATATATATATACTGTATATATATACATACATATATACATATACATATATATACATATATATATATATGTATATATGTTACATATGTATATATATATGTATATATACACACACACACATATATACAGTATATGTATATATATACATACATATAATATATATATGTATATATATATATGTATATATATATGTATATATATATATATATATTATATATATATATATTATATATATATATATATATACATATAACACCGATAAACTAACGAAAAAGGTGTCAGTAATTGTATATATCATGACACCCAATATTGAATATATCTGGGTTGCGTATACTTATGGAAATGGATATACGTTGTTAGTTTCTTCGATCACTACTTTTGGGCCCAGAAGAATTTCTCTCACTTGTGATTCCGTTGTTAGATGGCGGGTTTCCTGCCTGAGCCAATAACAATGGCCGATGCAACAACGTGAGGAGCCTTTAAAAGGCGCAGCAATTATATTGCTGTGACCCAGGCTCAAGCTGGTGGGGTTCTTCTCCGAATTCCTGCAGGGAAATTCATTATGTCCTGCATGGATTTGTCGGCTTGAAAGAACGGGATTGAGTCCCTTGGCTCCCTGATAGTCTTTGGCGGCGCAACAATTTGCCATCGCCACGAGACGACTTGAACGTAGTGCCCGAGGCTCCGGCTGTGAGAAAAATATTTTCCAGCTCCAGCCAAAAGGACTGACCTTATGGCCAATACTACCGACTTCATATTGTGCGGTGCAGCAGAGCTGCCGCATCTAGAAAAATCTAATGCAGGAGGAACCCACATGGAACATCGCTGTCGGAGGTCATGTAGCAGGGTCCCTCACAGGAGTTTTATTCGGCGCTAGCTACCCAAGGTCCAGTTGACATATATTGAGTCAGTGCTACTCATTTTTCCACTCTTTTAGCGGGTAACTTTCCTGTAGCCAGCCTGGGTTCCATGCCAGCGGCAAAGGCTCCAGGCAACATTTTTCCAAGGACCCAGAGACGGCAAAGGCTCCGAGTGACTTTTCTATAAGAACCTACAGGGACTTTTTAAAGAAACAAAACATTCGCACTTCAATATAATCTTGATAAGTGCAAACTGGAGGTAATTTTAATTTTGTTTACACATCAACACTTGGGAAAAAAATCAAGAAAACATCACGAGTAGAATCTTTTTGGCAACTCTCATCATATACAAAAATTTCATTTTTCCGAAAAGACTTTCAGGGATCAAGCCAAGTACATTCGAATCTGCGCAGAATGCGACATCTGCTGCAAAATGTGGCATCTGCTCAGTATCGAATTCTCATCTTGTCGACATTTTGAGCCTATACAAAACATGTCGACAAGATGAGAATTCGATATTGTAATAATAATAATAATAATAATAATAATAATAATAATAATAATAATAATAATAATAAAAATAATAGAAATAATAATAATGCTAATAATAATAATAATAATAATAACAATATTAATAATAATGATGATGATGATGATGATGATGATGATGATGATGATGATGATGATGATGATGATGATGGTAATAATAATAATAATAATAATAATAATAATAATAATAATGATAAATGATAATAATTACAAAGGCAAAGCATGCCGACAGGAGACCTTTTGATCCATATCTAGGTCGGATGCAAAAAAAAAAAAAAAAAAAAAAAAAAAAAAAAAAATCATATCAATAATAAATTAAAACTATAACAATGTAAATAACAATTAAAATACATAAATAAATGCATTGGTATAGTTGAATAACAAACAAACAGGTAAATAGTAAATGATAATAAATTGACATATAACTAATAATAAATGACAAATTATACCAAAACAAAAACAAATAATATAACATAAATTATAATAATTACAGCACCTTACTTAGGTATTTATCTAAATGATTCTTAAAGCTTCGAACTGAACTACATTGCACTACCTGTGCAGGAAGTTTATTCCATTCATTAACTACACGGTTGGCAAAGTTGTTTCTACCTACTTCCAAATTGAATCTATTTCCGGACAGTTTGAGACCATTGTTTCTTGTCTGATTCTCATTCAATGTGAAAATTTGGTCACTTTTGATGTTGTCAATTCCCTTTAAAATCTTAAAGACCTGTATCAAGTCACC
>NC_134804.1:39864624-39867124 GCF_046742065.1 Oratosquilla oratoria | reverse complement strand
ATTAGTTATAAGAAGTGAAATGCAGACGATTGTGACGTCATGTCGTCGTTGCTAATTCAGGAGTTGGCTATACTTTTAAATACTGAATATGAAAATTATATATATATATATATATATATATATATATATATATATATATGTGTGTGTGTGTGTGTGTATATATACATATATATACATATATATATATATATTTATATATATATGTATACATATATATATAATATATATATATATATATATACATATATATATATATATATGCAAGCAATCACATCACCGTGATACAAAAAATGCAAAATAACCACAGGAGAAAGGAAACTTGTAGACAGTAAGTACTTTCGTATATTACATCTTCAGACTAAATGACAAGAGATACAGAGTAAGGGTTTTTAAATAGAAGCATCAGGTGTCAACCATAAGGGGGGGGGGAAAGGGGGAGACAATACAATGTGAGGAGGGGGGATGACCTAACCCCTATTGACCTGACCCACACAAGTGTCAATCTGGCGGGAAGATCTCAGTGACCATGTGGGTTAGCAATTTATCACATTTAAAATGACCAAAGCTTAAATTTACATTTTTGTCAAAAGTGCCTGATATTAAACAAGATTCTATAATATTTCTTTCTTGTAAGCTTTTCCCTTTAGCTAAAATTGTTGCCTTAGGCCAATCAATCTGATGGTTGTTTAATGATTTATGTAGGAATAACGCATTGTTTTCCTGGGCAGATCTCACACTATATTTATGTTGGGAAATCCTTGTTTCCAAGCTTTTCCCAGTTTGTCCAATATAAAATTTATTACAGTCTTTGCAAGGAATTTTATAGACCACACCGTTGTTGTTAGGAGGGCTGTTCTTAATTAAAGTTTTCTTAATGGTGTGGTTTAAAGGCTACTTTGATATCCAATTTTTTTAGTAGATTAACAATACTAAGAAAATTTTCATGGAAAGGAAGGACAAGTGTATTTAGTTGTTCATGGTTTCTTAGTTCTTGATTGTAAGTTTTGTGAAAGCGTTTCTTGGCGGTGTTGTGACATTGATTAAGAATATGAATAGGATATTTTAACTTTTCCCCAATATTCCGGATAGTTCTAAATTCATCATCAATGAATTCAGGATCTGAAATCCTGTAAGCTCTCAAGTACATGGAAATAAAAACTGACCTTTTTACATTGATGTGGTGATTGGAATAAAAATGAACATAGGAAAGAATATTGGTAGGTTTTCTATAGACTTTAGTTTTCAGAGTACCATTATCTCTAATTATTTGAACATCTAAAAAGGGTAAACTGTTGTTATTTTCTATTTCAAGAGTGAAGTTAATGGAGGGTACTAGTGAATTTAGATTAACAAGGAAATCATCAATGGAATGGTTATTAGGCCAAAAACACAAAACATCGTCTACATATCTGAACCAAATAACTTTTTCATCTTTAATAGTTGGTAATAAATATTTTTCAAAATATTCCATGTAGATGTTAGCTAAAACCGGTGATAGAGGATTTCCCATCGCCATCCCGTATTACACACAGACTTTCGGGAAATAATGGAAACTATCAAGTGTAGCAGGAAAAGGTGGAGTGAAGGTGGAGGTAGAATGTAGATTGAGAGAAGCGAGTAAATGCCTTGGTGGATTAAAGAGTGTAATGAGGAATAGACATTTAGGAATGGATGCGAAGAGGAGACTGTATGAAGGAGTGATTGTGCCAACAGCACTGTATGGGGCAGAAACGTGGAACATAAGAGAAGAAGAGAGAAGGAGTTTGAATGTGTTTGAGATGAGGTGTCTGAGAAGTATGGTGGGGGTTACTAGGCTGGATAGAGTGAGAAATGAGGAGGTGAGGAGGAGAACAGGGGTGAAAAAGGATTTGGGAGATAGGGTTGATGAAAGAATATTAGGATGGTTTGGACACATGGAAAGAATGAGTGAAGAAAGACTAGTAAAAGAGGTATGGAAGGCAGATGTGGAGGGAGTGAACATGAGGGGACGTCCTAGGATGAGGTGGATGGATGGGGTGAAGGGGGCTTTGGGGAAGAGGGGAATGTCTGTTGAGGAAGTAAGGGAGAGGACGGAAGACAGAGGTGAGTGGAGAATGGTTGTATATAGATGATGTTGTGATTGCATGATGTTGTGTGAGTAAATTTTGACGCAGCCCGAAGGGATTTCTCCCCGTCCTCTCCTTATATGCAAGGGGGGACGGAGAGGGGGGGTCGCCGATTAAATGAAACGGCCTTGCTGTGGATGTGCTGTGTCTTGCGACACTGCTTCTGATCCAGGGCGGTGGGCAAGGTGCAGGGATGACCCGTCATCCAGGAGGTGCTCAGATGAGAGGGAGGGTAGGAGGGGTGTGGAGTGTATTTGGGGATGAAATGGGTGGGAGTGTTTTTATGCCTCTCCCTTTTTGGCTACCTCCCTTGAAAGGGGGAAAAAGCCTTGGTATATGTATGTATGTATGTATCATCAGAGATGCTATCGAACATCATTTAGAAAGTAACCGTT
>NC_134804.1:39857124-39859624 GCF_046742065.1 Oratosquilla oratoria | reverse complement strand
TATCAGGGACACGTCTCTGCAGTCCAGCAACAAACAAACAAACTGACAGACAAATGAAAGATAGTAATCCAAGAAACTTGGACTATAAGGTTTCAGAATATATATGGTTATAGGGGTCCATCTGTAAAAACCTAGGAGGAGTTCGTGAATAATCTCTAATCTAACCATACCCCACCTAACCTTAACCCTTAACCCTAACCAAAATATATATAATTTTTGAAAATGAAATATAGTTATCCAAGTACCTGAAGTAATAGGGTATCAGAATATATATGGTTATGGGGGTCTATATGCAAAACCCTAGGAGGAGCTCCTGAACAAACAAATGAACAAACAAACAGACAGACAGGTTATAAGGTTTCAGAATATATATGGTTATAGGGGTCTATCTGCAAAAACCTAGGAGTAGTTCGTGAATAATCACTCACCTAACCATAACCCACCTAATTTTAACCCTTAACCCTAACCAAAAAATTATTTTTTGGAAATGAAATATAGTTATCCAAGTCCCTGAAAGGATAGGGTATCAGAATATATATGGTTATGGGGGTCTATCTGCAAAACCCTAGTAGGAGTTCGGGATCAAACAAACAAATAGACAGACAGACAGAGGCTACTACTTTATCATAGTAGATATGTGCCCCCAAAAACACAGGCTTAGTCTGATAGTGATCATTCCAAATTACTGGAAGACACAAAGAATGCATTATTAGAGTTACTGATAGATGGTAGAAACATAGTAATTATGAGTGACTTTAATTTTCTTAGCGGGCCCTGTAAGAGGGTAGTAGAAAATGATTGGTCGGGACAACCAGGGATAGCTGCCAAGCCGTGTAAGGGGCTGGTAGATAAGTGTAGACGGGTGGGGTGGATGAAGGGGTGGGTGGCGACATTTTCAATTTTGTGTGTGGGACGTTTTCCAAACATAAGCCGTGAAGGAGTTGCATAATCTCGCTCACCGTCTGAAGTTTATAGATAACCGCTAGGGAACATATTTTAATGCTGATGTGATGATATGTGGACTTGGCCATTCCGCTTCGATGTCGGGATTGTTTGTGTGGGCAGTGTTGCTTGGGACGTTGTAACAGTCTTTCTGATTGGAGAAGGGTGGAGGAGGAGAAAGAAAATTGTTGGTGCATGGGAGAAGAGTCGCGCCCTTGGGGGAGGCAATTGTTTGTAACATTAAAGATCATTGGATCAATAAGGTAGTGACATCGGAGCAGAGGTGACTTAGTGAGTGGATTGAGGATCCCAGGCGGGAGTCCCTTGGTGTAAATTGACAAGCCAAGTGTATATGATTGGGAAGAAAATAAAAAATTATACATACGTTTAATTCACCCTATCAAGAAACATTACTAACTTGCTACAGAAAATATGGTGAAAGACATACTCATTTAAGTGAAGAAAAGTTGAAAGAGAATGAAGATATGTAATACCATAAAAGGGAACAGTTAAACCGAATTAAACCAGTAATTACGAGGAGAAGGGAACTAGAAGTGATGGGGGTGAACATAGATATATGGAATAAACTGAATGAGGAATCAGCGAGTGCCAAAACTATACAAGATTTTAAGAACAAACTGGATGCGGAAAGATACAAAAGCGGGTAACTACGAACATAGCTCTCTTCTGTATCCATTACTAACTTAATAACCATCACCCACCACGCACGTGATCCACATGCTTGCAACAGAGCGAGACTTCCTCTTGCTTACCTTGCGTTTCCCACAACATGCACACCTAACGCAGCACATTTGAAGACAAACAAGATATAGATGCCCAGTGTCACCAGACTAACCTATCATAAATCCTTTTATTATAACTGCCCTAGTGTATTAAGCATAAACTAGCATATATATATAATATACCAAACAATATCCACCAATTGTAGGGCTGACCCTCTTACATAGAACAGACCCCATGCAATGAATAACAAGACTAACACCCTTGCTTGAAACCACTAACACTCCTATAAAATGTTTAACACCCATGTCACGCCCCCCAGAGCTGGGGTAGGTGAAGAACCTACTGCCAGAGGCTGGGTAGGTCACGAACCTACCGGCCAGAGGTCAGAGCTATTGTGCCCTAGGTCAAGGCCTGGCACTTATTGTATTTAGCCCAAAGGGCCATTTCGATTTGTAGTTTAACCTGAATCCCTTGTTTTAATAAATATAAGAAAACTCCCGCTTTGGAGTCTATCTCGCCGCATTAAGACCTCCCTACGTAACCATATAACCTACCATAACGGTTACACTGGTGGCTCGCGGTGGCCACAACCACGTACCATAACGGTCACACTGGTGCCCAGCGGTGCTCCATAACGGTTACACTGGTGGCAGCTAGTGGCCGCACCCACACCATATTTAACGGTTACTCAACCATACCACAACGGTTACAGCCGTCTTACCCCATACTCAACCATATCCAACGGTTACACTGGTGGCGAGCGGTGCTCCCACGTCCTGAATAGAAACGCCGTCCTCAGCCATACTACCAAGGT
>NC_134804.1:39839624-39847124 GCF_046742065.1 Oratosquilla oratoria | reverse complement strand
GTGTGTGTGTGTGTGTGTGTGTGTGTGTGTGTGTGTGTGTGTGTGTGTGTGTGTGTGTGTGTGTGTGTTCTTGGGGATGGGAATATTAAGTCTAGTCTCAACGGTTCTTCATTATTTCTACATGTGGTATTTTTCTTGACCCGTTGAGTCCATGTATAACACTGGGCAACAAAGATTTTGTTACAGAAGAGCAAATAAGAGTTTCTATGTGATTTTGATATGGTAAATTCATATCTATAATTGAATTTGCTCTGTCACGTCTAGATTTTGTGTAATATGCAAATTATATTTAGATTTTCCGTAAGAAGCAAATCACTTATCCTACTCTTCCCATCCATTTCTAACAAATTTGTAAAAAAAAAAAATTTACTCCTAGTTGTCGCTATCTTACAAACAAGTAGGACGGTTATTGAAACTCTGCTGTTAAGCAAGTAATCAGGCTGGGATAGTTGTTGTATTTTTGTGGCTTTTATTTTGTACCAAAGCTTATTTCTATCTTATTTTGCATTCAATTTTTTTCAGATATTGTATGGTACTTCAAATGGCATCAAAGTCAAGCTTGTGTAAATCACCCGAACAACTTCTGCTATGTCTGTGGACGATATACACCGAAGCAACAAAGTAGAAACATAACAACAAAGCTTAAACTTGCCTATAAGTACTATTTTGACTGTAAATTAGGCGACCAAGACAAGGACTGGGCACCACATATTTGTTGTGCACCGTGCAATGCCATTTTAATAGCTTGGGTAGATGGTAAAAGAAAAGTTATGCCGTTCTCAGTCCCCATGGTTTGGCGTGAGCCAAAAAATCACGTCAATGATTGTTATTTTTGTTTAACAAAGATTGCTGGTTTCTGAAAGAAAAACAAATCAAAGATCACGTACCCAAACTGTGAATCAGCAATGAAACCAGTACCACATGATGAAGCAAACCCGCCACCACTTCCACCAGCAACGATGACAGCAGTTCTTCTGAAGATTCTACTAGTGACATAGCAACAGAAAAAGATGGCATATATATATTCCAGATGCATATAGTTATCCATATTTGGTAAGTCAAGGATGGAATCTTCTCCAGCCAAACACCTAAATTTCTCATTTCTGTCATCGCCATCTGCAGTTTTCATCATTTTACTCTCAGGAGAATAACGTTTGTTTCTGCCACGATATCAATAGTCTAATGCAACAAATTGGCTGTCTCTATGCTCTAGAACAATGGAGACTTTTCACTGACTCTAATAAAGCTAGCATTAAAGCTGTCTTACTACACGGCAATGAAAAACCTTCAATACCTGTAGCACATGGCACTGGCCTTAATGAAACTTATGAATCCATGGAACTGCTGCTAAGGATTACCAAATATAAGGAGCACACATGGAATACTTGTGGCGACCTTGAAGTTGCATCATTACTTCTTGGGTCGCAATTGGGCTACACAAAGCATATGCTTTTTGTGCCAATGGAACAGCAGAGATGACAAGAACCACTACAAGAAACATGATAGGCCATCTAGAATTGAGGATGATGTTGGTAAACATAATTTGAAGCATCCAGCCCTTATCGACGCTCAGAAAGTACATCTTCCACCACTTCACATTATGAAGAATTTTGTAAAGGGTATGGATCATTAAGGTAGTGGTTTCCAATATTTAAAGGATAAATTCAGAGGAATATTGACAGATGCTAAGATGTCATCCGTGACTCATCGTTTCCATCTAGCCAAAATGAGATGGAACTGAGTGCATGGACATCGTTTGTTGAAGTTGTAAGAAATTTTCTTGGAAACCATAAAGCTGGAAACCATTGTGAACTAACAGAGAACATGCTGAAATCTTATGAACAAATGTGATGCAGAATATCTTTGAAAACACATTTTTTACATTCTCATTTTGACTTCTTCCCGGCCAACCTTTGTGCTGTAAGCGACGAGCATGGTGAACACTTCCACCATCAGATCTTCGTTATGGAAAGCAGATATCAACGTAATTTTAATCCAAATATGATGGGAGATTACTGTTGGTTCCTGCAGAAGGAGAGTTCGTCATCCTATAAACGACAAATAAAGAGGAAACGCCAAAGTTTCACTTGAGAACAGGTCTTTTTGCCATAACAACTAAATGCCAATACACTGTGGGTGGATGGTTAGGTGCCGGGGTGGTAACTCCGTCAGCGAAAATCCACTGTCTTAAGTTAGAAAAAAAGAGGAAAGAAACCCATGTTAACATAATTATTTAAGTATACCTAAATAAAACTTCACTTGGAAAAGTACCTTGGAATATTAAGCGAGTGGAAAAAAAAAAATGAAAAATAGGGGTTGTCAGTTACAGAAAATATGGATGTGATAGTGAAATTTAGACATCAGATATGAAATCAGCATCATAAATTTAGTAGGAATCAGTAGATCACGTGTCTGTAACAGGATAAAAGTTGAAATTTGTTGCCTAGTGTATAATCAGTGATCATATCCAGTGGAGTGTTGCCTAAGAGTTTCTCTCCACCTTTTACTGTCATTTCTTCCCAATTTATTTCCTTTGCGTACACACACACACACACGCACACACACACACACACACACACGCATACACACACACACACACACAAATACATGAATACATGCAAACACACACACGGACAAATACATACACAAACACACAAAAATATACACACAAACATACACACACACATATATATGTATATATATATATATGTATGTATACATATATACATGCATAGATCCATATATATATATATATATATATATATATCTATATATATATATATATATATATATATATATATGTATATATATGTATATATATATATATATATATATATATATATATATATAATACATATAAACTTAATGGAACTGACCAAATTATGTAAGCTTAATAATTTGGCCAGTTCCATTAAGTTCACGGTGGAGATAGAGAATGAAGGTATTTTGCCTTTCCTTGATTGTAATATCTACCGCCGTGAAAGTGAGTTGAAGTTTAGTGTATATCGCAAACCAACCAATGTTTGTTCATATATACACTATTATTCCTCACACCCTGATGGCGTAAAGATATCTGTTTTTTTCGTCGATGTACCTCAGGGCCCCACGCATTTGCAGCCCAGAGTACATCGATGATGAAATAAGATGTATTTACGACATTGGTACTAAGCTACAATACCCCACACATGTTCTTGACAAAGCTTACAATCGTGCTAAAAGGACATTTTATAAACTTAGGTCAACTCAAACTTTCAATATGAATAACTTGCTAATTTTACCGTACCAAGAGAACCTGCAAAATATTCCAAATATATTACGTAAATTTAACATTAATGTAGTTTTTGATAATAAGAACACTGTAAGACAACTGCTCATAAATAATTCTGTCAATAGTGATAAAGGGTGTGTGTACAAAATACCTTGCAAATCATGTAATCAGTTTTATGTTGGTCAGACTGCTAAAACACTCACAACACGAATCAATCAACACAAGAAATACGTTAGAGAGGGAAACCAATCTAGCGGTATATTCAACCACATGAACCATTTTAACCACCCAGTTGACTGGGATAACGCTAAAGTCATCACATACAACAACAACATAACAGAAAGAAATTTAATTGAATGCAGTTTGATCAAATCTAGTAAGGGGATAAATGATAATCTTCATCAAGGTTTGTACAAATTAGATAGTTTTATTTCTCATGAAATTTCAAATTTGTTGAAATTGTAATATAGATTATGAGCAGTTGTCCCACACTTGTTGGTTACCAGGACGGCCCAAACGTCCCATACTTGTTGGCTACCAGGACGGGCCAAACGTCTGTCACGTGTACCTATATCACTACCTCTCCGAATGCCCTCTTCACTATGTCATATATTCTGTACCTTGTTTCTTCATCTTATAATTCCTTCTTTGTATCTGCACTGAAGATGTAACTATACGAAAGCGCTCTGCTTCGTTAGTTTACTTTTCCTAGTGGTTACCTACGCATATATATATACATATATACATATATATATAAGATATATGTATATATATATATGTATATATATATATATATATATATATACATGCAGAAAAAAACACTGGGAAATAAGAAGCTTAGTCCGAACGTTTTCTGTCTTTAGTTCTATGTTCCTTAGAGCTTACAGGATATGTAGCCTGGAATTTTTGGATGATGAGCTGAGGAAGATATATAGCATAGCTTCTGAATTAAAATATCCAAAGCACTTAGTAAACACTTCTCATAAAATGGCTTACAAAACTTTCCATAACACCTCACACGTAAGAAAAGTATTTGACAAAAAGAACCTTTTGGTTCTTCCTTACAGTGAGAAATTAATTGGTCTGCCTAATATTCTCAAACAATTCAACATCAACTTGGTTTTCAAAAATAATACTATGAAAAGTAAGCTCATTAAAAATTCACCTGAAGCAAACGAGGGTTGTGTTTACTCTATTCCATGCCTTAAATGTAACAAATTTTATATCGGCCAAACTGGTAAAAACTTAAAAACTAGGATAAATCAGCACAAATATAGTGTAAGGAGTGGGCAAAGTTCCAGTGGCCTTTTTGTCCATGTAAGAGACCACAATCATCCTATTGACTGGGATAATTCGAATGTGATAATTTCTTGTAGATCCTTATTAGAAAGAAACATCATCGAATCCAGTCATATTAAACAAACCTTTGACAATAATATCAATTTAAGTTTAGGATTATTTAAACTTGATGATTTTGTTATTGATAAAATTGTAAGAACTTCTCCAAGTGCTACTAAGCGGGGGTGACGTAACGTCATGGACCAAACGTCCGAATATGTAAACATCGGCTCTACCTGATTGTGAAGCATCTTGTGTGTACTTCCCATCTTCCTAGCTTGTCTTTTACTTTATGTATATATATCCACCTTTGTCTCTGTAACTGTGTATTCCTTGATAATGTCTTAAATAGACGAAAACGTTCGGACTAAGCTTCTTATTTCCCAGTGGTTTTTTCTGCATATTATTTTCACGTGTGCCTTGTGAATTACTGCAATATATATATATATATATATATATATATATATATATATACATATATATATATATATATATATATATATATATATATATATTCACTATAAACCCACTATCGGAGAAATAATATCGGAAGTACAGGAAAACTGTATATTTCTACTACTATCTGTAGTCCTCTTCGGCAGAATAGTTACAAGAAGTTAAAGTACAAGTATAGATGAGGTAGTGAGGGGTGCATAAAGGGGGATGGGGAAAGTGGGGGGACTCAGGTTACATGCCCTTGATATGGTTGGGTCAAGAAAGGACAGTTGGTGGTATTTTGTCCGACCGCTCTTGACATTAATTTGTTGACTGCTAACTTCGTAATACAGTCTGGGGGCCACTGACCTTTTTAGGTATTGAAGTTAGGATAATGTTTTATCAAAGAAGCCCTTTACGTAAGTGAAAAACATAAAAATAGACTTAATAAGAAACTTATTAGATTGTGCAAAAACAGTGTTTGGACTAAGTTCTCTCTAACAGACAATGTGACTATCTTCTCGGATGAGACTCTCTCAAGATACGAACAAGAAGTTTAGGGGTTAATTTTGCCATGAAACCAGACAAAAATCATACCTTGGACTATATTGTGGGTTTTGATAAATTCATGGCAGCTAACGATTATGACAAAGACCTACAATATTTAAAAGGAGTCCTTTTGCAAGGTATTATGGACTGTGTCAAGGGAGATAGCGGTTTTCCTAAAAGATTGAAATTAGCAGTTGAACATCTCACCAAACGTAAGAATATCATCATCACAAGAGCCGACAAAGGAGGTAAAATAGTCATTCTTAACCAAAAAGACTATGTCACAAAAGCCCTTAATATTTTAGCTGATAAGGACACCTATGAATGCCTTACTAAAAAATCCCCTCAGGAACACCTCCGCAGAGTTTAATAAGAAAGCAAGAAAAATAGTAGGAGATGAATTATTTGATAATTTAAGAATTATTAACCCTCAATTACCTAACTTTTATGGGCTTCCTAAATTACATAAAGAAGGCACCCCTCTAAGGCTAATTATCTCCAATAAGAATTCATGTACAAGTAAGGTATCAAAATGGCTCACAGGGATTTTGTCACCATTTGTGGGAAGTTTCTCAAACTCTCATATTAAACACTCAGAAGATTTTGTGAGTAAAATTAAAACACGAATCATACCTACAAATAGCAAACTACTAAGTCTCGATATAGTTTCCTTATTCACAAATGCTAACACGAAAGATATCTTAAGTTTTTTGGAAAACAAACTGCACCCATATCAATACAAACTCCCACTTTCAGTATCAAAGATTATCAGCCTGACCCGTTTATGCATCAATACTGTTTTTACTTTCAATAATTCTTAATTTAGACAAAGATATGGTTGCAGTATGGGTTCTAACCTTTCACCCGTGTTAGCTAACCTATACATGGAATATTTTGAAAGTACTTTATTACCTAAGATTAAACCACCTGACATGTTTTGGTTTAGGTATGTTGATGATATTTTTACACTATGGGACGATAAGTGGGGTTCTTTTGATGAATTCTTTGTTAAATTAAATAAATTAGCTAAGAATATTAATTTTAAGGTGGAATGGGAAGAAGGAGGTAGGATCCCATTCCTGGACATTTCGGTCATAAGAGACCCAGACCAATTGTCCTTTTCTGTGTATAGGAAGCCTACTCACACAGGAAATTACCTACACTTTTTTAGCCACCATCCGGATAACATTAAATATAGTGTTGCATCGGGCCTATATCTTAGAGCCCTTAGGATTTGTAGTCCACAATTTTTGCAAATAGAATTTGACATCATCAATAAACAACTTTCTAACGTAGGTTATCCGAAATGGTTTTTAAAGAAAGCCCTACATAAAGCCAAATCTAATTTTTATAAACCAAACAACTCCAGGGAGAAGTTTAAATGAAGTAACAATAACATCATTGTACCATTTAATAAATCTATCAACTCGGTCTCCAAACTTCTACCTAACAACCAAATTAAATTTATTTACAATTATCCAAACAGTATTTTTAGAAAGGTAGTAAATGTACACCGGAGGAATGATGTGGACCAAAACTCCGGGGTATATAAATTGCCTTGTAAAGACTGTGATGATGTCTATTGGGGCCAAACTGGCAGGGATTTGTCCACGAGATTAAAAGAACATAAAAACTCCATGAAATATGGACAAATTAACTCCGCTGTGTTCCTTCATGCCAGCCAAAAAGACCACAGATTAGATTGTGATAATGCATCAATTAATTTTAAATCACACTGTAGCTATCGTAGGAAAATTGTAGAATCTTCTTTAATAAAACATTATCCTAACTTCAATACCTCAGAAGGTCAGTGGCCCCCAGATTGTATTACGAAGTTAGCAGTCAACAAATTAATGTCAAGAGCGGTCGGACAAAATACCACCAACTGTCCTTTCTTGGCCCAACCATAT
>NC_134804.1:39830172-39834124 GCF_046742065.1 Oratosquilla oratoria | reverse complement strand
GCGGTTTGGACAATTGCCAACATCTTGCTGGAGGGGGTTGGAACCCTGAACACCAGCTTCAAGGAGGGGAACGCTCTCTACTGTTCCACGCAGGCTCTTATGCTGGAACATGATGCTCTACAAAAAAAAATAAAAAAAAAAAAAAAAAAAGTTATAACAATAATAATAATAATGATAATAATAATAATAATAATAATAATAGTAATAATAATAATAATAATAATAATAATAATAATAATAATAATAATAATAATAATAATAATAATAATAATAATAATAATAATAATAATAATAAATAATAATAATAATGATAATAATAATAATAATAATAATAATAATAATAATAATTATGTGCCATATCTTGCTGTATTGCTTTTGACTCAGGCTGTGAGCGGAGGCCAGAGATGAGCCTTGATCCACAGGGAGCTTAGATTAAAAGGAAACAAATGGGTGTAGGGTAAGTGAAGGGTGGGTGCATGCCTCGGCTGGCTACTTCTATTTGAAGGGGATAAATTATTTTCTTATTAATAGATAAACACGCACACACTGTGAAGTGGCTGAAAAACAAAATAGAATAAAATAGACGAATAAATAAATAAATAAATAAAATAAAAAACAGGGCTCTCGCATATTTTTTACCCGAACGACTTTCTTGATTCACGAAAGACCTCTAAGGAGCACGGAGATCACAAAAGCTACAGTTTCAGAACAACGCTGCACACATAGGACGAATGAAGCATTTCCTAGCTAGGGTGCAGCGTCTCGCAGCTCCTTGCCAGAGGATGCCCTCAACTCTTGGCTAATTTCGTGCGTGTCTGAAAAATATTTACTACTAGAAAAAAATCAAAGCCCTTGACATGGTGTGAAATAGTAACAGAAAACAGTAGGGGGGGGGCAGCATATGCCCGGGGACGGCACTTTTACGGGGTGTAGATTTGTTTGTAGTCTACATTGGGTTTGGAGCCGTTGAGACAAACGAAGTTGTGGTTTAGCTTCTTTAATCTCTCCGTCTATGCTGATCTACGTCTCAAATCATTACCCGAGGACAAAGACTGGCTGGTGCTATTTTACATATAAATTCAAATGGTGGCTGTTTCCAAATAAAAAGGTTATGTACAATTCATTCTCTACTATCTACTGTTTAATTTACTTCTACAATGTACAGTACATGAACTGAGTATGGACACTTAGTATTCATGCATAGTTTATATATATATATATATATATATGTATATATATATATATATATATATGTATATATATATATGTATATATATATGTATATATATATGTATATATATATATGTATATATATATGTATATATATATATATATATATATATATATATATATATATACAGGCATGGAACACATAGAAAATGATACCTGTCGTATGACGACTTGCAGTTGGTAATGGCGGCTGCAGGTGTCCTTTCGCGCTCGGCTGTATGACCACGAGTGAAGTCCGACACAATAAGAGGTCCCGCAGAAGTTTCTGGGGATGTTGTGATCTGACGTGCTGTAGCCCAGACTTGCCGATCACAAGGTTGACAAAATAATGATGTTGGCTGGTAGTCTTGCCCCATATTGGGCAGCCAAATGTGAGGCAGGTTTGAAGGCAAACTCTGATGGAGAGAGTATTTGTTTATTTAGAGATGAATGTTGGTTTCCAAATAATGATAGCTCGCTTTAAGTGCGATGAGGGGGGGGGGTTTGTGAGGGAGATGACGACTGTGTGTATTAAGTCGTGTCCAAACTTGATCTGCTTGCGGGGGAGGGGAGAGGAGACGAGAAAACAATGAGACAACGAGCCAGACTCTATGATACTCCGACGCGATCTGAATCATCGTCGTTTTTCTGGACATCATGACCCGTGCTCCTAATTGGCGTGAGGTCAAGTGTGGTGCGTGAGAAGTCGGGCACAAAACGGTCGTACTTTGCAGATATGCGTTCCTCAATGAACCCAGTATTCATCATCACGTGTTCGGGCAAGGCTCTGGTTGAGCCATCGCCGGGATTGATGCTGGTACTGCATGTGTGTTTCTCAAGAAGGCTTTGTCTGGGTCACACGGTTGGCCGAGGTGCTGGTTAGTCATCGCTGGGACCCGGCAATGCCC
The DNA here is from genome assembly GCF_046742065.1 of Oratosquilla oratoria. Taxonomy (NCBI): domain Eukaryota; kingdom Metazoa; phylum Arthropoda; class Malacostraca; order Stomatopoda; family Squillidae; genus Oratosquilla; species Oratosquilla oratoria. Next base: position 39,832,007 of record NC_134804.1, on the reverse strand, counting down.
GTCGTAGGCTGGTGAACTGCACATGCTCTTTCTGAAGGAGACTTTGTCCCACCTGTGGGCCTAAAGGAAGCTTTGGTCGAGTCATGCAGCCGGATGGCGCATGCGTGTTCTTATGGAACCACTTTGCGGGTCAGTAAGGTCGTGGAACAGGCAGAGAAGAGGCAAGGAATGGAGGAGTAAGGACAATCTTCCTAAAAAATTATGATAAAAAAGAAGTCTAAGAAACCCTGAATATTTTACCGCACTCAACGATTTTTACGATAGAATAAACAAAATATGAAATGTTTTCCCTTATCCTTCCTGCGATAGGGACATCATATATATATATATATATATATATATATATATATATATATTTTTATATATATATATATGTATATATATATATATATATATTTTTTTTTTTTTTTTTTGACAAGAGAAAAGACAAATGTATGGCAAGAGTGGTATAGGATATTAATACTTTTAAATCAACCAATCATAGAGAAGGATTTGTAAATTTGGCACGCACAACAGCAAGATTAATCATCGAGGGGGCACAAACGGCGGACTCTTTCCCAAGGCGACCTGTGAGATGACCCGTTTAGTATATAGACAATGTATTCCAATTTGCCTGTACTATTATCTCTCTGAAGAAGACTCTGTCGAAACGTTAGAGAATAAAATACTTCTGCTCCTTCCTGGAATTTACCTATACCACTCTTGCCATACATATATATATATATACATATATATATATATACATATATATATATATACATATATATATATACATACATATATATATATATATATATTATTTGTTTAATTATTTCGCAAGCCAATGGCTAAAATAGACAGTAAGGGATGGTTGAGGTGGAAAGTGGTGATGGTGGGGGGGGGGGCATCACTGACAACTTTGCCACGGGGTGGCAGTTAGGCATGTAGGGGCTCTAGTAATGGAATATTGATTCTTGTTTACTTGTCACTGCTTCCACGTCTCCAGTTCGCTTTGTGTTCTACAAAGCCCTTACCTGAAGCACCAAGATCCTTCAGGTATGGTCTCCAAGGGCCAACATGAATGAAATGGTATTTGTATACAAAGAAAGACGTCAAGATGCCGGTTAATTGGTACATACAATGTATCATTTTAAACAATAATCATTTTAAGATTCCATGATATATGTCCTGTTGCCTTGCCATTGCTACATAGAAAACGACAGCTTAGTCTTGACTCCATCCATTTGTTTAGTTGTTTGACTTCACAATACATAATCATGATGTATGGATTAAGACGCGGTTACGACTCTACTCACCGATCATCTCGCAACTTTCAGTACTGGTTTGTCCCGTTCAAATACACCTGCCGGTTCTAGAAAGTTGTCTTCGTGCGCTACATGACGCAAACCTCGAAGGAACAGGTCATTCTACTCTGAGAGAGTCCTTTTCCTCTTATTGTCATATATCTTTTTTGTTTGAATTGATTTACAAGCGTTTATTATTATTATTATTGTTATTATTACTATTACTATTATTATTATTATTACTACTATTATTATCATTACTATTATTATTATTTCATTATTATTATTATTACTATTATCATTATCATTATCATCATTATTATTATTATTATTATTATTATTATCATTATTATTACTATCATTAGTATAATCATTATTATTATTATTATTATTATTGTTATTATTATTATTATTATTATTATTATTATTGTTATTATTATAATTATTATTATTATTATTATTATTATTATTATTATTATTATAATAAATCATTATTATCATTATAATAATTATTATTATTATCAATCATTATTATCAATCATTATTATCAAT
>NC_134804.1:39785172-39827672 GCF_046742065.1 Oratosquilla oratoria | reverse complement strand
CGACCACGTACAGCAGCTTTTGGCAATAAACAATTGACCTGGAAGTTCGATCAAAGAGGGCAAAGGTCGCGAATGATCTAGCGTGAACACCTCATCCCACCACCACCGTGCAACGCATTTCCCTTGAAACGGCAACATCATCTGTCAATTTCAATATTGTCAAAATTATCTTTTCCAAGCCGGAGAATGCTGATCGATTTTTAATTTCTTCTATCCTTCCTTCCCTACTGTTTACTATTTCTACTACCCTACCCTTCTTAAATCTCCGTTACCATTTCTACGGCTCCATCTCTTCGGTGGGATATTGTCCCCAAGGATAAAAACACTAGTGAAATACAAATATTATGCTTAAAATACCAAACCCTTGCGCCCCTTGCTTCTCTTTGCTCCCCACCTCTCTCTCTCTCTCTCTCTTTCTCTCTTTCTCTTTCTTCCCCCTATCCTTCCTCTCCCGCAGTTTTCTCCAACCCGCCTGCTTTCCTCCATTCTATGTTTTCCTTTCCTCTTTCCTCTTCATCAAACTCATCAGATACAAGTAAACGTAGTCCACCCAACCATCCCTTTCTTGGAGCACACTGATTACTCTTGAACGCAAACACAGGAAATTGTAAACATGCGATTTTCCTTTTCAAGAGACGAATCGGTTTTCCACAAAGATATTTTCTTTTAGGTAATTTCAATCTGTTCTTACATAAATTCTTTTCACATTTTAGCTACGGCAGTGGTCAAAGAAATTGGTTTATAATTTAAAGGAGCCTCCCTGTCACTTTCCCTCCTCTTCGTGGACACACAGAGTTCATGTATATAGTTGTCATCATTTGCTTTTTTTCTGTAGCTTTATATCAAGGATTTACATCTTACATTACGCCCCACCTGTGTTGTCCCAAGGAATGCTAAAATTTATTGTCCCCAACCCCTACACTAGAGGTCAGTAAGGTTGTAGATACTGAACAATATTTGCATAATTCTTCTGCACACTTTCAAAGATGTGCTTGATCTCATCCTCCTACATCCTCAAAATTTCATGTTCTCTTCCATTTATACTAGTAAGATACTAAGACCCTACTTTCTACATTTTGTTTTTTTTTCTCTCAAGCTGGCAGCATCCCTCAAATATGCGGAGTGGGAGAAACAGAGGTGGGAACAGGTTATGGCATGGAAAGATCGATGGAATCAACTGAGTGATCCTTTCCTGAAGCGGAAATTCGTCAAGATGTCCATTCTCGGCACGGCTGCCCTGCCTACAGCGGAATTGGACAAGGTACATCTGATAAAAACAATATATAGGTACTTAGAATTGTCATGAGTGGTATTGACATAATTATAAACTCCATGAAGGAAACAGTTGTTAGGATAGTATTTTTATTTATTCATTTATTTTCGTATGAAATAGTATTGGTGTTAATTTTTACATCAAATTGTACAGCCAGGAACAAATTGCGATCAACAGTGATGACATGGTGAAAACGTAGGTTTTTTCCCCCCCAGGGCTAAAGAACGTGCAATCTACGCAACGTATGCGTGCTGAACTGAGCAGGCCCGAGGGTGGGGTGGGATTGGGTGCACCGTACGGGAGTGGTCCCAACCTTCATTCCAGAAGTTCACATTGTCGAAGTTTACATGGAAGACACTACTTTCTCTTGGAGACCCATATGACTAGGCACCATGCTTTGTGAGAGAAAAAAAGTACTTGTTCATTACAAAAATTAATTAAAACTCCAGACAATTCTTTTCCTTTTGATATCCGTTTGATATCTGTTTGATTTCGTGCCGATTCCAAGATTTCTTACGCTGCGGCAGAGAGGTCAAGGGTATCTCGATCAACCCCTTCACTGGGTGATACGCTCAGCGAATCTCATTCGATCGAACACTAAGAGTTTTTATCAGAGTTCGAGGGTGATGAGGTGATGTGACGCGATTCCACTGAGTGGGTGGGTGGCTTGTTGTCAGTCAGCACATCAAAGAAATTGACAACGTCTTCCTCTCGCCGGTTGATTCACCTGGAAGGAGGAATAGATTGGGGGTGCTTGCACTGACCCGGCGCGGCTGACAGAGGACAAAATCTACAAGGGTTTCGGCATGCCGGAGGGGCAGACGGAGATAGTGGTCCTCACCCCTACAGAACGAGACCCTGCTAGAGGCTGAATAAAGTCACCTGGCATGGGCCATAACGAAACCAATGCAGTCTGTCATCTAGGTGATGAAGGTTCTAGCACCTTGGCTGTATCAACAGGACTACTATATTAGTTACAAACATATTCACAAAATACAATACGTAAGTCAATTGTCACATTTTCCATCCTCTTTCAAAACTGCATGTTTTTTTTTCTCACGACAGTATAATGGAATTGTCACAGACATGACGACCATTTACAGCACTGCCAAGGTGTGCGACTTCGCCGACCTGTCCTTGTGTCACTTAACTCTCGAACCAGGTGAGTCTATGTTTATGCATGTTTTAGAAAATTTACCACCCTTAAAGGAAAACCAGTCACATTCACATATATTGTAACAGTTTACAGAATTATTTTTTAAAACAGTAAATTAAGTTATAGATATTTCATATTCCATTTGTCAAAATCCTTCGTGAGATACATTATAGAATAAATAAACTACAAAAAATCTTGCTCTTCAGACGAATTAAGTACGCAAAGAATGAATATAATACTTTACAAACATTTGCGACTGTTATGAATATTTTACGTATTAAGCTCAGTACAAGTTCCCTCCATGCTAAAACACAGAAATACCTATAAGTAGTGTGTGAGTTAGAAATTTAATTAAGTAATGATGAATAAACAAGAATGAAATATATGCATGTATATGTGGATGGTAACGTATCTAGTCATGAAGCCATCTGGAGCAAACATATTTGCATGAATATATCAAACTACGTGAATACGCATGATTACGACAATTTCATTAGTATGACAGGTTTCATAGCCACAAAATACAGTTTCCTTGCACTAGATATATATCTAATTAGGACATCCCTCTAAACAGATTTGAAACGGGTCCTCCGTAAAAGTCGCGACTACAATGAACTACAGTTCTACTGGGAGAGATGGCGCAATGTTACCGGGGGGAAAATGCGAAAAATGTACAAAGAATTCGTCGACCTGTCCAACAAAGCTGCACAGCTGAACGGTAGGTACCAGAAGGGATTTGGACTTCACCATCCAGGAGAGAGAGGGCTTCGATCTGACAGATCAACATGCCATTCACTACATTTCGGCATTCCTCCTCGTTCAGTTGTGTGTATTAATTTACCTAGTATCTTACGGGAAGGGGAGCTACGCTCGTGTGTCCCATCTCTGTATCTCGCCATGTCTATTTTTTTTTTCTTAAATTCATGTATGGTTTTTGCATACAGTATTATTTCGTCTACTTTGTTCCATGCATCCACCAATCTGTGGAGAAAACTCTTCTTTTTTAGGTCTCTTCTATAACTTCTTTTTGGGTTTCTTTTCATGTCCCCTTGTATTTCTCTTATCCCAGTTTAGTAAGTCTTCTCTATTAAAGACTTCCATATCTTTCATGATTCTGTAGATGGTCAACAATTCACCTCTTTCTCTCCTTTGTTCCAGAGTCGGCAATTCTAGTTTTGACAATTTCTTTTCATATGACAGTTTTGATAGTGTTGGGCCCATCTTCGTAGTTGCTATCTGGATTCTCTCAATTTTCCTTATATTCTTTTTAGTACTGAGTGACCATATTGTCGCTGCCAATTAGTGATTAGTATTTTCTTAACCATTTCTTCATCCAAGTAAGTAAAAGCCTTTTTTATCGATCTTAGCCAACAATTTTCTTTAACTGTTTATTAGGGGACATATCCTTTGTGATGATTACTCCCAGGTCTTTTTCAGATCCCACTTTCATTACTTCCTTTTCGACAATTTTATATTGTCCTGATATCCTTTTATACTTTTTTCCAAATTCCATCATGCTACATTTCTTAATGTTGAAGTTCACTTCCCACTTCTGACTCCATTCCCAAACCCTGTTCAGGTCTCTCTGCAGTGAATCACAATCCGTTTCAGTACTCACTTTCTTCAACAGTTTTGCGTCATCATAAATGGCAAACACTATTGGAGCCAATACTGATCCTTGTGGAACTCCACTAATCACTTCTTCCTAAGTAGAACTTTTATCTCTGAGCACTACTCTCATTTTTTTCCATGTAAGAAGTCCTCCATCTACTCCAGTAGTTTATCTTGCATCCCTCCAATGGTTTCCAGTTTTCTTAATAGTTTTTTTTTTTTGTGGAACTTTGTCAAAAGCTTTTTGTAGGTTTAGGAAAGTACATTCAGCCCATCCGTCCCTTTCCTGCATTATATCTAGTAGTCTTGAGTAAAAACAGATCAAATTTGTGGCGCATGGTCTTCCCTGTCTAAATCCGAATTGTCTCGGATTTAGTATAGTATTTTCCTCCAGGTGTTTCATCCATCTATTCTTTTTATACTTTTTCACAAATTTTGGCTACCGTGCATGTAAGATAAACCAATCTGTAATTTGTTGGGTCTTCCTTGTTTCCTCCTTTATATATTGGGACGATATCAGCATTTTTCCAGTCGTCTGGTAGTTTTTCTTCTTTGAGTGAGCAATTCATTATGTTCAATAGTTTGTCTATTAGTTCTTCTTTACATTCCTTTAGTATCCAGTTGGCGATTCCATCCGGGCCGTGCAATTTCTTGACATCAAGGTTCATTATTTGGTCCATTATTTTTTTCGTGTTGCTATTATTTCCCTCATGGTGGTGGTGGTGGGGGGTTAACTTCTCTCCCTTCATCTTGATGTTGTACATTTTCTCTAGTGAAAACCGACTTGAAGTGTTTGCTCATAACTTCAGCTATTTCTGTATCTCCTGTGTATTCTATGTTCCCTTGACGTGTTTTCACTATTTCCTGTGTTTTTTAGTTTACCGTTTACATATCTATAGAATATTTTTGTCTGATCCTTACATTTTTCTATTATGTCTGTCTTATAGTTTATTTTTTCCTCCCTGCGTATTATTACATATTAATTTCTTTGATTGATATATATTTGCCGCTTTCTAGTTTTTTTGTCTTTTCTCCACTTTTTCAAGCTGTATCTCTTCTATCTTTCAGCACTTAATATACAACTTTTACTGTTTTTGTTTTTGGGACGTATTTATCCACTCCCTCTTTATAGATTTCCATCAGAATCATCCATTTTTCTTCCACTTGTGCTTCTTCATCGTAGAATTTTTCTCAACTCTCTTTCCTTTTCTGTATTTCTCATTTCTCTCTATATATCTTTCCTCCTTTGGTTCTAACTCAGGTAATATGAGGTCACTAATCCCAATTGGTTTCTTGTATTCAATTTTATTCACAATTTAAGGTTCTGACGTAAATAATAAATCTAGTCTCGAAGGTTCTTCGTTATTTCTAAATCTAGTGTTTTCCTTTACCCACTGTGTCATTGTATGTTCTATAGTCATATCAATACAATTATCCATTGATCCTCTCCACCTTTCACTGTCATCTCTTCCCAGCATATTTCTTTGTAGTTAAAATCTCCCATAAGTACCAACTTACCTCCATTCTTCAACATCTCATTTAATGAAAGCCTTCTATCTTCTAACATTTTAGAATAATCTCACATAAATCACAGCAAACTTTCTACTTTTCATGTCACTATCTTCAGCTCTTATTGTGATCATCTCCACCCTGTTCTCTCCATATGTAACTTTCGTCACATTTAAGTTTTTAGCCAAGAACATGACTCCTCCACCTTGTTTCTCCTCTCTGTTTCTAAACCAATTATTATATAATCCATGTCTAACACTGTTTGGTAATAGTGGACCCTTTAATTTTGTCTCCACAATTCACATTATGTCTGGTTTTTCTTCTGATAGGTAATAATTTTGTTTATTTAACCCTGAGATTAATCCGTCTATATTAGCATAAGCTACTTTTAATTTTCTACTCTCTCCATCTCGTTCTCTGATACTTTTGTTTCTTTTTCTTGAATATGTCATTTTTTCAGTCTCATTTCTAACACTCCGATATAATTTCGTTTTCTCGGTCTTCGGCCTTTCCTTTTTTTTTTTTTCTTTTTTCTTTTTTTTTTACTTTGCTTCTTAATGTCTTTTCTCTTTCTCTTTCCTCATCATTCATGTCTCTTTTTATCCATATACTTTTATAGTGTTCACTTATTTCTAACTTTCTTGTTTTTGCTAGATTTTCTTCCACTGCCAATTGTGTGTGTGTATGTGTGTGTGTGTGTGTGTGTGTGTGTGTATTTACCTAGTTGTACCTAGTTGTATTTTACGGGAAGGGGAGCTATGCTCGTGGGGTCCCGTCTTCATATCTCATTTTATCTAAACTATTTTTAAATTCATGTATTGTTTTTGCACACACCACTTTCTCATCTAACTTGTTCCAACTGTCTATTACTCTGTGAGGAAAGCTGTTCTTTTTCAAATCTCTTTTGTGTGTGTGTGTGTGTGTGTGTGTGTGTGTGTGTGTGTGTGTGTGTGTGTGTGTGTGTGTGTGTGTGTGTGTGTGTGTGTGTGTGTGTGTGTGTGTGTGTGTGTGTGTGTGTTCGTATGTACGTGATTCACTATGGTCTTGGACCACGTGTGTGTGTGTGTGTTCGTGCATGGCTGTTCGTGCGTGTGTGTTCGTGCGTGTCTGTTCGTGTGTGTGTTTGTGTTTGCGTGTGTGCTTGCGGACATCTATATGATGCATGCACATGTCTGCACGTTCTTGTATTTCGGTGGGTGCAGGCTCAGGTATGTAATTCTATATACTTGTATGTACTCAAGTGTGCAAAACAATATGTACCAAAGCAGTCTTCTCTTGAAGAGAGTCGGTGCGAGTGAACACGTGTTTCGTTACTCGGTAGACTTCAAGAACATGGGAGACATGTGGCTAGAGCCCTACGAGTCCCCGACCTTCCGCCAAGACCTGAGTGATATCTGGATCCAGCTGAAGCCTCTCTACCAACAGCTCCATGCCTACGTCAGGAGGAAGCTCAGAGAGGTGAGATATGCGCATTTCGTGAGTCTAAGGAACGAAGAGGGGCATGGACATGTGTTAAAAGAAACTGAAATAAAGGATCTTTCTTATGAAGTTCTGATATACTTGTGGTATTTGTAGTGACCGGTCGGCCCCATTTCAACCTCTTCGGTTTACTTTTTTCGTTCACTTAATTTACTTGATGTTGCTTTATTTCATTCAGTATACATATTCATGGACACACACACACACACACACACACACACACACACACACACACACACACACACACACACACACACACACACACACACACACACACACACACACACACACACACACACACACACACACACACACACACACACACACACACACACACGCACGCACACACACACACAAACAGAGACAAAGTCAAATAATCTTAAATGTTATGGAACTAAGATCTGCAGTGGTAAAGTTGACCTGTTCTCACCCGATTGCAGATCTACTCTGAAAGCAAAATCAGCCTCCGTGGGCCAATCCCTGCCCACCTCCTCGGCAACATGTGGGCGCAGAGCTGGAGCGAAGTATATTCCATGATGACGCCCTATGAAGGCAAGGGTTCTCTTGACGTTACGGATGAAATGAAGGCACAGGTAAGCAAAGATAGAATTCATGGACCTCGAAATGCGAAACAGAGTCCGCCTCCCTCTCTCTTCACATTTGAATTTCCGTCCTCCTAATCGGGCTTGTCGTTACTACCCATCACCCCTTCAACACCCACCCCAGCCAGGATACAATTTTCAACAGCGCTAATTTGTTACAAACACGTGGTACTGTAGTATCGTTTGCTTTTGGTTCAACTGAATGAAACGGTCCTGCAGCAGGGTGAATCGCAATCTGCACATTGTGCTGGCGAGATGAGGAGGGCCGGGTGACCTCGTTCCTACAACTTCCGACACTTCGGGGTTTCTATGGATCTTGTATCAAGACCCTGTCCAATCCTGCTGCAGGCATCCATCCCTCCGTCGAACAATACCTATTAAACCGCCCTGCTCTCCCTCTTTCCAGAGCTACACTCCTTTGCGCATGTTCAAACTGTCAGAAGAATTCTTCACCTCGCTGAACCAGACAAAGATGCCGCAGGAGTTCTGGGATCACTCGATCATCGAGAAGCCGAAAGACCGCGAAATCGTATGCCATGCTTCTGCCTGGGACTTCTGCAACGGCGTCGACTTCAGGTAAGAACCATTCTTTACTCACAATGGTTGTGTTGGGCAGTTGGGCATAGCAATAGTACTATTGTATTCATTGTGCTTTTATGGTCAGACAAAAGTGCTAGTTATGAAATGACGTGATATATATATATAGTTGTATTTACCTAGTTGTATTTTACGAGAAGGGGAGCTATGCTCGTCGTGTCCCGTCTTCATATCTCATTTTATCTAAACTATTTTTAAATTCATGTATTGTTTTTGCACACACCACTTTCTCATCTAACTTGTTCCAAATGTTTATTACTCTGTGAGGAAAGCTGTTCTTTTTCAGATCTCTTCTATAGCTGTCTTTCTTGATTTTCTTTCCGTGTCCTCTTGTATTTCTATCATCCCATTTGATTAGATCCTCTCTATCAATAATTTCTATGCCTTTCATGATTCTGTAAATCGCTATCAAATCTCCTCTCTCTCTTCTTTGCTCTAGTGTCTGTAGCTCAAGTTTTGCTAGTCTCTCTTCATATGATAGTTTTGAGAGTGTTGGTGCCAATTTTGTAATTGCACTTTGTATTCTTTCAAGTTTTGTTATACATTTTTTGTACTTGGTGACCACATCGTTGCTGCATATTCCAGTCTTGGTCTTATCAAAGTGATTAGTATTTTCTTCACTATTTCTTCATCCAGGTATGTAATTGCCACTTTGATTGTTCTTATTAAATTATAAGTTTCTCCAAAAATCTTGTTTATATGTTTCTCAGGTGACATGTTATTCATAATAATGACTCCCAGGTCATTCTCATTTTCAACTTTTTTTTATTCCTTCTTCTCCCAATTTATATGATCCACTATTCTTTTTTTGCTTCTTCCAAATTCCATTATACTACACTTTTTAGTATTGAACTCCATCTCCCACTTCCTACTCCATTCCCACACTTTATTGAGATCACTCTGTAGTGACTCACAATCTTCTTCCGTGTTCACTTTTTTTTAACAGTTTTGCATCATCTGCAAAGAAGCTCATATAACTTTCAATTTCTTCATTCATATCATTAATATATATAGCAAACATTATTGGGGCCAGAACTGTTCCTTGTGAAACACCACTTATTACTTCATCCCAATTTGAGTGTTTGTCTCTTATCACTACTCTCATTTTTCTTTCTTGCAAAAAGTCTTCTATCCATTTAAGCAGTTTGCCTGTATTCCTCCTTCAGTTTCTAATTTCTTAAGCAACTTCTTATTTGGTACTTTGTCAAAAGCTTTTTTAGGTCTAGAAATGCACAATCAGCCCATCCATCTCTTTCTTGTATTATATCTATTAGCCTTGAATAGAAACATATTAAATTGGTGACGCATGATCGTCCTTGTCTGAATCCAAATTGCCTTGGATTTAGCACATTTTTTTTTTTTAAATACTTGACCCATCTACTTTTGATAATTCTTTCACAAATTTTTGCTATTGTACTTGTTAGAGAGACTGGTCTATAGTTGGTAGGGTCTTCTTTATTTCCCCTTTTATATATAGGTACTATATTTGCTTTTTTCCAATCTTCTGGAACTTTTCCTTCTTTCAAGGAACTGTTTATTATGCTATGTATTTTGTCTGCCAGTTCATTCCTGCATTCTCTCAAAATCCAGTTTGCTATTTCATCTGGTCCATGCGATTTTCTGACATCAAGATTACTCAAGTGTTTCATTATTTCATTCTTTGTTACTTCTTTTTCTTTCATAGGGGGACTTTCTCTTTCCATTCGATCTCTCCAGGTTGTATGTTCTCCCTTGTAAACACTGATTTAAAATGCTTGTTCATAATTTCTGCCATTTCTATTTCCTCTGTGTATTGAACTCCTCCTTGTCTTAATTTCTCTAAATCTTGTTTGTTTTTCAGTTTGTTGTTTACAAATCTGTAAAATAGTTTTGGTTGATCTTTACATTTTTCAATGACATCTTTTTCATATTTTCTCTTTTCCTCTCTGCACACTTGTACATATTCATTTCTATAACAAGTATATATTTTCCATTTTTCAGGTCTTTTGTGTTTCTTCCATTTGGTCCAAGCTTTATCTCTTTTGTCTTTTAACTCCCTACAACTTTTGTTGTACCAGCACTTTACATATTCTTTTTTTTTTTTTTTTTTTGTCTTGGGACATACTTTTCCATTCCATTTTTTTTATATATTTTTTTGTCAAAATATTCCATTTCTCTTCCACTGTTATTTCTTCTTTGTATATTCTTTCCCAGTTTTCTTTTTGAAAGAATTCTCTTATTTAATCAAAATTTGTTTTTTCATACATCGTTCTTCCTTTTCTATATTGTTCATTTCTTTTCATGTATTTTTGCTCATTTAGTTCTAGTTCAATCAATATGTGGTCACTTTTACTTATTGGTGTCTTATATCCAATCTTTTCTACTATTCTAAGTTCAGATGTGATTATTAGGTCTAGTCTCTATGGTTCTTCATTTCTATACCTAGTGTTCTCTTGTATCCATTGTGTCATTGTATGGTCAATAATCATCTCGAGTAGAACATTTCTCCATGAGTCGTCTTCACCCCTTTACTATCATCTCTTCCCAGCAGACTTCTTTGCAATTAAAGTCGCCCATCATAACTATTCTTCCTCCATCTTCCATTATCTTGTTTAATGTTATTCTTGTGTCTTCTAACATACTTTTATGTTCACTCACTTCCCACGAGGCTGTTTTCGGAGGCACATAATATATCACAAACTTTCTGCTCTTCTTATATCTATCTTCCACTTCGATCATAATCATCTCTACTGTATTCTTTCCATATGTGACACACCTCACGTTTATATCCTTCTTAGTCAGGAACATAACTCCACCCCTTGCTTTGTCTCTCTGTTTCTAATCCAATAATTATATGCATCATGTCCTACACTGTTGGGTGGTAGTGGACCTTTTAATTTTGTTTCTACAATTCTCATTATGTCCGGTTCTTTTTGCTTCAGATAATCATTCAGTTTATTCAATCCTGTTATTAATCCATCTATATTTGTGTAAGACACTCTTAATTTTCTGCTATTTCCATTGTATTTTCTGTTTCCCTTTTGTTTTTCTCTGTTATGTGCCACTTCCTCATTCTCATATTCACTACTCTCCAATAGAATTTCTCTTTTTCTGTCTCTGTTCTGTTCTCGTTTTTTCCTTAGCTTCTTGTCTTTTCAGTTTTTCCTCCTCTCTTTCCTCTTTATTAATTTCTCTTTTTAATCATACCTTTTTATATTGTTCACTTGCTGCTAGTTTCCCTGTTTTTGCTAAGATATTCTCTGCCGTCGTTTGTGACCTGAATTTAACCTTAATTAGTCTGGTCTTATCTGTACTATATTATGAGCCTATACATCTCTTCAATTTGTTTCAGTATTTCAGGTTCATCTTCCTGAACTAATTCTATTAAACTGTTTACTTTTTCTTTTTCCTCTTTGATTCTTGTGGTTCTATTTAGGTTATGTTTCTATTCCATTCCTAATATAATTATACATTTCTTTTTATCTGCTAAGTCTCTTACTATATTCTCCTTCTGTCTTATCACTTTAATAACTGAGTCTTCAGTTTGTTCTTTCATTTGCTGTTTTATTATGTCAGTAAATGCAATTTTACTGTTCTCTTGGATTTTTTCCAAACCTGTGCTTCTTTTGCTATGGACTCTTTATTCTCTTTATTATTCCTCTTTTATTCCTCATTCTCATCTTTTACTTCTTTTAACTGTCTTTTTAATTCTTCTATTTCTTTAGTTAGGTCTTTGTTCACCTTCTCTAGTAAGTAAAATATTTCATTTTAGTCACCAATTCTACATTTTTGTTCTATGCTCTATTCTATATTGACATTTTAGCCAAACTGTCAGGCATAATTGGAGCTGTGCCAGGAGTATTCCATGGGTACCGATGTACCCGACACTTCGACCACCATTTTTCTCTCCACTTTTGTTGATACGCAGGGCCTTTTTACAGAATTAAGCAGTGCACAGACATAACTATGTCGGACTTGGTCACAGTTCACCATGAAATGGGACATATCCAGTATTATCTCCAGTACAAACACCAACCTATAGTCTTCAGGACAGGAGCCAACCCAGGTTAGTACACACCGGGTACGCATGAACTAATCGCCGGAAGTGAGAATGGGAATAAACCTTGGCACAAGCTGTGTAAGGTGTAGACATGTTGGTGCATCTAAGAAGCGGAGAAAATTAATTTGCTAAATAGATTTAATGATGCTCATAGTTAAAAGCAACATGTTGCGAACTACATTCTGTCTTTTACTGGATATATTTTCTGGAACAGTGTTTTCGACACTCTTTGTAGCATTTTTCTCGCCCATTAATATTACATATAGTATCATTAGCATTATTGACTTTATAATACCAATGACTTCATCATTTACTTACCTGGATGTAACAAATGCCATCGACAGTTACCTAATGATGCATGTCTGAAAAGTTATAGTATTTGTTTACAAAATGACGGTATGTTTAACAATAGTTCTTGGCAGGTGATGAGCTATTTTTCATATTGTTGATTACATTGGATTATATTTTTTTCTCTGAGGCAAGGATGTGAATAGTTTTTTTTTTATACTAATTTTGATGTGGTGGATTCAAATTTCTGAACAGTTTTGCTCTATCACATCTAGTTTTTTTGCTTTCACATATCCCCTTTTAACCATACCACACATAGATTTAAGATATATGTTTATAACATCTGTTACAAAGACACATTACAGAAAAAAAAATTGATGGAACTAAATTATTTGGATAATACAATACACACAAATCATAGTACATCAGACAGTTAGAGGTGAGTTTTTTGGATGATCTTGTGTACTTTGCCTCCAAGATATCACACAAAAACATCCAGCAAAAGTCCCACATCATACTGAGGTTCCGCTTGCCTTGATAGTCGCTCTCTATCATAGCAATATCTTGGTGGAACCTTTCTCCATGCTCATCACTCACTGCCCCGAACTTCAGAGGGAAGAAGTTGAGGTGGGAGTGGAGAAAGTGAATTTTGAGTGACATTCGGCATCCCATATCCTCATAAGACTGTAACAATTTCTAGATACACTCTTGGTAATCTGATACCCGTGTGTTACCAAGGAAGCCATTGCAGACTGACTTAAATGCTTCCCATGCTCTCAGTTCCTTTAAGGTAAGAAGCTCCTCAAAGTCCATATCCTTCAGCACCTCTCGGATCTGAGGTCCGACGAAGATGCCCTCCTTGAGCTTAGCAGAACTCAGAGCTGGGAATAGAGTGCACAAGTGTTGGAAGGCAGCGCCATTTTTGTCCATGGCCTTCACGAAACTCTTCATTAAACCAAGCTTGATATGAAGAGGAAGAAGAAGCACCTTGTTCATGTCCACCAGAGGATTTTCTTGGACACCAGGCACGAAAGTGCTCCTAGCTCCCCAGTCCTTTGCTTGTAGTGCTTGGATACAGCCCGACTGTCCCAGAGACAGAGAAAGCAACAGTATTTTGTGAAGCCCGCTTGAATACCCATAAGGAGATCAATGACTTTGAGGTCACCACAGAGACTCCTCTGGTACTGGTTGTACTTGACAGCTTCTAAAAGGAACTCCATATTATCATATGACTCCTTCAGGTGGACTGAATGGGCAATGGGAATGCTGGGGTATTTATTCTCATTGTGCAGGAGCACAACCTTGAGACTTTTCTTGGAAAAGTCTATGAAAAGATGCCAGTCTGAGGGATTGTGTGGGAAACCAAGGAAGGTGAATAAACCAAAATAATGAAGTGAGGTCTTTGTTCCGTGTTCTGAAACCGGTGATCCTTGACCAGGTTCCACTGCTTAAGCCGGGATGCCAGGAGCTCTGACTACTGCATAGATAAATACAAATTACAGGCAAAGTCATTCAGGTCTTCCTGCATGATCCAGTAGAGCTCGTTGCCACTTGCTCCTGAATAAACAGAGACATTGTCTTTAGAAGAAATTGACTCGGCAGATTCTTCCCCAGAAGATATTTCTTCGTCTGATGAAGGAAGAAGATCCTTATTTGCTGGAGGTGTGGGAACGAAGATCATCTTAGTGAGGATCAGGTCTCATAGCTGAGGGAAGGTTGCGATATTTGATTTTTTTTCTAGAAGTATTAAAGCCAGTTATATTTGTTAGACAATAATAACAATCATCTGCATCGCTTCGTGACTCTCTCCAGACCATCGGGACAACAAAGTTGAAGGCCACTTTGTTGCCGTTAATAAACCATGCAGTTAGTCCATTGTAGCAGGGTTTACAACAGATGTGTGGGGCCCAGGATTTGTCCTGATCTCCAATTTTACAGTCAAAATAATGAAAGTAAGCAGTTCTTAGGAGGGAAGTAATTGTTCGGCGCTGTGCAACGTAGCAGAATGAATTTGCCTTGTTGATGCATCTTCGGTGTTTTGAAGCCATTGTAGAGATATGTATCAGTTCACAAAAATCTGGAAAACAAAATTAACATTGATCATATACTGTATATGGGTATGTGAATTGTCTCAAAATCATAACATAAACATGTATCCAACATAAAAAAGAATGGTTGTGTAACATGAATATCGAGCAGCAATAACCTGCTCTCACTGCCAGTAGGCTACTTGTGTACCCACCCGCATTGCATGTCAATATTGCCAGATGCTTTTAGTAAAAATAGGACATATAAATTTTCTAAAAAAGACAAGTTTCCAAAATTTCTAAAAAAATAAACATATACCAAAGGCTTTTTACCACTACACGGTGCAGCTAAAAAGAAAAAGGCATAGAAATCACCCCCACCCATTCCATTTCCTATATATTCCACTCCCCTCCACCCTCCTCCCTCCCTCTTATCTTGTCACCTCCTGGATGACGGGTCATCCCTGCATCCTGTCCACTGCCCTGGGTCAGAAGCAGTGTCGCAAGACACAGCACATCCACAGCAAGGCCACTTCATAAATTCGGCGACCCCCCCTCTCCGTCCCCCCATGCAGAAAAGGAGAAGACGGGGAGAAATCCCTTCGGGCTGCGTCAATTTTTTTCTCATACATACTTCCTCACCCCCCATCCCCCACCCACTCCCTCTCATGCATCACAGCATCATCTATACACAACCTCTCTCCATTCACCCCTATCTTCTATCCTCTCCCGTCCTTCCTCAACAGACATTCCTCTCTTTTGTAATGCCCCTTTCACCCCATCCATCTCATATCATTCTAGGACGCCCCCTCATATTCACTCCATCCACCTCTGCCTTCCACATTTCTTTTACTAATCTTTCTTCACTCATTCTTTCTATGTGTCCAAACCATCCTAATACACTTTCATCAACCCTATCTCCCAGTTCCCTTTCCACCACTGTTCTCCTCCTCACCTCCTCATTTCTCACTCTATCTAGCTTAGTGACCCCTATCATACTTCTCAGACATTTCATCTCAAACACATTCAAACTCCTTCTCTCTTCCTCTCTGATGTTCCAGGTTTCTGCCCCGTACAATGCTGTTGGCACAATCACTCCTTCATATAACCTCCTCTTAGCATCCATTCCTAGATGTCTATTTCTCATTACACTTTTCAATCCACCAAGGTATTTACTCGCTTCTCTCAATCTACATTCTACCTCCACCCCCACTCCTCCTTTTCCTGTCACATTCGCACCCAAGTATCTGAAACTATCCACTTCCTCCAGTCTTTCACCCTTGATGCTCACTTCCAACCTGCTGTCACTCTCTCCCCTTGTACATCTCATCACCTTACTTTTACCCATATTTATCTTCAGCTTTCTTCTATCACACACCTTCTCAAACTCTATCACTAACTTCCTCAATCCCTCCTCTGATCCTGCTACAAGCGCAGTGTCGTCATCAAACAACAGCTGGCTCACCTCTCACTTTTCTCCATTTTTTTAATCATCTCCAACCCCTGACCCACTACCCTTGCGTTCACCTCTCGCACCACCCCATCCATGTAAAGATTGAATAGCCAGGGCGACATAACACATCCCTGATGAAGTCCCACCTTTACCTCAGACCATTCACTCTCTCCATTTCTAATCCTAACACAAGCTCTACTATTCTCGTAAAAACTCTTGACTGCTCTTAACAGTCTTCCTCCTATCCCATATATACCTCCCACAGTGCCTTCCTGTCTACCCTGTCGTAAGCCTTTTCCAGATCCATAAAAGCCCAATAAACATCCTTACCTTTTCCTATAGCTTTCTCACATATCTGTCTTACCGTAAAAATCTGATCTACACAACCCCTACCTGTCCTAAACCCACACTGTTCCTCACCAATTACTCCCTCTGTTCCTCTCCTAATCCTCTCAATCAAGACCCTCCCACAAGCCTTCCCAACTACACTCAACAAGCTGATCCCTCTAAAACTACCACACTCACACTTGTCCCCCTTTCCCCTGCAAAGCGGAACTATACAGGCACTCCTCCAGTCCTCTTGTACTCTACCCTCTCTTAAACAAACATCATATAACCTCACCAGCCAGTCCACCACAACTGTACCTCCTTTCTTTAGACATTCTGCATGGCATCCATCCAGACCAGGTGCCTTACCTGCTCTCATCATCTTAACAGCTGCTTTCACTCCATCCTTCCCTATTTCTCCTCCATTTTCCTCACTTCTCACTCATTTTCTTAGCGCTTCCCACTGCAACTACTTTTACCTTCCTGTCCTCCTTCACATCTGCCAACTCCTTAAAATACTCTGCCCACCTTCCTCTCACTGCCTTCTCTTCCATTATCATCTCTCCATCTGCACCTTTTATCTTTTCTTCCCTACTTGATTCGCCTCCTCTTCCTCTTTTAATTTCCCTCCAAAACGTCTTTTTATTGCTTTCAAAAATTTCTGTCATCTACTCTCCTCTTTGCTTCCTTTATCTTATGCTTAACTTCCCTTCTCTTTTCTTTGTACCTCTTATACGATTCCCTCGTCCTAGTTTGTAGCCAATCTATGAATGCCTGCTTCTTCTCTTCTACACATTTCTTTGCTTCCTCATCTCACCATTCACTATCCTTCCTTCTATTTCCTCCCTCCCTCCTTGTTCCACACACCATCTTTGCGCACCTTATGACTCCCTCCTTGAACCATCCCCATTCCTCCTCCACTCCTAGTTCCACTCTATCCTTTACTCCCTCCCACTCCTCTTTCAGCTTCTTCTTATACTCATTCTCCTTTTTTTTTCTCATTTAAGCAGTTCACTCTAAGTACCTCCCTACCTTCTGCCCTTTTCCTCTTTCTCCACCTATTCTCCACTCTCAATTGACCTTCCACCAGAAAATGATCTGATATTCCCCCACTCTCTCCTTAACTGTTCCTACCATACTCCTGGTCACCACTATATAGTCCATTAACGCTCTATCTGCCACCCTTCCATCCACCACTCTCTCCCATGTGTACTTATGCTAAACTTTCTTCCTAAACACTGTATTTGCTATCGTCAACTCTCTTTCAAGACACATCTCCACCATCATTTCTCCACTACGATTTTTACCTGGAACTCCATACTTCCCAATAACTCCGTCTATTGGTTCATTTCCTACCCTAGCATTAAGGTCTCCCAATACAACTACATTGACATTTCTCTCTAATCCCTCTATGCACTCATTTATATCTACCCAAAAAGTCTCCCTTTCCTTTATGATCTTCTCACTACCAGGTCCATACGCACTTACAAAAACCCACATCTCCCTTCCCAGCTTCATTTTCATCCACATCAACCTTGATGACACCTCCTTCCACTCCACTACCCTTATCTCTTCACTTACTAGTATAGTCACCCCTTCTCTCCCTCGTCCCCTCTTCACTCCTGACCACCTCCCAGCTACACTCCCAAACTCACAGTTGCCCTTTCCTTTCATTTTATTTTCATTCAAAGCTAGCACATCCATGTTTCTTCTCACAAACATACTGCCTATCTCTTCCCTTTTACTCTCATCTGTACCACATCCACGCACATTAAAAGATGCAAACCTTAGGGTACCGGTTGGAAAACTCCCAGACCCTCTTATGACTTTTCTTCTTTTTTTTTTTTTTAGGAATGTCCCCTTTTGGGGTCCCGTTTTTGTCGCCCTTTGTGACATTTATGTACATGTATACAAGTATATCTAAAAAACTACAAGTGATGAGTGAAAACTGGTTTTAAATCTGAAATCAGCACCTCAAAATTAGGCTATAACAACTATTTTTATGCTTGCCTCAGTTTCTCTGTAAACCAGTGTTATTTATCACGAGTTGCGCTGAACACTGGATAGAGAACCACCTGTCACAATCACAATCAAGTAGAAAAGACCACCAATCCGGAAAACCAAACAAATAAATGAATACCTTGTTTTAGTAAACACTGTTTACCATTCATTCTTCTAAATACTTGATTAATGAAGGAAAAACCATGGTGACTGAGCTATAATTTCTTTACATGGACAGGGAAAGCATTTGTACACGAAACGTTACGCGCAACAATTTTAAGACTCGGTGACCTTGGAGATTTCTAGCCAGATCCGTGGACTAAATCCGTATATTTAGAGTACTGTTGCATTCTGGTCTACACTCATGTCACCGGTTTGATAAAGTGGGTGATGACCCCAGTGTACTTGGCTTCTCAGGTAGTCTGTTTAGTTTCTGAACTCGCCACATCCCATCTTAACATCAGCCCTACAAGCCAAATTAAACTAACTAAATGACCGTATTTCACCTTCGTTCACCTCTTCCTTCTGTGACTGTCTCGTTCACCCTGCACCACTCTGTATCTCCTCCAGGTTTCCACGAAGCTGTCGGTGACGTGCTGGCCCTGAGTGTGGCAACCCCGAAGCACCTTCACAAGATTGGCCTCCTGAAGGAGGTGCACGACGACCCACAGGCTGACATCAACTTCCTGATGAGCATGGCCCTCGACAAGATCGTCTTCCTGCCTTTCGGTTACCTGATGGATCTTTGGCGATGGGATGTCTTCAGCGGCAAGACCAAGGAGAAGGACTGGAACTGCGCCTGGTGGAAGTTGAGGTGAAATGGAACGAAGTCAAGGGAAAATGTGTGCAAATAGGATGTTGTTCCAGGCGAATTGCTTGAATTTTAAGTTTCGTAAACAGATGACATACTGAGGCATCATCTTAGATATTTCGCATTGTGTCTGAAAACAAGCCGTTCAAGTTGTACGGATAATCCTTGGAGGAAATCTAAGGTTTAGTTGTTCGGGTTTACTTATCCTTTTTGTTGCGACCGACCAATACAAACTGTCTCACGTAAGAAACCCTAAATTTGTATCGTATTGTCATTCTTTTATCAAGGTAATAATTTTTTTAAATCCCTACCCCTACAAATAAGCTCGAACCAGGAGACAACTGCAACTAAGGTCATCTTTGCTTTGTATGCTTGGAATTCTGAAGCCAGTGCAAGGCATCAGTAGCTGTTGGATACAAACGCAGATCTGCGTCGTACCAATCGCGAAAAAAAACCCCACGCCACTCGACTCATGACCCACCACTTTTTTCCGAAATTTCGTGCACAATGTATTTCAGAGTAGTTTGAAAATGTGCCTTCTAAAGATACCATTTGATATAATACTACTTTTAAGGGCATAAAGAACATTCATATTAACTTAGTAAAATAAAGTCGACCCATAGATTTTGTTCTTAGATCTGAAGACAAAACGTTATGTCTAACACATACCCTAGAAGACAAATATTTCTCACCTCGTTTACTTGCATGGGGTCTCGTGGGGTCTTGCCTTTCTTTTGGGCAAGACCCCACGAACATGGTTTCGAAGTGTCTGGCTGTTACTGTGCATGGAATTCCCATACATTGCTGATATTTTAAATCTTTGTTTCATATTTAAACGGGAATAGCTTGTATTTTTCTTTTTCGTTCGTTTCAGGGAAGATCTTCAAGGTATACGACCTCCCAGTGTGCGTACCGAAGCTGACTTCGACCCTGGCTCGAAATTCCACATCCCCGCTAATTATCCTTACGTCAGGTGCGTTCCTAGGAATGCGACTACGTTTATGCTTTTCAAAAAAGTGACTCTGGGTAATGGTCGTACACGAACCCTTAGATGAGTTAAACATCCATTCTTATTACAGATATTTCGTTAGCTTCGTGATTCAGTTCCAATTCCACAAATCCTTGTGTCTGAAGGCCGGCCAGTACGATCCCAACGACCCCACTAAACCTCTGCACAAATGCGACATATATCAGTCGACCGAAGCTGGGAATGCACTCGGGTAAGTGATAAGATGCCAGCAACAAAACTAATGTCTTTAATAAAAGTTAATCGTGGGCCACATTATGGGTTTAGTTGCTATAATCAAATTGAATTGTTCCTTCCCACAGCGACATGCTGCAGCTTGGATCTTCTAAACCTTGGCCCGAAGCTATGAAGGCACTAACTGGCGAAACTAAGATGGACGCTAGTGCTATCAGGGAATACTTCAGCCCCCTTGAGAAGTGGCTTCAAGAAGACAACCAGAAACATGGCGAATTCATTGGTTGGGAGTCAGGTGAATATCACTGTCATTCGACAAGGAACAGTATTGATTTAATGATAGTTCGGATAGGTTGCGCTGCCGGATGTCGGGTGCAGCTTGAGTCAGCAATAAACAAAGCTTCTACCTTTGGGGGCAATATCGCAGTAAAATCTTATCATACAAGCATCAAAAGAAACTATTAAGGATAGGAGAAATTATTGGATTTTTTCCCCTCTATCCTTCCTTCTTAAGTGGAGTTCCGTATGCAAGGCTACGAATTAGCTTTGACAGATTCACAACAGCTTAGGGTCAGTTGTATCGAGCTACAGTAGTTAGTTCAGACGGTGGAAACTGAAGGAAGAATTTAATCTGAAAGGGGCGTTGAATCTGCATAGTTTGACAAAAAAAAAAAAAAAAAAAAAGAGACTGCAGCTGTTGAGAAAGGTATGGCCAAATCGTTGCGTCTTACGACACAATATTTATTGTAGCTACCGATATGTAATTTTATTTAATTGGGAAGAATTTTAGCAGTAAGAAGTTTCAACCTATTTAGAACATAACTAGATTAACCCTTACGTTGCATTTTACCATGTTTCTAGTCCAGCTGTCGCCAGACGATTTTATTCAGTTCAGGAAGCCACACCCCTCCTTCCTCTTCACTGCAAATGTTGACATAGTTGATCTGTAAATCTCAGATTTCACTGAAGGACAATGTTAGTTTTTTTTTCTTCTTCGTGTTGATGTGTGTATTTCGCCAAGATAACCTCCTTACCCCCCCCGAAACTTGAGTGTCAAGACGAAACTGCTACACTCAACTCACACCCTACTACCTATCTCTATCTTTTCTTTAGACGGCGTATACTGCAAGAACGATCAACCCACACCATAAAATCTGAAGCACAACGCGACCCACGTCTGCCTCTATCTTTATGGACCGCTATCTCAATTCTCCTTCGCTTCATTATCTCCTAAAAGAGTTGAAACAAAATTGAAATCGACATGTGAACACTGAGGTAGGGAAACAGTGCTTTCGGAAGAAGAAAGAACTAACAAAGGAAAATGGTAAGTGGGATCTGTTCATTTAATTAACAAGGCCCATACTAGCTTGTGCCACCCATAGGCTGGAGTGCCAGTTTTTTGAGCCAGGGGTGGCTACTTGGGTAGCTGGAGGTCAAAATATGTCGTACTTCTCTAATCTTGGTTAGATAATCTTTAGAATAAGGCCCAGCGACATCCATGTTGGTGATAACAGTACAGAACAATGGGCCTCTAGCTGTATATATTGTTATTCAACCGAAAGATTCTTAAATCCTGCAAGAAATACCCCCGAAACCACTGTCTTGTAAGGCATTCCTGAGCCTAGTTTGCTTCGGGTGTTTGTGTTGCTAAATCTGAATAATCTGTATGTGAAACGTATATGTGTTGCACATTAATACTTTGTTGTATCCTACAAAGAATTTTATCTTAAATTATTGTTGAGTTGTTGAAGTACTGTTGTATATGTTTAGATGAAATACATAAATCACAGAGTACCTAATGTTTGCTTCACCCATAAGTCGTATTCACATCTCAGTGGTCTAAACCTTACAGATAAAGGCTTGTCCATTTTTGCCTCTGCTTCACCACACCATTTTGATCACCCAGATTCGGTGCTACCTAACTGCTGAATCTTGATATTTGCATACCTTGGGGAATGTAGTAAAAATTTATCCATCTATAGGAAAATGACCATGTAATCTGAATGGACCCTGACTTGCCTAGCATACTTTGAGCTGGAGAGTCAAAACTTTGTTATAGCATTCTAATCTCAAGCCTTCCCATAATCCCATAAACCCTCATTCAGCTTGCAAGGGAAGTTTGAAACACTTACTTGACTAGTTTTACCCTGGTTCCCACCGGATGATATAGATCTTAGAGGTAGTTCTCTTGTTCCTTCAAGGGATGCTCGTGATGCTGGACCGCAGTCCTTTTTCCGGTCCATAGTAAACGTAGGTCATTATGACCGCATCATCATTATTCCTGTCTCAACCTGCACGCCTTCCCGGCTGAAGTATACCCACCTTTTCATTATGGCTACCGCCGCAAAGCTTCTTTAGCATTACTTCAACAAAAACGTCATATATACTTCAGACCACATTTGGAACCAACAGGCCTCGATATTCTAAGCTGCTGTAATTGGAGCAGAGACAGTTTTAGCAAGAGACAGACATTCACCCTACTAAAGTTGGGCCTACTTATTGTTACGAGGAAGTTAGATGACAAATGTTAATCTAATGGATAATTTAAGGTTCATTATTATGAACTGTGATTTACAGGCACTTCTACCTATGTGACTTTTGATGAATATTGTGTAAACTGGACATGGAGTGTATATGGGTAGGTATTTCCTGCTATGAGGTGGTTATGAAGAATCGTGAATATCCAGTTCTTTACCGTACAAGTGCGCTTTCAAAAAGTCGGTTTTTTGAAAGTATGTGGGGTTTGATTATTTATAAGGGTGTGGTTGGTTGTTGTTCACAGTGTTTTTGCCAACATAGCTGATGAAAGGGTTGGGTAGTCTGTCACTGGTAGTGGAAAGAAAGCATAGAGAGGGTGTATGCTACATTTTGAACGGCAACGTAAGAAGGCACCCAGCAGAAAGATACAGATTTGAATTGGGTGAAGTTTTGGATTATTCACGAACAGATTTTGTGGGTGAAAATTACTTCCAGAACACTTTATTAATCTGGTACGATTAAATAGGATACGGGGGGGGGGGGTTAGTTGTGGACACTGCTACGTAACCTACTCCATGAGAGCTGTCGGTTGATATGTTGACTAGTTGAATGAGTAGATAGGTGAGAGAGAGGTTCTTTTTGGTGGCTAAGAAGAGGTATTGCGTCTTGAAAGAAGTAGGAAGGGAACTCAGGCGTTATTGTGGGAAGGGGTTTCTCACCAATTCCCCGTATAGACAGCAGGTCTGCCATTCTTTTGCCATATGGATGGACATTATGTGGATATTTACAAAATTTTGGGTGGAATTGTACAGGTTTTAATGATGTAGGAAACTGGGTTATTAAGGGTACTCTTAATTTAGTATAGATATTTTGGTGAAGTCAGGGTATAGTGGGTGCACAGTATCTGCTTTCTGCGTACAGGTTTTTAGTGAATAGCTGCATAAGGCATCTGTGTTGAGGCGTAGGTCGAAGGATGTACATGTTTTAGAATCCGAGTGGCTGTGGACGTAGCGGCGGACTAGGCTTGACATCCGTAGTCGTGTTTACTTTTAATTAGAGTCTGGTATGGGTTTCAGGGCGACTCTGTCTGTTCCCCAACTTGTGTGGGATTTTTTTTTTCACATTGCAAGCTCGTGTTAAGATTTTTAAGATGGGGAGTCTAGATGAGTCTATTGTTGATGATCAGTTCCAAAATCGGGTCTGTTTTACCAACAGGGTGGTGATGTTTCCTAGTTGTATTGATAATAACTTTGCAGCAGCATCTTCCACAGAAGTGTATGGTGACTCTTTGAGGTGGAAAAAGGGAATCCATAATTTGCACATTGGTTAACACGGCTAACTGCTTTTGGAGGGGGTTGGTTTGAGCAGGGTGAGTTCCTACATAGAACAGGGCTAAATCATCGGCATATAAGCTGGCGTTATTTTAGGGGAATTTGTTTTGTAACGACATTGATTGTTATGGTAAAAAGAAGTATGCTGAAGGTGCTTCTTGGCAGACTCATTGTTGGGTGTTGTGTGGGAAGGAAAGGGTTGTTCCTGTGCGTACTTGGAATGTTTCATGGGCTAGGAATTGAGATATAATATTTCTTTGTCGCGGCTCGTGCCGCTTAAATTGTTTTTATCGGCTTAAGAAACCTACACAGCGAAGCTATAGCGATAATCCTATACCACACTCCTGGTCATATGGCCACTTCCTGAAGGTTGAGTGTGGTTTGGAATTTTTCCGCCAGAATCATCAGAATTTTAAAATTCCCGGCTCTGTGCAGGCATGCGCATTGACGACCCTACCTCCCCCTCCCTTCTTAGCCGGCTCGCCCGAGTCCTCACTTCAATGAGAAATAAAGGCTTCGCCTGTGGGAGGAGGGAGGGACCCTAAATCTATGCAGGTTTCTTAAGCCGATAAAAACAACTTAAGCGGCACGAGCCGCGACAAAGAAATATTATCAGCTGAAAGAAACCTGCACAGCGAAGCTATGCATGAGCCGAGGACAGGTGGGAGGAAAGGTGAAGCCTGATTCAAACCGTTATTACGTGTGTCTTTTCTATGGGAGACTTATTCATTTTATCACTCAGTAGAGGGGAGAAAAGAAACGTCAAGTACCCACACCGAAGAATGTGACATGCACAACATTGCACTGTTCACACAATGCGTAAATTATACGAAAATCATATCCTGTTCAGCGGTTCCTGGGCCCCTCCCCACTCCTCGGTCCCCCTTTGCCCCCTCCACCCCCTTTTTTATTTATTTATTTATCTATTTATTTTTTATATGAGAGGGGTGGAGCCGTTTCCATGGCGACACATGGGACAGGGGCGACCGAGTGGAAGAGACACCGTGTCCCCAAGGGAGTCGTCGATGTCCAGCCCCTAGGTCCCGCACTCGCTCCACAGAGTGGGTGCGGAGAAACGCCAGCGATGCCACGAAGTCCCTGATGCTGTGGGCGTGCGGGGCATGGCCCGGGTCGGCTCTCTCCAAAATGCGGCAAAGCAGGTGCGCCCGGGACCTCGGGGTTAGGGGGATCCTAGATTTCGAGTTGTAGAAGAGACGATCCTCAGAAATCTCTTCCGTGTGCTCCATGTAGCCTTCGAACGCACGGACCTGGCGCAGTGGTTGTGGGCGTCCTCCCTCCCGGAAGGATTGTATTCTGAGAGGGCCAATCATGTCGCCCGCTCGGCCGTTCCTGGCCAGGAATGTTGGTGATGGAGAGAGGGTTAGGGCTGAGCTGTCCTCCTCCAGTTTGGAGAAGGACGGGTGGCGGGTGATTGCCGCCAGCTGTGAAGCACTGTAGTCCGTAGTCAAGGCGAGCAGAAAGACGGCACGTTGAGGGAAGTGTTCTTCCTCCATAATGGCCCTTTCGAACGCCAAGTACTGCAGAACACGATGCAAGGACCAGGCCAGGACAGGTTGATGTCTCGGCTCTCTCGAGGCGCTGATCCCCTTCATTAGGAGGGTTCGCGCCCTCTGTGGCACTCGGATGTTCATGCTAAAGCGTAGCGGATCAGTGAGGGCTGTATAGTGAGTTGAGATTGTCGCCGGTGCCCTGTTGGTGGAGTCAGCCAGCCAAAACAGGAAGTTCAGAACCGTGCTGGCGGAGATGGTCACCATCGCGTGTCTCCGAAGGCAGTTCCGGAATCTCCGTCAGCAGGACCCACACTGCCGCACTGAGGACGGAAGGTGAGCTCTGAGCATCTTGTCTGCTGCCTCTGTAGAGAAGAGTTGGCTGAGAGCTCCCCGTAGAAATTCCAAGTATCAAGTTGGAGTGACGCTTGGAGAGGTGCGGTAAGGCTGCTGGCTAGGCAGGCTGGCCCCAGTAGAAGGGGAGAAGGGCACCATCTCATTAGCTCCCCAAACCACGGCTGGGTTGGCCAGTAGGGAGCTATCAGGAGGACCTGACCCTTGAAGGACCTGAGGGTCTGCATCACCTTCAGGAGGACCGGTGTCGCTTGAGGAGGAAAATGTATACGTACTTCCAGCTGTTCCAGTCCTCCGTGAAGGCGTCTGGGCCTCCTGTGCGTGTCCTTTGGATGTAGGTGAGGTAGAGGGGGAGCTGGGTCGTGTTTGGGGAGGTAAACAGGTCCACCTCTAGGGTGCCGTAGCGGAGGGAGAGCGACTCGAACACTTGTGGGCGTAGTTGCCACACCACGGAGGTCTCCTGAAACCTGGATAGAGCGTCCGCCCAGTCGTTCTCCCGGCCCGGAACATACTTCGCCGAGAGTGATATGGCCCTGCGTGATGCCTCGGCGAAGATGTCTTCCGACAGGGCTAGGAGTGGACCTGGTCGGGCCGTACTTTGCCTCTGCACGCACTGTACTGCCGTCACATTGTCTATGCCCAAGCGGACGCTCATGCAGGAGAATTCGGGGTGTCGCTCGAGTCATTCTTTCACCACTATCAGCTCCCGAAGGTTGAAGTGTAGCGACCTTCTATCTTCCGACCATCCCCGGCAAGCTTGATGTCTCCAGCTCGACTGGAAGCCCCACCCCATGACCGAGGCGTCCGCCGCTCCTGCCATTCGAGGTGGGGGCGGGGACTATGGGACCGACCGGCGTAGGGCCCCCGACTGAAGCCAGGGACGTAACAAGCTGTGGAGTGCTGAGGGTACCGGCCCGGGCAGGGCGCGCGGGAGGAGCGGTATGCTCCTGTCGACCTCCCGTACCAGCCGTCGGCGCCCCAAGCGGCTCAGTGGAAGGGCCGCGGTCGCGAAGTTGAGGCAACCACCGAAGGAGGGAGAACGTGTGAGAGAAGCACGCTCTCTTGGCGCACTGGAGCACCCGAAGAGCGCCGACTGTGTCCCACTCAATCCCGAGCCAATAAAGTCTCTGTGTGGGAGCGAGGGCAGACCCGCCCCTGTCCACCCCGAACTCCACGTCCACCAACACTCTCATAGCCACCGAGATGTCGGCCGATGCACCCTCCCCGGTGGGCAAATGCATCAACTAGCCGTCTAGGTACATGAGTGTGGAGACGCTTGCTTCCGTCCAGCGTACGCCGTGAAGATCCTCGGGGTAAACGAGAGTCCGAAAGGGAGTCTGGTAAAATGATATGTCTCCCTCCTTACCTGGAACATAAGGAAACGGCGATATCGGGGGGTGGATGGGGAAATGCCAATCTGCGTTCTGAAGGTCCAGGGACGCTAACCCAACTCCCCTCCCGGAGTGCTGACCGGACCTGAGCCACCGACACCATCTTGAATCGCAGGGGTTTCAAGAATTTTTCAGTGCGCTCAGGTTCATAGTCAGTCTCGTTTTTCCTAGGCCTTTCTTTGGTATGGCAAAGAGAATGAAATTAGTAGGGCAAGGTGGATTCCGATCCCCGGAGGGTGTAGTGAAGTCACAAAATCGATTATAGAACGTATAACAACATACATGCGAGGCCGAGGTCGTTTCCGAGCGACCTCGTCCGTGGGCGTTAGTCAAGAGGCTTCGTCCTGGGTGAAGACGTTCCCTGAGCGTCTCCCGCTAAGACGGGCCTGGACCCTCGGTATGTATTCAACTCACCCCAAGTCTTCCCGCGGGAAGTCCTCGAAGCCCGTGGCGAGCGTCCTCATCCAATAGTGTGCTATGGCAGTTTGTGACGTCTCATAACCCACAAGCTGACTTCCATATGTTTAATACCTAGTGACATCATGTGATTATACTGTGACGTCACCGGATTTAATCATGGCGTCCTAGGATCGCCTCGTGACGTCACAGGGCCACAAACTGACGTCATAGGACTACATCGTGACGTCATTTTATCACATAATGACGTCATCTTATCACATCGTGATATCACTTTATCGCATATTGACGTTACCTGATCACATCGTGAACTATTATCACATCGTGGCATCATGTAATCATATCGTGACGACACCAACAAAATGACGTCACAGGACCCCCATCGTGACGTCATATGTTTTCATTGTAATTCCACTGGACCATACAGTAATGTTACAGAATTAGTGACGTCACGTGGTCACATCGTGATGCCACAGGGTTACATCACGACGTCACAGGGTCACATTGTGATGTCACAGCATCACATGACGTCACAGGATCACATCACGACGTCATAGGATCACATCGTGACGTCACCGAAACACATCGTGACATCAAAGAATCATATTGTGACTTCAAAGGATCACTGACGTTACAGGATCACATTGTGATATAGCGAGGTGTCATTTCCTGGGTGCCTGGACAGCCTAGTAGGGCGGAGTCCAGATCAAGACGCCAAATGATGTCATTCAGGTGATGACAGGACCCCGTACTGAAGAACGTTTCCGCTAGGCGAGACCCCATCTTTGCTGAATAAAATCCCTCGCCGCTACACAAGGGGGATGTACTGTATGTAAGGTCATACCATGACCTCACCTCCGGCTTTGGCCCCCTCTCCCACACTCCCTCCTGGTCCTTCCCTCCGCCCCTCCGCGCCGGCGGCGGGTATAGGACTGAAAGGCCCCTCTCATGAGGAACCCCCCCCCAACCCGACGGTCGTCTGATTGGGGGGGGGGGGGGGTTCCTCATGAGAGGGGCCTTTCAGTCCTATACCCGCCGCCGGCGCGGAGGGGCGGAGGGAAGGACCAGGAGGGAGTGTGGGAGAGGGGGCCAAAGCCGGAGGTTCGTTAGAAGGCTGCTCTGGAGGGGGGTGGGGATGCTCTGGTCTGCGCGGCCTGAAAGGCCGGATAGCGAGATAGGGCAGAGTCGAAGACGGGGCCTATCAGGGACGGAAGGAGGGTGGTGCCGTGACCGGGATGTGGAGGGTGTGGACGAGCTGAGCGTCCTAGGCCTCTTGAGAGAGATAGAACTCTTTCTCGAGCGGGACTTCCTGTTGGGTCTACGTGAGCGGCTCCAGGAGGAAGGTGGGCTCACGGACCCGCCCGAAAAGGCAAGCCGAAAGGTGCCAGAGGGCCACGACGGTCGGGGGCACGGGGGCCGCCGAGAGGCCCGCCGACCCCCAGGGGCGCCACCCTCCGCACCACCCGACACGTCCCCCCCCCCCGTCCCCCAAGAGTCCCGGGCCGCCCACCCACGGGCGACTCGGAGACGTCGGACGACGGAAAAGGTCAAAGTCCACGCCTAGGGTCTGACGAAGCAAGCCGTGAGGCGTTAGAAGACCATTGATGGTCGGAGGTATGGGGCTGCCGAGAGGCCTGATGACCCTCAGGAGCGCCACCCCCCGTATCATAAGACACGTCGCCCTGTCCTCCGAGAGGCCCGGGTTCTTACCACGGACGGCCCGGAGACGTATGGGGAACTGATTACGAGCTGAAAAGGTCGAAGTCTACGCCTAGGGCCTGACGAGGCAAGCCGTGAGACGTTAGAGGACCATTGATGGTCGGAGGTATGGGGCTGTCGAGAGGCCTGATGACCCTCGGGGGCGCCACCCTCCGTACCATAAGACACGTCGCCCTGTCCTCCGAGAGGCCCGGGTTCTTACCACGGACAGCCCGGAGACGTATGGGGGACTGATTACGAGTGGTTAAGGTCGAAGTCTACGCCTAGGGCCTGACGAGGCAAGCCGTGAGGCGTTAGAGGACCAATGATCGTAGGAGGTATGGGGCCGCCGAGAGGCCAGACGACCCCCAGGGGCGCCCCCCTCTGCACCACCAGACTCGCATCAATGGGCACAAACCGGACCAATTAGAATTAAGAAGGCAACAACTGGTTCACTAATAGGGTGGTCGAAGAATGGGACAAACCGGTAACCATGCAGAAAGCGCTGAAACTATCAGTTGAATAACAAGCAGAAACAGACTCACCGGCAAAAACCAAAGGCCGGCAGCGAGGAGACCGCTCAGTCTGATTCCGCGCTTAGAAGTGAGGACTCGGGCAAACCGGCTAAGAAGGGAGGGGGAGGGAGGGGGAGGTGGGGTCGTCAATGCGCATGCCTGCACAGAGCCGGGAATTTTAAAATTCTGATGATTCTGGCGGAAAAATTCCAAATCACACTCAACCTTCGGGAAGTGGCCATATGACCAGGAGTGTGGTATGGGATTATCGCTATAGCTTCGCTGTGCAGGTTTCTTTCAGCCGATAAAAGTGGATATAGCTCTCGAAATCCTATGTAATGATCTACAGTTTCCACGCTGTGTTTCCATGCTTTCTCCTAAGAAAAAATAAGTACGTAAATGTTTGTTGGCAAATACAGTGCTCACTCTTGTGTCTATTTGCACTAGCATGCTGTCGTGCTACGGCCGGTTCGGAATCTTATTGAAAAGTATGATATGAGAGAATAGTTTTCCAGTTGCCATGAGGTTCGGAATGAGAAAAATTTTCTAGATATTTGCAAAAGCAGTTTATAAATGCAAATGGACGGTATTTTTTTTTAGATTTTTTTTTCCTGGTTTGGGAGAGGGGACGATAATGGCTTCTCTCTAAGTCAGTATTCTTAACTTTTTGATGACTCCAGACCCCTTCACTTGACTGTCGAAATTATCACCATTCCTATTAGTTACCAGTATGACTTCCAAATGTATCAATAGCTTGAATTTACTGTACTATAAGTATGGATAGCTAGAAATAGAACATGGAATAAAAACATAAGTATTAATAACTTTATCATAATGTTAATAATCTAACATTCTACCCAATTATAAACTGATACATTAAATGAAATAAATACTAGTACCTGTTGCGTGGCCGCAAGTCTGTGTTCCTTTGTAATAGATGTACTTTCCATGTTACCACCTGTTTCGGGTAGTTGTAGCCACGCCCTAATTTTTTCGTCTTCCTGAATTACCGATCGTATGAAATACAAAATTCTATGTTCCGTGTGTATTATTCCTTTGTTATCCTTTTATTTTAGTTAGCTAGGATATTGTTCATATTGTATATTGTACCTTATTATGTTAATGGTCTCTGTATGTGTAATATGTTATTCCACTCACCCTGCCTGTAATAAAATAAATGATAACGGTTTGTGAGTTGGCAACTGCGGCCCCCCATGGTGACCGCAGTCACGAGGTATACTACTTCCTATCCTCTCTCTGATTTCTGAACCCGTATAGAGCGGACACTTCCCGCTCCTCTATAATCCCTAGGTTAAGTGTGTAAGGTGGACCCAAGTGGTAACAAGTGGTCCGGGTAGGCATAAAATAAGTGTGTGTGTAGTGCTAAGTGAATATGTAAATAATTTTATGTTAGAACACCATAGTTTTGCCTTAACCTTGCCCCTTTGAGTTATCCACCGGTCACCTAAAGCTATTGACATACGTGCTTGAAAGTACTGGACATATTTATATTTGATATGCAGTATATTGTTACCCTGCCATTTAGTCTCAATCTGGTTCGTCAGTGATTGGAGGTAGGATTGTTTCTCCAATGGGACCTTTCGCAGTGAGCAAATTGATACCAGACACCGCCAGATTTTGTCATTCTTGCCGGAAAATAAATACTTTTTTGGGCAAATTTTATAAGCTTACAGAGGTGTATCGTTGACATTATTGTGTCTGAAATTTAAGTCAATTAATTTCATGATTGCAAACGGCATATAACATTGTTTGAGCCTCTATTCATAATCACAGATGATATTCGTAAAACAGCCTATAATTGTATCAAGCCAAGCAATTTGTCATTTTCTACCGACTTCAATGGACCTATGATTTTTTCGGTACGATAAACTTTGTCTATCTCTTATTTTTTCTTGAATCTGACGTGCAGTTTACCACGGCACACGTAAAATTAGTCATATTTGTTTGAAAATAGCTCCCAGCAGATCTAAGAGGCTATTCTTTACAAAAATGTCATTAACTTCGTACGTCCGCCACCACTGTTGTTATTTTTTATCTCACTGATTATCTTCATATACAGGACGTGACAGTGATATCCATTATTTTTCAACACTCTCAGATAAAATGCACAAACCGAAATCAACATCCTCTTATTTTTACTGCTCATAGTTACTTCAGTAAAAATAATTACCTATTTCTAGTTTTACCTTATAATCAAATTAACAAAGCCTTATCACACACCAGTAAGTAAAAATTATAACATTAAGAGTCATGTTTTTAATTTTAAATACATTTATGCAGCAATTTATGGCGTATCATTTTTTAAATATCGGTTTCCAAATTAGCTAAGTCACCCCTTTCCCTCGTGAAATCAGAGACAATTGAAAATTCTAGCGCTAATAGGAATCTACGAGCCTGACTGCGAAAGCTCCCATTAAGATTAGGCATTAATGGGAGGCGTAACATACCCACATAGCCATCCCAATGAATATGAATACCCCTGGATAAAAACCCATGCTCTAGACCAGCGTTTCTCAACCTTTTTACCCGTGCGTAACGTTTAAAATAAGTTGCATATTTCATTGAACCCCTGCGCAAAAAAAAAGAAAAAAAAGAAAAGAAAAAGAAAAAAACATATGTCAACGCCACGCCACGAAGTTAGGCGGCTCGAGGTACAGAGGGATGGGGAAGCAGACAATCTGGCACGCACACATTTTCTTTATTATCCTCCGTACAGACGGCGTGTGTGGTGTCTGTAAACACGAACACAATAAACAATATGCCTTGGTTAATTCTATACCTATCACAATTAATAACATTATTAAATGCACTTAATCACTTATCATACACTGATACACTGGGTCATTAGTTTACCATAAAATTTAGCCGATTCCGCCATTCTCTCATTTTATTTTCATTGTAATAATAGGTTAGATAGGATGATGTCTATATTACATTATTACTATATCCAAGAATATGTCGTGCGTGTTTAACTATATTACGTACATGAAAAAAGAATAAATGCATTAACTTACCTCGCTTGTTCTCGCGGAACCCTTAGGGACCTTTTGCGGAACCTTAGGGTTCCGGGGAACCCTGGTTGAGAAACGCTACTCTAGACGGTTGGGAGGCTGCTTTCCGTCGATATTAAGTTGAAGTAAAAGAGGTTTTAGTTAGTTGTGGATATCGTATCACGCCGCAGTGCATGATATTGGAACAGTTTTCTTACAATTGGAGTGGGAGTTGTGGTATTCCGCTTTTGTAAATGTGCGGTTGTAGTCTTGGAGGGAATTTTTCTTTTTGGACACGAATTGTTTCGTAGATACGCTTTCGCAAAGAAAATTTCATGTATGATCTAGTCAACCTGTCACAATATCTCAACACACACGCACGCACACACACACACACACACACACACACACACACACACACACACACACACACACACACACACACACACACACACACACACACACCATGAAGAGGGAGGAAAAATAGTTATGATGGGCGACTTTAATTGCAAAGAAATCTGCTGGGAAGAAATGACAGTAAAGGGTGGAGACGGCTCATGGGGAAACGCTCTACTCGAGATGGTTACTGACCATACAATGACACAATGGATACAGGAGAACACTAGGTATAGAAATGAAGAAGAGCCATCGAAACTAGACCTAGTAATTACATCCGAACCTAGAATAGTGGACAAAATTGAATATAAAACACCAATAAGTAAAAGTGACCACGTATTGATTGAACTGGAACTTAATGAAGAAAAATATATGAAAAGAAATGAACAATACAGAAAAGGAAGAATGATGTATGAAAAAACAAACTTTGATAAAATAAGAGAATTCTTCCAACAAGAAAACCGGGAAGAAATATACAAAGAAGAAACAATAGTAGAAGAGAAATGGAATATTTTGACAAAAATTTACAAAAAAGGAGTGGAAAAGTATGTCCCAAGACAAAAACAAGAAAAAGAATATGTAAAATGCTGGTACAACAAAAGCTGTAGGGAGTTAAAAGACAAAAGAGACAAAGCCTGGACCAGATGGAAAAAAGACAGAAGACCTGAAAAATGGAAAATATATACCTGCTATAGAAATGAATATGTACAAATGTGCAGAGAAGAAAAGAGAAAATATGAAAAAGATATCATAGAAAAGTGTAAAGATCAACCGAAACTATTCTACAGATTTGTAAACAATAAACTGAAAAACAAACAAGACTTGGAGAAATTAAGACAGGAGGGAGTTGAATACACTGAGGAAATGGAAGTGGCGGAAATTATGAACAAATATTTTAAATCAGTGTTTACAAGGGAGAACATACAACCTGAAGAGAACGAATGGAAAGAGAAAGTCCCCCCTATGGAAGAAATATAAGTAACAAAGAATGAAATATTAACACACTTGAGTAATCTTGATGTCAGAAAATCGCATGGACCAGATGAAATAGCAAACTGGATACTAAAAGAATGCAGGAACGAAATGGCAGACAAAATACATAGCATACTAAATAGTTCCTTAAAAGAAGGAAAAGTTCCAGAAGATTGGAAAAAAGCAAACATAGTACCTATATACAAAGGAGGAAATAAAGAAGAACCTACCAACTATAGACCAGTCTCTCTAACAAGTACAATAGCAAAACTTTGTGAAAGAATTATCAAAAGTAGATGGGTAAAATATTTAGAAAAAAACAAAGTGTTAAATCCAAGGCAATTTGGATTCAGACAAGGACGATCATGCGTCACCAATTTAATATGTTTCTATTCAAGACTAATAGATATAATACAGGAAAGAGATGGATGGGCGGACTGTGCATTTTTAGATCTAAAGAAAGCTTTTGACAAAGTACCACATAAGAAGTTGCTTAAGAAATTAGAAACTGAAGGAGGAATACAGGGCAAGCTACTAAATTGGATGGAGGACTTTTTGCAAGAAAGAAAAATGAGAGTAGTGATAAGAAACCAGCACTCAAAATGGGATGAAGTAATAAGCGGTGTTCCGCAGGGAACAGTTCTGGCCCCAATAATGTTTGCTATATATATTAATGATATGGATGAAGGAATAGAAAGCTATATGAGCTTCTTTGCAGATGATGCAAAACTACTGAAAAGAGTGAAAACTGAAGAGGATTGTGAATCACTACAGAGAGATCTAAATAAAGCACAAGAATGGAGTAGGAAATGGGAGATGGAGTTCAATACAAAAAAGTGTAGTATAATGGAATTTGGAAAAAGCAAAAACAGATTAATAGGATCATATAAATTGGGAGAAGAAGGAATAAAAAAAGTAGAAAATGAGAAGGACCTGGGAGTCATTGTTATGAATAATATGTCATCTAAGAAACATATAAATAAGATTTTTGGAGAAACTTATAATTTAATAAGAACAATCAAAGTTGCATTTACATACCTGGATGAAGAAATGGTGAAGAAAATTCTAATCACCTTGATAAGACCAAGACTGGAATATGCAGCAACGATATGGTCACCAAGTGCAAAAAAATGTATAAAAAAACTTGAAAGAATACAAAGAGCAATTACAAAATTGGCACCAACACTCTCAAAACTATCATATGAAGAGAGACTAGCAAAACTTGAGCTACAGACACTAGAGCAAAGAAGAGAGAGAGGAGATTTGATAGCTATTTACAGAATCATGAAAGGCATAGAAATTACTGATAGAGAGAATCTGATAAAATGGGATGATAGAAATACAAGAGGGCATGGAAAGAAAATAAAAAAAGACAGTTATAGAAGAGACCTGAAAAAGAACAGCTTTCCTCACAGAGTAATAGACAGTTGGAACAAGTTAGATGAGAAAGTGGTGTGTGGAAAAACAATACATGAATTTAAAAAATAGTTTAGATAAAATGAGATATGAAGACGGGATCCCACGAGCATAGCTCCCCTTCCCGTAAAATACAACTAGGTAAATACAACTAGGTAAATACACACACACACACACACACACACACACATACACACATATATATATATATATATATATATATACGTATATATATATATATATATATATATATATATATATATATATATATGTATGTATATATATGTATATCACAACAAAGTTATGTCGTAGCACATTGGCAAAATAATACTGATAACCCACTTTCGGAGAAGAATAAGCGAATGTATAAAGATCTGTATATTTTGGTCACTAACTGTGATCCTCTTCACCAGATGTGAATTAAATAGTAGAGAAAAATGTGTATTTATACAGAGGAAGTGAGGTAAGCTGGAAGGGACGGGGGCTCAGGTCACGTGTCCGGCGTTGCATGGACCTTGGTGGATTTTTTCCTTTGCTAATGCAGAAGGTAATATTTTATTTATTGCAAATGAAGATATACAATCTGGAAAGTGATGCAGCCTACCTACAAGTCAGACCTGCTACAAGACATCTCAAGATAATGAGCTCTAATGAGTATACTTACCATTTACTTTCTAGATCAGCTTTTAACAAAGCCTCCCATGTTAGTGATAAACATTTAGAAATTCTTAATAAGAAAATAATTAGGTTATGTAACAACAGCGTGTGGTCCAAGTTTTCACTGACTAAAAATGTGGTAAATTTATCTAATATCGACCCTTTCTCGCCATGAATTAGAAGTGTTAAGATTAGGAGTCAATTTTGCCATGCACCCAACTAAAAACCACGCATTAGACTACTTCGTAGCGTTTGACAAGTTCTTGGCTTCAAATAATTATGACAAAGACCTACATTGCTTAAAAGGTATTCTCATGCATGGTATTTTGGATTGTTTTAAAGATGACTGTGGATTACCAAAGCGATACAAACTGGCTGTAGAAAATTTCACATATCGTAAGGATGTCACTATATCCAGGGCAGATAAAGGAAAAGGAGGGAAATTAGTTATCCTTAATAACTTAGAATATGAAAACAAAGCTCATGATCTATTAAATGATAAAAACACATATGAACAACTGTCCAAAAATCCACAAAAAAGCTCTGCCTCAGAATTTAACAAACATGCCATCAAAATCTTAGGCAAAGACACGTTCCAAAAACTGAAAGTCATTAATCCTCAGTTGCCCAATTTTTACGGTCTTCCAAAATTGCACAAAGATGACATTCCTCTCAGACCCATCATATCAAATAGGAATTCTTGTACACATTAGACCTCATAATGGCTCACACAAATACAATCACCGTATGTAGGTTGTTTCTCAGAGTCTCACATAAAACACTCAGAGGACTTTATAAGTAAGATCAAAAGTCACAACCTACCAAGGAGCAGAAAATTACTAAGTCTAGATGTAGTTTCGTTATTCACACAGATTGATGTAACGGTAGTTCTAGAGTTCTTGGAGGAAAAATTACAACCTTACCAAAACCAGCTACCACTGCCACTGGGAAAAATAATAAGCTTAACAAAACTTTCCATCAACACTAATGTTTTTCATTCAAAGATATTTATTTTAAACAGAAATTCGGATGCTCCATGGGCTCTAATCTCTCGCCAGTTCGTTAGTTCGTTCACATTTGGAATATGCTGTTTCCGTGTGGTTACCGAATCTCATTAAAGACATTGACAGACTGGAAAAAGTACAACGGCGAGCCACAAAACTGATTCCAAATATCAAAAATAAATCATACGAAAATCGACTAAAACATATGAATCTGCTTTCCCTGTATATATATATGTATATATACATGTATATATATATGTGTGTGTGTATATATATAGATATGTATACAGTATATATATGTATATGTATATATATTTGTATATATATGAATATGTATATATATATATGTATATATATACATATATATATACACATATATATATATATAATATATATATATATATGTATATATATAAATATACATATACATATCATGGTAAAACCATTGTTGGAGTAGAAGAGGATTGCAGTTTGCAATCGAAATATATAGGTTCCCCGTTTCCAGTCTTTTCATATATATATATATATATATATATATATATATATATATATATATATAAATATATTTATATATGTATATATATATGTATATGTATATATATATATATGTATATATAAGTATATATATATATATACATATGTATATATATATGTGCATATATGTATATATATATATATATATATACGTATATATATATATATATATATATATATATATATATATATATATATATATATATGTCTGTGTTTTTTGTTCAGTAGCAATATATTTACTGCAACTTAAACTTACGTTTATCATGGGGGCTGTCAAGACAATCTACATCAGCTCCTTCCACGCGTGCTTCAATCGACAGTGCAATATTGACTTATCACTAATTTCTGAGACATTTTTTCAATATGTTCGTTCCATTAAAATTTCTCTTTCGTGAAGGGTTGGTAATGGGTAGATTTATAGTTATCAACAATAATTTGTACAGTCAAATGATGCTTTGTTTTTCTAACACTGGTGCCAAAATTGGTAATATTTGAATAGTAATTTCTTCTAGAACTGGATCATGCACAGTTAAACTGTTACGCAAACAATTGGCAAATATCCATATTCTTTATAATATATAGCCTTCAATCATAGTGCACTTTGAATTCAGTTGAATCCACTTGAAATATAACAAAAAGTAGGGGGAGCATAAATCTTGGGAGATGTCCCTCTCCCCCTTAGCACTCCCGTAGAAACGCAACTGTGTATGATATCTGTGTATGTCACAGAATTTGTTGGTGTTTCTTTGTGCTTGTGTGTGTGTGTGTGTGTGTGTGTGTGTGTGTGTGTGTGTGTGTGTGTGTGTGTGTGTGTGTGTGTGTGTGTGTGTGTGTGTGTGTGTGTGTGTGTGTGTGTGTGTAAATTCTGAAACCCGCATCCTTATCAGAATTCTCAAAATCTAATCCCTATCTAACTGATGGAAACGTCCTCAAAGACCAAACCAACCAGTGTGCTAAGTGTGACGTCATTACGCATATAGTAATGTGCAATAAAATTGTCGATTACTCACCGTCCTTCTTATTAAAGTTCAGATATCAACAGATATACCATTCGCTAAAAATCATCGTATTACTCGAAAAAGTACTTTTTAAAAGCATACATATAATTTTTTTCCTGTTACAGAAGAATTTATTCAGAAAATTCACTTTTAATTGCGCCTCACATACCACTTTTCCGAAGTCTAGATGTTCTAGTCGATTAGTAATTAGTACCAGTAATCGCCGCTAGGTGAACCGGCGATGACGTCACAGTTGCCAAACAATCGGACAAAGAAACACACGCTGTAGTTCAGCTCAGTCATTCCAATCGAGTTATTCATCTTCATGTTCGTTTTTAATCCAAATTTGTTCGCAAAAATGGCCCATTGTGCATTCCAATTCGGAAGGATAGTATGTATGGTGGAAGAAGAAGAGGAAGAGGAGTTTGATATCGCCGAACATCGCATTGTAAAGCCTTACCAGTTCGAACTGATAATAGGAAAAGCCCGTTTCTTCGTCGGAATACAGTGCAAGTGAAGATGAAGAAAGTGGTGAACAAAATAGCGAGGAAGAAGGGGAAAGCGATTTGTCAGATTCAGAACCCGAGACCACGGGGGAGGAGACGGAATTCGACGGCGACGTTGATTTAGACGGTGCCGAGAATCAAGATGGGCCCACCACCCCTCCTAGACGCAAACGCAAAATATCTTGACCACTCTTATAGGATTGGGAATACCAACTGGTATGAAATTCAGTGCATTATTCCTACCTTATTTAGGCTATCACTGCAAGCATGGGATGGGGTCCTTTGTTTTTATGTCGACGATCATTTGTCATTCTCTAAAATTCCAAGCATGGGGGGGGGGGGGAATTAAATTATATGAATTGCCTTGTGGCCATTTCTTCCTGCAAGATCGAGATTATTCATTTGAAATACTGGAATGAATGAATGAATACATGTAAATAAAATGAAGCCAAATAATCTTTTAATAAGTACTGTCAACTGTGTATTTTCTATTTTACTAAACACAGTAAAGTGCATAAAAATAAAAATATGTACAAGGAAAAACATCATAAAATGACTATCAATATTTATGCAGTTGTTTCTGTCAGGCTATACAGATATATTGCTTACCGGCACTTCATCAGATGGATTTACCACATCCTTGGTAAAAAAAAAAAAAAAAAAACAGAAAAGTTTTGCCATCTTGTGCAGTCTCACGACTTCGTGCACAGTGGGAAAGTGAGGACTATACATACTGTGGTTTCAAATATCCCCAAGTTTGATGTGAACGCAATGACATGTGATATAAATATCAGGAAGCAATGTGGACTTATGAAATCACTGTTAGTTTGATTAAAAAGTCATGTACCATGTACTAGTCTGTTGACTCTTTATCATGTTTATGTGATGGCAATACTGCTGCTGTACACAACCTAGTCAGTGCTTCAATGATTAAACCGTGTTCGCGATTGTCTTTCAGACACTACATCTGATTTAGTGTGTCTTTTGTAGGTATCTGCAATATTTTATACCTCCGGTCCAGCGGCGGCGCCAGGATTTTTAGTTGGGGAGGCTAAGGGGGGGCTGAGCAAATTTTTGGGGGGCTAATAGTAATATGATAATACACATATATTATCCTCATTTCAGAAGGGGAGGGGGTTAATGGTAGGGCTAGCACTGATGGCTGACAAATCTTTAGCCCTGGCAATTAAAAATTCCACTTAATAAAATTATTTCAATGAGTGTTTTAAATTTTCAATTTGCTCATTTCAGTTGGGGGGGCTAATGGGGGGGGGGCTGGCCACTTTTTTGGGGGGCTAAAGCCCCCCAACCCCAACCCCCCCTGGCGCCGCCACTGCTCCGGTCCATGGCTTCAGGGCCAGTTTAATTCACTAGGCCTATATAGGCCATCCTGTATGTCCATGGAATTTATAACAAGCCCTCTCTGACATAGGCATATGCCTAAGCCTAACGCATGCACATGATGCATGGAGTCAGAAAAA
This sequence comes from Oratosquilla oratoria, assembly GCF_046742065.1. NCBI lineage: Eukaryota > Metazoa > Arthropoda > Malacostraca > Stomatopoda > Squillidae > Oratosquilla > Oratosquilla oratoria. Next base: position 39,786,631 of record NC_134804.1, on the reverse strand, counting down.
GTAAACTGCCTACGGTACCTCAAGCCTCCGGCGTTTATCAAACGCTGACCTCTTTTTTGGTTTCGGCGTGGAATGCTTTGTAGTAGCTGCAAAAATTGAGGGCACGGCATCAGGTTTTAGATGTCTCCTGGTCTTCTCCATAAATCCAATCGATAACGCTAGATTCATTTCGAAGCATTCCTCTTCGAAGTGGTCAGAGCAAAGTTCTGAAAACTTCGAAGGCTCCCACAGTTTGCCCGGTCTTTTGCCTGCTCTGTTCACCTTTCTATCCATTCCGATCGTCGGGCTGGCTCCGTAGGAAATTGAAAGACACTCCTCCCACTTCCACTACCATTGTTGTAGCCTGCGGCAACGCAGTACACCATTATTATCACAATTTTGTGACAATAAGAAAAAAAAAAAAAAATTGAGATACTTAAGAGACGACACACGACTGACAATGCAAAAGCGATACGATGCACTGTCAGAATAAATATTGTTTGGCAACTGTGACGTCACGAACGCGGAATTCCCCGAACGTTCCCGAAGCGCACGGGCGGGTTGTTTCGAATAGCAGACGACGCAATGAGATGAAGACAAACAACTGTTTTTGCCAAATTTGATAAGATGTAGATGGTGGAACTATATAGAATACTGTCAGTATGCTTTTTTATGTACATTAAACTGTAAATACAAAAAGTTACGGAAGTCTTGATATCTGACCTTTAAGTGTTATGATGACCCGTGTGTTGTTGACTTCCTGGTAGTCGTTGTCTTTTTCCTTCATGTCTTTATCCTCGTTCTCCTCGTACTCATCCTCCTCATCATCATCCCCGTTCTCCTCATCTTTGTCCTCTTCTTTCTCTATCTGTCCATGGCTCCCTGATCTCTGATCCAATACTTGCAAGATGTGCTCTATCATTTTATTCAGTTCGGACACAGCAGCCTTCGTCACATCTATTTCCACCTTCATATTGTTCATTTCCTTCCTCATTGATTCCCAAGGAGCGTGCACGTTTGTCCCAGTGAGTGTTTTATACTCAGTTCCATCTTTGTCGCTAAGCGTTGGTTGGGATTTCCAGCCTTCACGCTGCTCAGGAGTTGGTGAAATGACGTCATTTTGATAGCGCTCTCCCACCTCCTGAAATGATTTGAAATTGTATCATAAGGCTGTTCATCCTCAGATTATGAAGACTATGTTGGAAGAATGTATGTTTGAACCAGATGGATATTCAACAGAGTTTATTGATATACCTGAGGTAGGGTGGAGGCTGTTTCTCGCCGGTGACGTAACGCACATTCTGCCAGGGCACCCAAATAGACGAGTATAACCAAAAGGACACGCATTGTATGGATAGTCTGTCTGCGGTTGAACGGGAGGTGGAAGAGAAAAAAAGAAAAAACATAACATTATCCATTCAGATCCATAAAAGGGTTATGGGAAAGAACATTTCATAAGCATACTTATTATGAACAGTCA
>NC_134804.1:39775172-39780172 GCF_046742065.1 Oratosquilla oratoria | reverse complement strand
TAATGGAGGAGAAGGCAGTAAGGGGAAGATGGGCAGAATATTTTAGGGAGTTGCTAAATGTGAAGGAGGATAGGTAGGGAAAGATAGTTGCAGTGGGAAATGCTAAGAAAATGAGAGTGATGAGTGAGGAAAATGGAGGAGAAATAAGGAAGGATGAAGTGAAGGCAGCAGTTAAGATGATGAAAGCAGGTAAGGCACCTGGTCTGGAAGGATGCCATGCAGAATGTCTTAAAAAAGGAGGTACAGTGATGGTGGACTGGTTGGTGAGGTTATTTAATGTTTGCTGGAGAGAAGGTAGAGTGCCGGAGGACTGGAGGGGTGCTTGTATAGTTCTACTTTACAAGGGAAAGGGGACAAGTGTGAATGTAGTAGTTTCAGAGGGATTAGCTTGTTAAGTGTAGTTGGGAAGGCTTATGGGAGGATCTTGATTGAGAGGATTAGGAGAGGAACAGAGGGAGTAATTGGTGAGGAACAGTGTGGATTTAGGACAGGTAGAGGTTGTGTAGATCAGATTTTTGTGATAAGACAGATATGTGAGAAAGCTATAGGAAAGGGGAAGGATGTTTTTATGGGCCTTTATGGATCTGGAAAAGGCTTACGACAGGGTAGACAGAAAGGCACTCTGGGAGGTTATGCGGATATACGGGATAGGAGGAAAGCTTCTCGGAGCTGTCAAGAGTTTTTATGAGAGTAGTAGAGCTTGTGTTAGGATTAGAAATGGAGAGAGTGAGTGGTTTGAGGTAAAGGTGGGACTTCGTCAAGGATGCGTTATGTCACCCCGGCTGTTCAACTTATACATGGATGGGGTAGTGCGAGAGGTAAATGCAAGGGTAGTGGGTCAGAGATTGGAGATGGTTAAAGAAAATGGAGAAAAGTGGGAGGTGAGCCAGCTGTTGTTTGCGGACGACACTGTGCTTGTGGCAGGATCGGAGGAGGGATTGAGGAAGTTGGTGACAGAGTTTGGGAGAGTGTGTGATAGAAGAAAGCTAAAGATAAATGTGGGTAAAAGTAAGGTGATGAGATGTACAAGGGGTGAAAGTGGCAGTAATCTGGAAGTGAGCATTAAGGGAGAGCAACTGGAGGAAGTGGATAGTTTTAGATAATTGGGTGCAAATGTGGCAGGAAAAGGTGGAGTAAAGGTGGAAGTAGAATGTAGATTGAGAGAAGCGAGTAAATGCCTTGGTGGATTAAAAAGTGTAATGAGGAATAGAAATTTGGGAATGGATACTAAGAGGAGACTGTATGAAGGAGTGATTATGCCAACAGCACTGTATGGAGCAGAAACATGGAACATAAGAGAAGAAGAGAGAAGGAGTTTAAATGTGTTTGAGATGAGGTGTCTGAGAAGTATGATGGGGGCTACTAGGTTAGATAGAGTGAGAAATGAGGAGGTGAGGAGGAGAACAGGGGTGGAAAGGGAGTTGGGAGATAGGGTTGATGAAAGAGTATTAGGATGGTTTGGACACATGGAAAGAATGAGTGAAGAAAGACTAGTAAAGGAGGTATGGAAGGCAGATGTGGAGGGAGTGAACATGAGGGGACGTCCTAGGATGAGATGGATGGATGGGGTGAAGGGGGCTTTGGGGAAGAGGGGAATGTCTGTTGAGGAAGGACGGGAGAGGACAGAAGACAGGGGTGAATGGAGAATGGTTGTATATGGAAGATGTTGTGATGCATGAGGTGGAATGGACGGGGGATGGGGGGTGAGGTAGTGTGTGTGAGCAAAATTTTGACGCAGCTCGAAGGGATTTCTCCCCGTCCTCTCCTTTATATGGGGGGACGGAGAGGGGGGGTCGCCGATTTAATGAAGCGGCCTTGCTGTGGATGTGCTGTGTCTTGCGACACTGCTTCTGACCCAGGGCAGTGGACAGGGTGCAGGGATGACCCGTCATCTATGAGGTGCTAAGATGGGAGGGAGGGTGGAGGTGTGTGGAGTGTTTTCAGGGATGGAATGGGTGGGAATGATTTTATGCCTTTTCCTTTTTGGCTACCTCCCTAGTAAGGGGGAAAAAGCCTTGGTATATGTATATATGTATTATTATTACACACACACACACATACACACACACACACACACACACACACACACACACACACACACACACACACACACACACACACACACACACACACACACACACACACACACACACACACACACACACACATATATATATATATAGTGTATAATTAAACTTTTTGATTGTTGGTGCCAAGCAAGAGGCGTGTCGGTCCACCGTCCTCAAGCGTGATATCATGATGACAGGTAAAACACAGAACCTGCTACGTCGAACTTGCGTAGTCGCTGTAAACAATCTTGGTTTTCCCCTCACCCTCGAAGATGATATCCTCCACTCCTTCTCCTCAAGCCTCTCTCACTCCGCCCTCCATCTCTTCTCATTCTCCCACTCCACTTCACCCTTGAGCTCACCGCAGACACTATTTAAAGCCTCGAATTTTATGCGATGACATCAGTTTCCTTCGTGTTTCTGGAGCGTCGAGGATTCAACGTGAGTATTCTGTTGACAGATTGGGGATTTGTACAATTATCGGCCGTAATTTGTTTCTATCATGCGATCTCTCCTAGTCAAATAATTTCGCGTGGTCAAATATCGCACTTTGATGACATTTGACACACTCCCTGAAGAAGGCTCAGATGAGCCGAAATCCGGATCGGAAAATATGTCCACCTACGCACGATTACTATTGTTATTATCATCATCATTACTGTTATTATTATCATCATCATCATTACTATTATTATTATCATCATTACTATCATTATTATCATTACTATTATTATTATCATTACTATTATTTATATCATTACTATTATTATCATCATTACTATTATTATTATCATCATTATTACTATTATTATTATCATTATTACTATTACTATCATCATTTTACTATTATTATTATTATCATCATTTTTACTATTATCATCATTATTGAGGAAGGAAGGGAGAGGACGGAAGACAGGTGAGTGGAGAATGGCTGTATATGGATGATGTTGTGATTGCATGAGAAGGAATGGGCGGGGGGGGGGGGTAGTATGTGTGAGTAAATGTTGACGCAGCCCGAAGGGATTTCTCCCCGTCCTCTCCTTATATGCAAGGGGGGACGGAGAGGGGGGGTCGCCGATTAAATGAAGCGGCCTTGCTGTGGATGTGCTGTGTCTTGCGACACTGCTTCTGACCCAGGGCGGTGGGCAGGGTGCAGGGATGACCCGTCATCCAGGAGGTGCTCAGATGAGAGGGAGGGTGGGAGGGGTGTGGAGTGTATGTAGGGATGAAATGGGTGGGAGTGTTTTTATGCCTTTCCCTTTTTGGCTACCTCCCTTGGAAGGGGGAAAAAGCCTTGGTATATGTATGTATTACTATCATCATTATTACTATCATTATCATCATTATTTACTATTATTATTATTATCATCATTATTATTATTATTATTATTATTATTATTATTATCATTATTACTATTATCATCATTATTACTATTATTATTATCATCATTATTACTATTATTATCATTATTACTATTATTATCATTATTACTATTATTATTATCATTACTATTATTATTATCGTCATTATTACTATTATTATTATCATTATTACTATTACTATTATCATTTTACTATTATTATTATTATTATCATCATTTCTACTATTATCATCATTATTACTATCATCATCATTACTATCATTATCATCATTATTACTATCATTATCATCATTATTTACTATTATTATTATCATTATTACTATTATTATTATCATCATTACTATTATCTACATAATTTATATTATTATCATTATTACTATTATTATTATCATCATTATTACTAGTATTATTATCATTACTATTACTATTATTATTATTATTATCATTATCATTAATAGTAATTATTATTATCATTATTATCATTATTACTATTATTATTATCATTATCATCATTATTACTATTATCATCATTATCATCATTATTACTATTATTATTATCATTATCATGATTATTAGTATTATTATTATCATTATCATCATTATTACTATTATCATTATTATCATTATTACTATTATTGTTATCATTATCATCATTATTACTATTATTGTTATCATTATCATCATTATTACTATTATTGTTATCATTATCATCATTATTACTATTATTATCATTATCATCATCATTACTATTATTGTTATCATTATCATCATTATTACTATTATTGTTATCATTATTACTATTATTGTTATCATTATTACTATCATTGTTATCATTATCATCATTATTACTATTATTGTTATCATTATCATCATTATTACTATTATTGTTATCATTATCATCATTATTACTATTATCGTTATTATTATCATTATAACTATTATCGTTATCATTATCATCATTATTACTATTATCGTTATCATTATCATCATTATTACTATTATCGTTATCATTATCATAATAATTACTATTATCGTTATCATCATTATTACTATTATCATCATTATTACTATTATCGTTATTATTATCATCGTTACTACTATTATCATTATCATCGTTACTACTATTATCATCATCATTATCATCGTTACTACTATTATCATCATTATCATCGTTACTACTATTATCACCATCATTATCATCGTTACTACTATTATCATCATTATCATCGTTACTACTATCATCATCATTATCATCATCACTACTATTATCATCATCACTACTATTATCATCATCATTATCATCACTACTATTATAATCATCACTACTATTATCATCATCATCACCATCACCACCACCACCATCACCACCATCACCTCCACCATCACCACCATCATCACTATTATCATCACCATAATCACTATTATCATCATCATTACTATTATTATCATCATCATCACCACCACCACCACCACCATCACCACCACCACCATCACCACCACCATCACCACCACCATCACCATCACCACCACCATCACCACCACCATCACT
>NC_134804.1:39677672-39767672 GCF_046742065.1 Oratosquilla oratoria | reverse complement strand
TGCAGTCGTATTATGAATATATATATATATATATATATATATATATATATATATATATATATATATATATACATATATATATATATATATATATATATATATATATCGTGACATCATGACAGGTGCATGAATGGTAAGAATGGAAAGACACGATTGGGAACAAGAGACTTTATTCCTGACTGGTATCGCCTTTGAGGCTTCTTCAGAGTGCGACTTGCTAGGTAAGACCACCTGCTTGCGCGGGATCGGTTTTTGTGGGAGGGGAAGAATGTACATACATACATACATACATATACCAAAGGCTTTTCCCCCTCTACACGGGGGGTAGCCAAAAAGAAAAAGATATAGAAACCACTTCCACCCATTCCATTTCCTTTATATTCCACTCCCCCCCACCCTCGTCCCTCCCTCTTATCTTGGCACATCCTGGATGGCGGGATGATCCCGCATCTTGTCCACTGCCCTGGGTCAGAAGCAGTGTCGCAAGACACAGCACATCCACAGCAAGGCCGATCATGATTTCGGTGACCCCTCCTCTCCGTCCCCCCATGCAGAAAAGGAGAGGACGGGGAGAAATCCCTTCGGGCTGCGTCAATTTTTTTTCTCATACATACTTCCTCACCCCCCCATCCCCCACCCACTCCCCCTCATGCATCACAGCATCATCTATACACAACCCCTCTCCATTTACCCCTATCTTCTGTCCTCTCCCGTCCTTCCTCAACAGACATTCCTCTCTTTTGTAATGCCCCTTTCACCCCATCCATCTATCTCATCCTAGGACGCCCCCTCAAATTCACTTCTTCCACCTCTGCCTTCCACATTTCTTTTACTAATCTTTCTTCACTCATTCTTTCTATGTGTCCAAACCATCCTAATACTCTTTCATCAACCCTATCTCCCAGCTCCCTTTCCACCCCTGTTCTTCTCCTCACTTCCTCATTTCTCACTCTATCTAGCTTAGTAACCCCTATCATACTTCTCAGACATTTCATCTCAAACACATTCAAACTCCTTCTCTCTTCCTCTCTCATGTTCCATGTTCCTGCCCCATACAGTATTGTTGGCACAATCACTCCTTCATATAACCTCCTCTTATTATCCATTCCCAGATGTCTATTTCTCATTACACTTTCTAACCCACCAAGGCATTTACTCGCTTCTCTCAATCTACATTCTACCTCCATCCCCACTCCTCCCCTTCCTGCCACATTCGCATCCAAGTATCTAAAACTATCCACTTCCTCCAGTCTTTCACCCTTAATGCTCACTTCCAGCCTACTGTCACTCTCTCCCCTTGTACATCTCATCACCTTACTTTTACCCACATTTATCTTCAGCTTCCTTCTTTCACACACCTTCTCAAACTCTATCACTAACTTCCTCAATCCCTCCTCAGATCCTGCTACAAGTGCAGTGTCGCCAGGAAACAACAGCTGGCTCACCTCCCACTTTTCTCCATTTTCTTTAATCATCTCAAATCCCTGACCCACTACCCTTGCATTCACCTCTCACACCAACCCATCTATGTAAAGATTGAACAGAATGTCTGTAAGAAAATGAAAAGATAGTAGTGTATAAAAGAGGGCTTTTGCCATCGGGCGATTGAGGGAGCGATTTGGGGCGATTGGTGGTCGTGGCTCAGGAAAAATGGGCGGGGAACTCGGACGGCGGCGCCGACGGCTGGGATTAGAATCACCATAAGTTGAGAAAATGGTAGGAGGCGTAGTAGTAGAGAAAGGTGGAAAAACGAACAAATCTTTAGTGGGAGGTAAACTGAAATAAGATGTAGTATAAGAGAAAGTTAGAAAGGAAGCGAATTTTAGTCGAAGAAAAAGTACATGTAGATGTTTGTGCGTGGGGTGTGGTTATGTTTGTGAGAGGTGTGTGTATTTATCTTAAGGGAAGTGAGTAGAGTTCAATACCCGCGTGTAGAGAGCGCGTTCCTGATTAGCCCCAGGTTTAGGCATAAGCGTCCCTGTTTAGCCCCAGGTTGGGCTTGAGCAATGAGCGAGCGATGTCCGAAGCGTAGTCAGGAGAGTGGATCCAATGGTGGTGCAATGGTGGGTGGGTGGGCAGGCGGGCGGGTGTTGTTTTATCTTTCTCCTTCCAAGCACAACTCTGAAAACAGAGAATTACGTGACTTGGGAATTGTGTGTAAATGTCAGAAGTGTAAACCCCCTCGGCAGCGTCAGCGAAGAGGCCAGAGCTTGGGTGCGGGCCGGACGACAAGAGATACTCCCCAATTCCTCTCTCACGACCAGGCGGCGAAGAGTTAAGGGCTCTGAATCAGAGTTGAGTTGTGGGCCTCTGCTAAGCGAGTGAGCAGGTGTGCATGTATCTCTTTTCATCCAAGCACAACTCTGAAAACAAAGGATTACTTGACTTGGGAAATGTGTGTATTTGTCTTTGGTGTAAACCCGCCTGCCGTCGCCAACGAAGAGGTCAGCCTTGGGCCAGACTGGCAGCAGCAAAGGAGACAAGTCTCCTCGCCACCACCGGGCGGCGAAGATTGCTGGACGCTTGTCGAGAGAGCTGGAGTGGAGATCAGCGTCCGACCTCCAGGAGTAGTAGTAGAGGATGAAATCATTGGTATTTGCAGAGCAGTTGCTGTGGTTCATGAGGGACGCGGGTTGAGATTCCGTATGATGCTTGGCTTGGTGGTCATGTAGGGTCAGGTGTGTTGCGGGCGGGTGTAATTGTTTGTTTGTTTTGTGTGAGCAATTGTTTCATGGCGTATTTGGCGGCATGTTTTGTAATCTTGATATCTCTTATTCTGTTGTTGATGCAATCGTTGGTGTTTATGTACAATATTATAGCAAAATTAAAAGTTTACGGAAAACCCACAAACAAAAACGACTACATACAATACTTCAGTGCCCACAGCGACAGAACTAAAAGTGGTATATTAGTAGGTTTCTTCCTGAGAGCACTAAGAATATGCAGCCCAGAATACCTTCAAGACGAAATAGACCACATCACCACTACATTCAAAACACTACACTTCCCAACAGGAATCATCGCCCGAGCCTTACACAAAGCTAAGGAAATCAAACGAAGAAGCATCTCAGAACCATAAACCAAAAATGAAAATATCCTCTTCATAGCACCATCATCGGATCTAACCTACCTCCTAACCAAGATATTGAAACCCATAGGCATCACAGTAATATCAAAAGACGACAAATAAGCGACTTCTGAAGAAGCCTCAAAGGCGAAACCAGTCAGGAATAAAGTCTCTTGTTCCCAATCGTGTCTTTCCATTCTTACCATTCATATATATATATATATATATATATATATATATATATATATATATATATGTATGTATGTATGTATGTATGTATTCCATGAATAGATAACGTACATACTATCAGTGCGACAGATCATGTGTAGGCCATCGCTGAAGGTTCCCGGGGCACGCCAAAAGGCTCAAGATACGAGAGGGGATATGGTACCTATACTTTTAGGAATGAATGAATCATAGTTTGTAAAGATTATGCTGAACATATGTTTGTGGAGATACATCGTCAGATCACACCCATACGCTGACTGGCTGGCTTTACTACGTAATAATGCTAAAGATTGTTCTTTACAATTTTATTTTCAACCTCTCACAATTAGGCTAGTTTGGCTCTACTTTCTGAGTGCTAGAAATTTCACTGCTCATAAAAGAAAAAATGGATTGATTTAATAGAGTGCTATATGACAACTTCCAGTTTCAGATCAGTTGAGCTGTCCGCCCGAGTTCATGGACTTCGACAACCAGTGCATCATGCTAAAAGCGGATCGGAGAGGCAGCTACGCCGCAGCTGAGCTGGAATGTGCCAAGTATAAGGGACACTTGGCCATACCTTCCAATCCAAAGAATCTTGCCTTCCTAGCTACGAGCTTTTATCCAGACAGTAAGTATCATCATATCCAATCGTTGTGGGTTCCGGAAAGAAAGGGGTAGTTGCTTTTCGATACTACTACTCGTATTTATACAGTGGCGGATCCAGGATAAAAATTTTGGTGGGGGCTAACCTGAATTTTGTAAATATAGATGACGCTTTCGGGGGGGGGGGGTCTAACCTGAATCATGTAAATATATATGGTAGATGTACTCTGTAGCTAGGACCGGTACTACGAAACGAGGGTCTAATTAGAAAACTGATGGTGGGGCCCCTACTCTACAAAAGTAGAAATATATGTATGTTTATATTTTGTGTAGTATGCTAATTTTTAAAAAATAAATGCTTGATATACAAACATTTTGAAAGACAATATAACTTTTTTTTAATACAAAGTAAGGCAATTACAGACAAACTGCTTATACACAGGTCTTTTAGTAAAAAGACTTTTCTGTTTTTTTTATTTACAAAGTTTCTCAAAATATTTTCAAGGTCAATGGTTTTAGCAATGTCATTTTCTATAGATAGCATTGCCAAATTGTTTAGTATCTCTTGTGAAATTGTTGACCGTAAGTAATTATCAGTTTTAGTTTTGAAAAAGTTCTTTCACATGATGCGACTGTTACAGGCATTTTTAAGTAAGTCCTCAAAGCAATGAAAACATTAGGAAATGTGAATCGATTGTTTACTACCAGGTATTCAAACAGAGCATGTGGCTTAATGATAATGAAGGGAAGAAAAGTTTTCAGAGCTTCGAGTTCTTCAGCCAACAGATAGCCATCAACGTCTTTTTTTTTTCTTTTTTTTTTTTTTTTAGTAACTACCGCTCCATCAGTGCAATGTTTTATTGTGGTGTCTGTTAATGCTGCTTCAAGGTCTGGTGTGTGTTTTCTTAGTTCCGTCTTCTGTATACTTTGAAAGTTATTTAGAATTAAAATAACTTGACATGGCTTTTAAGTTGTTCAAATCTATACTCCATGAACTGAATAGCTTGGTCTAGCACTAAGTTGAACCACTGAACTCTGTATGTTTCTTTTGAATCATCCAAAGGCTTATCTTTTGTCTCATATGAAAACATGGTCTTCCTTCTACGTATTTTTTTTCTTTAGATTGTCTAAACTCTAGCGGTAATTCAACAACTTCAGCCAATTCAGTTGCACTTACTAGAACACCATTAAAACCTTCCTCTATATAATTTCTTAGCCACGATAACAGTTTTTCAGTGTCATTTGTTTCACCTTGTAGTTCCTTGATAATTTTTTTAAGTCTTTTAGCTGGTTTACTAAAGAGTCAGGTTCTGTCTTTACCTTGAGCTCATATGTTATCTCTAATATTTCCACAAGTGCATCATATACTTCTCCAGCCTGACAACGAACAGCTTTAACACTATCAATCCGACACTTCCATCTTTTATTGCTCAATGGTGTAACTGATAGCCCGGGTACATGTTTTTTTAAGTGTTGGTTACATCTCCGAGTAAAATTTATAATTGTGACATTGCACAGGGTACAAAAAATACTCTCGAATTATCCTTCAACAGTCGCACTTGTCCTCTAGATGTATGACCTTTCATGTTGCTACTGTTGTCATAGCCTTGGCCTCGAATGTCTTGCACTTCTAAATTTAATTCCTTCAATGTATTTAATAATGCTTTATATAAATCTTCTCCTGTGCTACTTTCAACTAGTGCAAAATTTATGAAATGCTCATAAACACCTGAAGGAGTCAAGTTACCATCAGACATATACCTGATCGTTAGAGACATTTGTTCTTGGTGATTCATATCAGATGTGCACTCTAAAATAATGACGTAGTACTTAGCTGCTTTTACATGTATCATTATCTCACTCAAAACAGCTGTAGCCATGATGTTTAGTAGTTCATTCTTAGTATCTTTTCCTAAATAGTGATTATGAATTTCATGTGTTTTGATTTTTCGCAAATGTGTATCAAGAACAGGGTCAAAATTTCCAAGCAGCTCCAGAAGACCTAAAATGTTACCATTGTGCACACTCATTACTAACATTTTCTTTTGTTCCTCTAAATGGTAAATTTCTTTCAGCAATAAACAGCACTATTGCTACTAACCTTTTGAATACTTGTTGCCAGTGGTCTGCATGTTTATTGACGCTTTTTTTCATGTTCTTTTTCAAATGTATGTCCACTACAAAGTCTTTGGTCTAACTCCCAGAAAATTCATGTGGCTTCCAAATGGTTCTTTGAATTTTCATGCTCACATAACCTTGTATGAAGATTAGACCAGTTGTTGAATCCACTTGTTGTTAATGAAATGTTTGTATTCATACTAATATGAAAACTACGGTTTAATATTTCAGAAATTACATTAGAGAACTTACCGGTCACCTTTGTTTTAACCTGCATAGATTCTCTAAATGTAGTTACTTTAGAAATACGATATCTTGAAGGCCTTCTGAACCGAAGACGTGATCCCTTGGTTAGAGGTTCCCCCCCCCAAAAAAAAGTCCTTCTTCGTCCTGAGCTCAGGGTAATCTGACGACTGTTCCGACGTTAGTGCGCTCAGTGTACCAAGGGACTCTTACAAGTTCGAAAAGAGTTCAGAAGGCCACGGGTTAATATTTACTTTAAGTAATTTCTCAGTTAATTCCTGATTTATTAAACCAAAATAGTTACATAAATTTGATAAACAAAATAAAGAGGAGGGGAGTTTAATTGTATCTTATTTAAAGTTACGATAGGCGTGGTTCGAAGTTTCAGGAAAGGCTCCTGAATCGAAGAAAATAACACTTTGAGGGAAAGTTTCCCGAACTAAGGTAAACACTAAGATTCCCAATAACAATTACCACAACCTCCCCGACAACAAAAAGGAGGTGTTTATGAATACAACACTTTCGCTAGCCTGCAAAATAGGATCCCCAGGGGATTCATCCTCATGACAGGAATGTAACTCAGCATGGAGCTGTAGAGGGATTAAAAGTCTAACGTTGACTTTGATAGAGTTTCCATCGGGCTTAATAACAGAGACAGTACGTCAGCCATCGTTTCTTAAACTTTTTATAAGAATAATCCCTATTGTCCATGACTAAGTTAAGAAGAGAGGGATAGTCTTCTCCTGATTCCCATTCAGGAACTTGTTCCAGATCGCCAAACATCAAGGAAGGAATGTTCCTTCCCATAAGGAAATGATTAGGGGTAATAGCATCTACCTCGTTTTCACAGGAATGATAAATAAGAGGTCTATTGTTCAAAAATTTTTGAACATCGGACAAAAGAGTGGTAATCTCTACCAGGGAAGGAACAGACCTACCCAATACCTTATAGAGACATTGTTTCACCGTCTGAATTAACCTTTCCTAAGTGGCACTATACCATGCAGCATAAACAGGGATGGTTCTGTGCTGCCGGTCACGCGCCATGTTAGTTTTCAACTACCGCACTGCTTTTGACCCAACCAATAACGGGGACCAGAACAACTCCTCATCACCAGAGTATTGAGATGAGAGATGTGATTGAATGGGTTTTATTTATTAATGATGTCGGTGTGCCTTTTTGACTAGGCCTTCCCACTTATAAGGGGGAGAAAGGTCTTTTGTACACAACACACACACACACACACACACACACACACACACACACACACACACACACACACACACACACACACACACACACACACACACACACACACACACACACACACAGTTACAGAAGAGACCTGAAAAAGAACAGCATTCCCCACAGAGTGGTGGATGTATGGAGCAAACTAGACGAAAAAATAGTGTGTGCAAAAACAATACACGAACTTAAGAGCAAAATAGACATGGCAAGATACAGAGACGGGACCTCACGAGCGTAGCTCCCCTTCCTGTAAGATACTAAGTAAATACAACTAGGTAAACATACACACACACACACATTTATATATATATATATATATATATATATATATATATATATATATATATATATGTGTGTGTGTGTGTGTGTGTGTGTGTGTGTGTGTGTATTCACTTGGTCTTTGGATCACGTGTTGGACTCGTGATCGACAGCTATTTCCCTCCTGGAAGAGAGCTCAGAGCTCGTAGGTCCGATCTATGGGTAATGCTATGACCTTGCACACACACACACCCCCAACTCCCCGCCCACGAGAGTTGGAGTAACACCCCTCAGCGCTGCGATACTGATATTATTTCAGCCCCGTGTGTGTGTGTGTGTGTGTGTGTGTGTGTGTGTGTGTGTGTGTGTGTGTGTGTGTGTGTGTGTGTGTGTGTGTGTGTGTGTGTGTGTGTGTGTGTGTGTGTGTGTGTGTGTGTGTGTGTGTGACCTTTTGTCCATAACTAGGTTTTAGGAGACCTTTTGTCCATAACAAGGTTGGATACGGAAAAAATATAATAATGATAAATAAATAAAAGAAAAATAAATGAAAATTATAATAATATAAATGATGATAAATAAAATAAATAAATATATAGGTATAATTAAATAATAAACAAACAGGTAAATAGTAAATAGTAATAAATTGACAGATAATTAATAATAAGTGAAAATCAAGCAATTAATGATAAACAAACAAATAATAACAAACAAATAAACAAACAATATAAAATAAAATGGCAGTCATTACAGCATCTTCTTAGGTGTTTATAAAAACGAATCTTAAATCTTCGAACATGAATACTTTGCACTGCCTCTGCAGGAAGTTTATTCCATTCATTAACTACACGGTTGGCCAAGTTATTTCTGCCCACTTCCAAATTAAATAAATTTCCTGACAGATTGAGACCATTATTTCTTGTTGGATTCTCATTCAGTTTAAAAATTTTGTTACTTCAGATGTTGTCAATTCCCTTTAGAATTTTAAAGACTTGTATCAAGTTACCTCTGAGTCTACGCTTTTTTTTTTTAGGGAAAACAGATTCATATGTTTTAGTCGATTTTCGTATGATTTATTTTTTATATTTGGAATCAGTTTTGTGGCTCGCCGTTGTATTTTTTCCAGTCTGTCAATATCTTTAATGAGATTCGGTGAACGCTTGAAGTCAAAAGATTGGGCAATCAGTCCTAGAGTCTTGTTTGTTTTCTCAGAGGCTGAAATACACGCTCTGGTCTGCGACGGTTACAACAAGCGACTGGTGTCATGTGTGATCTCTCAGACTTCGAAAGAGGGCAAATCGTTGGCGTCCGGTTAGTGGGAGCGTCGGTGACGAAAACAGCTGAACTGTTGAACGTTTCACGAGCGACAGTATCCACGGTAATGAAAGCATTCATAAAACATGGGAAAACATCATCGGCGAAAAGGAATAGTAGCCGAAACCCAAAGTTTTCCGACAGAGACCGACGAACATTAAAAAGGATTGTGGCCAGACAATATAAAATAACCACGGCAAAAGTGACAGCAGAAAACACACACCCGAAGAATCCTGTGTCAACGAAAACCGTAAGGCGGGAGCTCCACAAAGCTAACATTCGTGGTAGGGCTGCAATTGCGAAACCCCTTATAACGGATGCCAAAGCTAAGCTGCGAAAGAAGTGGTACTACGAACATAAAACCTGGACACTTGATGATTGGAAGAATGTGGTATGGTACGATGAATCAACATTCACGTTATTCCCTACGAACAGCAGGGTTTATGTATGGAGAACCCCAAAAGAGGCCTACAATCCGGACTGCCTGCTTCCTACAGTCAAGCATGGGGACGGTTCCGTTATGATTTGGGCGGCTATCTCGTGGTATTCAGTTGGTCCTCTCATTCTCATCACAGGCCGGATGACTGCAAATGAATATCTCGAAATCCTCAATGATGAGGTCCTTACTATGATCAGCGTCCTGCTGCCAGATACAGCCGTATTCCAAGACAATAATGCGCCCATACACACAGCCAAAAAGGTTTAGTCTTGGTTCGTAGAGCATCAGAATAGCATCAAACATCTTCCCTGGCCAGCACAATCGCCAGACCTCAACATAATTGAGCCGTTATGTGGAGTTTTAGAACAGAGAGTGAGGAGCAGATTCCCACCTCCAACATCATTGCAGCAATTGGCGAATGTTTTGTTACAAGACTGGGACAACATTCCGTTGGGAACTATTCGAACGCTCTACGAATCCATATCGCGAAGGATTGCAGCTGTTCTACAGGCAAATGGTAGCCCAACACTGTATTAATAGATATTGTGTATTTGGTAGGTGTTCATATAATTTTGCCCAACCCCTGTATATATATGTATGTATATATATACATATATATGTATTTATATAATATATATATATGTATGTATATATATATATATATGTATGTATATATATCGCTTGTTTGCGAAAACGTCGTCATAACTCGAAATATCGAATTTTTCAGAAGAGGCATTTTAAAGTTTCAAAACGCTCTCAATATTATAAAAAGCCCTCAAACACCATAGGTGGAACCTTTTTTGGAGCATCACATACGCCTCTAAAGTTTATAGAAGTTGAAAAAGTCATAATCTTTATTAAGTCTAAAATATTTGTTGGAACAAGTTGGAACATGTAAGGTTATGTCGTTGGGACATTTAGCACTCCCTAGCGGTCAATTTTTGAGCTACAGATATGACACTGTTACCAAAAAAATCCGTGTTTGAAGATGAATATGTCTGTATAGATAACTAAAAAAGTCAGTTTTTTGAGTTATGACGACGTTTTCGCAAACAACCGATATGTTCTGTTGAAGTCGACAGCAGTTACAGCATTATTCAGTTTGCAGTTTGCTTTTTCAATTTTTCTAACGGTGTTCCGATCTTCGTAGGCGAGGGTACTAAGTAAGTTTCTAAGATCCATAATAACTCGAGACGTCTTTCGGCCTTCACTCGGCCATCTTCAGGAGTGTAAGTATAGATGTGTTAGGTTGAAATGGTGATTATATTTGGCTTTGGCACTGGACGAGGTGACCTTTGTGTGGAAGGTGGCGCTCCGTTGGGTGCTGTCTGTCTAAGTCCTTGTGGCGCTCCGTGTGTTGCTTGTGAGTTTCTAGCTGAAGGAAGAGTGGAAACGGGCATTTGTTGAATGTTGATGGCAGGTTTTAAGTTGTGAATATACACAGCTTCCGTCATTCGTAATCTCCTGGTGTCATGTTCATTGTGTAAGATTACTGTATTTTCTTCCATCATTTTTCTACTCAGTGTTTGCCCATGTGTCCTGTCGTTATGGCGGTGTATCGCTCCATCCTGTAAGTGCGCTGTGATTCTTTTGGACAGTGTGGTGGTAGTGAAACCTATATACCTGGTAGGTAGGCGGTCACTTACAAGCTAGCTAAGCGTTTACCTGCTCTAATCTCACCCTTCACACCATCTTTATTCAGTCTCAAGTCTACCGAGGAGTTCCTTGATATTATAAAGACATCCCGACCATCAGGAATCATAGCATCGATGGACGTTGAAACGTCGCCTACCTACCAGGTATATAGGTTTCACTAAAACCTGCCATCAACATTCAACAAATGCCCGTTTCCACTCTTCCTTCAGCTAGAAACTCACAAGCAACACACGGAGCGCCACAAGGACTTAGATAGACAGCACCCCACGGAGCGCCACCTTCCACACAAAGGTCACCTCGTCCAGTGCCAACATAAGCCAAATATAATCACCATTTCAACCTAACACATCTATACTTACACTCCTGAAGATGGCCGAGTGAAGGCCGAAAGACGTCTCGAGTTATTATGGATCTTAGAAACTTACTTAGTACCCTCGCCTACGAAGATCGAAACACCGTTAGAACAATTGAAAAAGCAAACTGCAAACTGAATAATGCTATAACTGCTGTCGACTTCAACAGAACATGTATTCTGAATGGCCTTTATCCCAAATATATATATATATATATATATATATATATATATATATATATATATATATATATATACATATATATACATATATATATAAATGTATATATATATAATTAAAGTGCTTATAAATGGTCACAATGTGAATAACTAATACTTGGTTGACATCCCCTTTGTTTTTTTCAATGCAAGGACCCTTCTAGGCATGGTAGTGATTAGTTCACAAATATCATCTTGAGGGAATTCTTGCCATGTTTCCCGTAATAATCCTAAGTGTTCGGGCTTTGAAGATGGCTTCTTGTTCTTTTTTGCGAAGTTGTCGGTCTAATATGCCCCAGAGGTGTACAATAGGGTTCATATCCGGGGACTGACTTGGCCATGAAAGTGTCATGATTCCATTTTGGCTCAACCGATTTTGTGTTACTTGAGCAGTGTGACAAGGAGTTCCATCTTCCATAAATATGAAGATATTTTTACTCATTCTACCACTGGAGAATATTGGAATGAGTCTTTCCTTTAATATAGAAACATATTTGCCATAATTCATGTTTCCTTGACACTCCACAAGCTCTGATCGTCCATCAGTCCAAATTGCACACCACACCATTCTTGAAATGCCCCCATGTTTCACTGTTGGCTGCAGTCTTTTGAGGTCAAAATCTTGACTACAGAGTCTCCAGACCCAAACTCTTCCAATGTCAGAAAATAATGCGAATCGTGACTCATCAGAAAAAATGACAGTGCTCCAAATGGCCTATCCACCATCTCAACGGCCCAATCCTTTCTGCGCTTGATATTGGCTGGACGAAGGAGGGTTTTCCTTCTTGCAGCTCTGCCATAGTAACCCAGCTTCTAGAGATACCTGACAGCTGTTCTGGGACTGACATCAGCTCGTGCTGCTATGTTAGAGGCCTAGCAACGTGGATCCTCTTCGACATTTCTTTCTGAGGACCCGGGATGACCTGAATGAGATTTTGTGCCTTTCTTGCCCTCTCTGGTGAATTGTACGATCACTCTATTAATAGTAGAAAGGGATATTGACAGATTTTCAGATATGTTGCTTTTGCTTTGATTAATTCCACCTTCATGTTAACCCACAATACGACCTCGCTGAAATTCAGATAGATCTACTGCTTCTTTGGTTCGCATCATGCTTGATTAATCTTGTATGTAATCTGAAACATAAATCTAGGTAAATATAACATATTAGGTAAATTTGAATAACATTAAGCATTAAATAAAAACAGAAATGCATTTTGCTTGGTGTATATATATTTCTGTCATGTCTGTGTATATATATCCATTTCTTTGAATTTCTAGTAACTTCTTCCACACATTTTATACGAATATGTATGTTTGTGTGTGCATACTGTCATGACTTCCACTTTGGTAGTGGCAGTATCAGTGCCAAGGTTTACTGTTAGCGTTGACAGTTATTTTTGTTTTCCTTACTGCAGGTGACGAATACTGGGTGGGACTTCGCTACAATTCAACCACGAAAGACTGGAGAAAGAGCGATGGTAACTTGGACCTAAACGTCAGGTAAGATTATAGAAAAGGAAAAAACACACACAAAAAAATCTGTATATTCTTAACAATCTGGTTTGGAGGGACTGCACAAATAATGGAGGGTAACAGGTGAAGAGAATAATATATATACATTTATATATATATATATATATATATATATATATATATATATATATATATGTGTGTGTGTGTGTGTGTGTGTGTGTGTGTATAAATACATTATATATATATACATAAATATATATATATTTATATATATATGTATATATATATGTATATACATATATATATCAATATGTATATATACATATACATATATATCTACACATATATATATATACATATATATATATATACATATATATATGTATATACATACACACACACACACACATATATATATACATACATACAGATATATATATGTATATATATATATATATATATATATATATATGTATATACATATATATAAATCCATTAAGATGTGTCCACATAAAGGCCAGTTCACACTAGTCTTTTATGATTGTATGGCTCAGGCTGGAAAGATATTTGTTAACCACAACGGTATACCGAGTGCCCAAGCCACAACAAAGTTAGAAGGGGGATATAGAACGCATCAGACATTTGGTATGCCAAAAGACAGGACAGTATCAACCATTTAATATTTCAGTATGAAATATAATCAAACATACAACATAAGTTAACAAAACAATAATAATATTAATCCTAACACACAATAAGAATAAACAGGGAATGAGATATGTAGAATGTTTGAGAATGGGTAAGACTGAAACCTGGCACGTCGAGTCGTCGGTTGTCCAAGCAATGATTACTTTCAATCCAGAGGGGGCGAAGCTGGCACCTAGCTAGAAGAGAGTCTGTTGAGTGTGGGGAATGCCTAGCTTTATATAGGGGAACTAGGCTGACGTCTTGGCCAGTGATTGGCTGAGGGCAGTCGTTAAGACATAACTGCTGAACTACCGCTTGGCTGCGGAGCGACCGAAGTGGGGGGTGGAGGAGGAGACTGACTGCTTGTTTCTTCGGAGTAGGATGGCAGTGTAGTAGGAAGGGTGTCATTTAGGTGAATGGGTACTTTGACACCCGGATGGGTTACCGTGTCACCTGGCTAGGGGTAATATCGTGACATCCCCCCCACCGAAGACCTCCAAAGGGGAACACGAAGGAGGTTAGCTGACTAGAGCCCGGGAGAGAGTATCTGCTATTATGTTGTCAGGCCCTTTTATGTGATGGATATCTAGATGGTACTCTTGTAAGGTTAGAGCCCAACGAAGAATCTTCTGATTCTGCAGCTTTGCTTTCTGAATGAAAGCGAGAGGGTTATGGTCGGTGAATATCTTGATGGTTGTTGTTGATCACTGGAGATAATACCGAAACTTCTTGATTGCCAGGACGAGGGATAGGGCTTCCTTCTCTATGGTGGAGTAGCTCTCTTAATGTTTGTTGAGCTTTGCCGAGAAGAAGGCCACAGGATGGAGAATGGTGGAGGTAGGATCAGGTTGTAGCAACACTGCGCCCACTCCAACTCCACTGGCATCTATTTGCAGGTGGAATGGTAGGTGGTAGTTAGGCGTCTTTAGCACCGGTTCGGAAGTCAGGAACAATTTGATGTTCTCGAAAGACGTCTGGCAGGATGGGGACCACTGGAAGGATTTGGCCGAGCTGGTCAGGTCGGTAAGGGGAGCCGCGACGGTGGAGAAGTTCTTGCAGAAGCGGCGATAATAACCGGCCATCCCAAGGAACCTCATCACCTCCTTCCTTGTCCTTGGTGTAGGGAAGGCTAGGATCGCTTCTACGTTGGTTTTCTTGGGGCGCACCGAACCACCACCTACGGTGTGGCCTAGGTAAGTCACGGGCCCTCGAACAAACACGGACTTCTGCAAGTTGATCACCAAGCCCGCCTCCTTCAGACGATGGAATAGACCATCTAGTCGGGTCAAGTGGTCTTCCCAGTTGTCAGCTACCACCACCACATCGTCGAGATATGCTCCTACTCCAGGTAGACCTTGGATGACAGCATTGATTAACCTCTGGAAGGTAGCAGGGGCATTAGTAAGTCCAAACGCCATCACTCTGTATTGGTACAGACCAAAAGGGGTTACGAAGGTAGAGATGGCTTTCGCTTCTTGGGTTAAGGCTACTTGATAATAACCTTTGAGCAAGTCTATGGTAGATATGAAAGGGGCATCACCTATCATATCTAGTAACTGTTCAATAAGGGGCAACGTGTATGCATCCCGGACGGTGACATTGTTTATCTTACGATAGTCTGTACACATACGAAACGTGTCATCTGCCTTTGGTACCAAAAGGCAGGGTGAAGCCCAAGTGCTAGGTTTTGCCAAACCATGATCTAGGAGATACTGGACTTCTTTTTTAAGGATTTCAGTCTTTTCGGGGTTTAGGGGATATGGATGCTGTCTAATGGGAACTTGATTTGTATCTTTTAACTGAATATTATGTTGGAAAACATTGCATAAGCCTGGGTGGTCTAGGGTAATTTCTGGAAACCGTCTAATGACTCTGATTAATTGAGTTTTTTGACTTGGGTGAAGCCCAGAGAGATACTTATCCAGGTGGTGTAATGTTTCCCTATTGGAGAAGGCACTGTTGGGCAGGGGGAAATCTGTAGTTGGGGTGCCTTCGTCCTTCGGCAGTGTTACAGGATTCACAATAGATATGGGCATGGTCTTGGTATCCTCCTCTGGTGGTCTGGAAAGGTAACGTTTGATAAGATTTATGTGTACCAGCTGCTGTTTTTTCCTTCTATCAGGAGTTTCAAAGATATAATTTAAAGGTCCTTGTTGTTCTAGGATCTTATATGGACCAAAGAACTTTTCATGAAAGGGGTTAGTTGATGGAGGGAGAAAGGCTAACACCATATCTCTAACCTTGAAAGTTCTTACTTTGGAGGTTCTATCATACTCTAACTTACTCCTTTTCTGGAACTGGGAAAAGTGGGCTTTGGACACAGCTCTCATCTCCTGCAATTCATTTCTCAAATTCTGGATATATAAATTAACATTAGTTTTCTCTTGATTCGACTTAAACCATTGTTCTTTGAACAAGGTTAAGGGTCCTCTTAAGGATCGCCCGTATAACAATTCAAAGGGTGAGAACCCCATGGCCTCATGGTTAGCTTCTCTGATGGAGAAGGGAATCCAATCGAGATTAGAGTCTCAACTGGATCCTGTATTTAGGCAATATTTGCGCAGCATGGCTTTCAGTGATTGATTGTACCTTTCCACACAACTCTGAGATTGCGGGTGGTAAGCGGAGGATGTAACATGCTCTATCCCTAACTCCGTAAGGACCTGGTTGAAAAGAGAACTAGTAAAATTGGTTGCTTGATCAGATTGAATTTGTCTAGGGATTCCTTTAGAGGTAAACATTGACAATAAGGGTTTAATGATTGATTGGGCTGAAATTGATTTAAGAGGGAAATGCCTCCGGGTAACGGGAAGCCACATCGACAACAGTTAACATGTATTCATTACCCTTTTTTGATTTAGGTAATGGTCCCACACAATCTATAATTATTTCGTCAAAGGGTTCCTCACTGATAGGAATGGGCTTAAGTGGGGCTTTAGAAATGTTTTGATTTGGCTTACCCGCAGGCTGGCACATTCCTTCCAACTAGAGCTGGGCGCGTTCCTCGGTGCGTTCCGCTTTAGTTTTACTGCGGTTAGCATTCCCCAACTATTAAAGCTTAAGAGACAGGTTCCGGTAGGCTACATACTATACCAATGATAAAATTCGTAGATCAGATCCAAAAGGTAGGCCACATACTATGCCAGCACCATATTGCTTTAAAAGTTTGGGAGCGCTAACCGCGGCCAAACTAAAGCGGAACGGACCAAAGAACACGCCTAGGAATGCATAGAGGAACATGCCCAGCTCTGCTTCCAACACTCTGCAAACATTTATCTAACTCATCGGAAAAGGCTTTTCACTTTTCTCACTATTAGAGTCATACACACAAACATCCATACATCACAACCTATCTTTATTTTTACTGACATTGTCTTTTAAGATACAGTTAATCCCTTTGTCAGTTTTTTCTTACTCAGAACAGAAATCTATATACTTATAGTACCTCATTGTCTTGAAGAAATTAACCCCTTAAATACCATGGATACACTATCCATTTTGTTAAGGCAAAACAGATTTTTATTTTTACAGTTGAAGTGGGTAGACTTCAGCCCTTAACAGAATCTCATAATTTTATTTACTATTTTCTTGGCATGTATTTGGCATAGCAAATCTATGCTGTGGTCCATAGAATTCTGGGTGTTTAAATGAGTCTTTCTTCCCAAGAGAAACATAAAAGGAAATAATAACAGTAATGATACATTGTACTGTTACATCAATGATACTGTAATGGTAATATTTTCCAAACAATGAAAGAAAACATTATATGAGAAAGGAAATTAAGCTATCTTTGCCATACAGTATGTGTATTCTAGGACACGAAATACACTCAATAACCTTTCTCATCCCATTCAGGAAACTTCTGGGCCTTAAAGACAAGACAGATTCCTCTGTTGGTGCTGAGTGTGCTGTCCTGAAGATTCACCCCACTATTTTGTGGCAGGCACGGCCTTGTGGGTACTTCTACAGCTTCATTTGTGAAGTTGACCGAGTGAAGTAGGAGCCCATTGCCAAGGGTGACTTGAGATGATGCCATGCAAAAACTGTGATACTGCTGTGTGCGTGTGGGAGAACACACACACACACACACACGCACACACACACACACACACACACACACACACGACATTCCAACAAGACCCAACCCATCAGAGCACCGAGGACTGACTGATACAAGAACAGTGCTATTTCATCCATTGTTCGCACAATAAACTCAGTATAAAACTTAAACTAGGCATATCACTCATATAATTACTGTATTGCATTATTGTCAACGAATCACTGTAAAACTAAGACTAGTTGTATTACTCATATAATTACTCTATTGTATTATTGTCAGTGTATCCATGCTATTCAATAAACCTATTATTATTACTATTATTATTATTATTATCATTATTATTATTCACACACACACACACACACACACACACACACACACACACACACACACACATGGCGCTGTGGTTAGAGCTCTGGCCTGCCACTACGGAGGTCCGGGTTCGATCCTCGCCCGGGGCTGAAAAAATATCAGTATCGCAGCGCTGAGGGGTGTTACTCCAACTCTCGTGGGCGGGGAGTTGGGGGTGTGTGTGTGTGCAAGGTCATAGCATTACCCATAGATCGGACCTACGAGCTCTCTTCCAGGAGGGAAATAGCTGTCGATCACGAGTCCAACACGTGATCCAAAGACCAAGTGAATACACACACACACACACACATTCGTCGGATGGACGGCGAAGATTGGAGTTCCGAAGAAAAAGTTAAATTTTCGTGGATCTCAACGTCAATGAAGTGCCTTATTGTATTTACAGGGAAGGAGAAAGCTCGTGGTGTAGTGGGAAGGTGAGGAAAAAGGAGAAGGGGAGGGATTACTGAGGGAAATGGAAGGAAATGAGGAAGGGGAGGACTTGGTCCAGGAGGCCAGGCGTCTTGTAAACAAGCGAAGGACCGATGATTTTGGTGAAGGGATTAACAAAAATGTAAAGATTAGAAATATAGATAAGAGCAGCACAATGGAAGGTGAGGATGGTAATTTTCATCGCCGAGTTCAATTGCACCATCAGGCACGTCCCCGGCACAAAGAACCCCGTCGCAGACGCCCTCTCTCGAATAGCCATCGACGCAGTTCAAATTGGCCTCGACTACGCAGCTATCGCCAGAGAGCAGCGGGAAGATCCTGAAACATTTGCCTACAGGACATCCATCACATCCCTTAAGTGGTAAGATGTTCCTTTTCACGACAACCACACCATCCTCTGCGACATCAGTACTGGCCGCCTACGACCCCTCATCCCAGCCGCCTTCCGACGTCAAGCGTTCACTTTAATACTCGGCCTCTCTCACCCTTCAGGGCGCGTCACTGCGAAGCTCCTGAAGCAGAAATTCATCTAGCACAGCATCTCCAAGGACGCAAAGGAGTGGGCCAGGTCCTGCATTGCCTGCCAGTAAAGCAAAATTCATCGCCACACTGAGTCAGACATCGGATCATTCCATCAGTCCCAACGACGCTTCGCACATTTTCATGTCGACGTCGTCGGCCCACTCCCCCAGTCGGAAGGCCATCGTTACCTCTTCACCGCCATTGATAGATCGACCCGCTGGTTGTAGGCCATCCCCATGAAGGATAGTACCGCCTCATCCTACACTACAGCCTTTCTCAGTGGATGAATCACCAGATTTGGCTTCCCGGAACACGTCACCTCCGACCGAGGAACTTGCTTCACGTCGCGGCTGTGGCACTCCCTCGTTGAACTCCTGGGTACTACAGTCCACCACACTACCTCCTACATCCCTGCAGCCAACGGCATGGTTGAGCGAACCCACCGCTCACTCAAAGCATCTCTTATGGCACGCTGCAACAACGACTCCTGGCTACCCCAACTACCATGGATATTCCTTGGCCTTCGGACAGCCATCAAGGACGACCTCAACGTGTCTCCAGCAGAGATGGTCCTCGGCCAAACCCTCGTCGTGCCCTCAGAATTCTTCCCTCCACAGGATTCTCTCGAGAGCCTGGAGCAGCTGCGACGCACTGTCGGCAAATTCGCCCTATGTGTGCCGACACATCACCGGGAGGTGAAAGAATATCTCCCAAAACACCTCCACACCTCGACACACGTTTTCCTGAGGACGGACGCTCACCCCCAACCCCCTACTCATCCGTCCCTACACTGGCCCCATCTTGTCCTTGAACGTAAGGAAAAGACCTTCCGCATCTCCATCTCCGGCAGGTCAGAACGGGTCTCTATCGACCGCCTAAAACAGGCACACCTCGACACTCAGCCCAGCAAACTCTCACCACGTGCATGACGCCCTCTCAAGCCAAGACACGATAACCACGTGGCATAGAACGCGCGCGTCATGTCGCCCACAAGGGACCTGACGCTCTCTGACAGTGCGATCCTGCTTGAACCGACCTAACCTAATTCAGTGTAATTAGGTAATTACGCACCATGGGTATATACATCGCACCACGCTGGATATATATCGGCTCCCGCCGCATGTAGAATCAGTTGACTCGTACACTACAATAAAGGAGACGAACTCGCCGAAACCTCTTTCTCTTCGCCACAGTAGCATCGCTACATCATCCAAAAACAAAGATCCAGGTTTAATCGTCCAATAAAGTGAACTCTTTTCATATACCAAGGACAAATAGTACTCTGAATATAATTCCAAGAATCTGAACTAAGGCAATTGCTGAAGGGCATTCAAATCCTGTGTAATGTCCATCTGGCGCAGGCAATTTTTTTTTTTTTTTTTTAAATCGGTCTCTGGCACACCCTGGAAGGGCCAGGCGATTTCTTTTGCCAAGTGGTTGCCAACATCACTCCACTAAATTACGATAGGCAAGATAAAAGAAATAAAATTACCAATTTATGATCATTCGTTTTACTGTAAATTCATAAAATATGCATTTTTACATAGTCTATTATATATGTATATATACAGTATATATATCATATATATATATATATATATAATATATATATGTATATATATATTGTTACATCCTTGTAAGGTACCCACATTGGAACACGAAAGGGTATCCAAATCCGATAAATCTTCTTTACTCGAAGCGAAGTCACTTTCGTATTGCGTGCTGGCCATACTGAAGAACGTAAACAGCAGCTGTTTCGCTATCAGTATACCATAGTGGTGGAAAATGTAACTACGACATTGAAAAGTTCGTCTGCTATCAGGCACTTTTAAGATCATGCTATTTGGATAAAATCAAGACTATAAAATGCTAGAAACGTGCATTTTGATGTTCTAACTTCTAAGGTATATTTCATACATGAAATAACAAAAAATGAAAAAGTCCTAAACCTTCTCAGTTGACCTTTAATGCCACCGTTAAACCAATGTTTTGGTCGAGAAGTATCTTTGCTAAACAACTGCAAGTCTCACTGAGGTTTTATCGTTTGCTTTGACCGTCTGACACCTCTTCAAACCTTTTGACAAATCGGTTTGACAAACCATATTTGCCAAACCATTTGACCATATAATTGGTTTCATTACAAGGATGGATAAACTGAGGAATGAGAATGCGCGGAGAACGAGCGTGGAAAGGGAGGTGGCAGATGAGGTTACTTTGGGGCACATGGAACGAATGAATTTGTGGGGAAAACCGAGAATGGGACGAAAGGGGCCTTGAGTAAAAGGGGCATGTCTGTTGAACAAGGGAGGGAGAAGCAAAAGATAGGTGTGTGTGAGTGAAGAATGGCTACTAGTACATGGACTATATGGGGGGCTGAAGAGGTATCTCATTGTATAGCTGTCGGGCCTTTTTGTAGACAGTCTTGCTGCATTACTTCTGACAGTCAATGGCCGGGTGCAGGGGTGACCCTTCATACACAAGCTCAGATAATGGGAAAAATAAATAGGTGTAGGATGGGTGCATACCTTGGCTGTCTATCTCCTTTAGAAGGGAGAAAAGGCCTTTGGGTATGCACAGATCAATAAAAATTAACGTAGCATATCTTTTCTACGAACACAGGAAATAATACGAGATGTGATAGTGATTAGTGATATACAGTATATATTAAAGTCGACTGTCAAAAATATACACTAAGTTATAGTACATTAAAGTACATATTATATTATGCAGACACATAGTATATCAAATTACATTGTTCATTACAGTAATCAAAATGTGGATGCGACTGCCAAACGAAAATTTGAAAATAAACTAAATGTGAATCTGTGAAGTGTAAACAAACACGAAAGCGAGACGAAGAGAGGCTGAAGGAAGAACAAGCAACGTAGGTTGTAGGGATGGGATAGAGGTTTGAATTCTTATGTGTTGTCATATCAATCTGACTAATGAATGACCAGTTTTGAAAGATGTTATTTCCATACTGAAATTCTTAATGCATAAATCAAGGAATCGTTGGCATGAGAGTGGAGTTCATTCATTCTTCTTGGCTTGAATTAGGTTTTTCATTTCAGCATACAATCATTTTACAGTACAAGTAATTCAAGCCAATAAATCAGTATAAGTGACATTAGCAACAAATGTAAGGAGTATAGAATAAGTAACAGGTATAATGGTATATTAGGGATTATATAAAAAAAAAACAATAAGGAGGTTATTGCCATTGCTTTCCATTGAAATTCCTGGAGAAATACACAAGTGTACAAAAATGCAAATAGGAAATAAAACTGTAATCATTTATGTAGTAGTTTTGGTAATTTTTTTAGAAGTACACACCTGTGTGATATAGCATTAGAAAATTAATCATTAATTTTGTAAATTATAATATATCAACATAATGTTTTTCTTGGGGGAAATAAAAGAAAAAATTGCTAAAAGCAAATATTAATATACTATTAAATGAAGCTGTGAGCATAAGATCGAAACGCCATGTCATCAGTCCAGTCAATGTCAGTTAGATGACAGCTTTCTCATTGCACACCAGGTGTTCTCCAACTCCAGGTAATGTTAAAACATGCTGTTACAAAGAGAATATGGGGTAAATTTTTAGAAGTATGCACCTACATGATATAGCAGTAGAAATTTAATGATTTTGTAAGTAATATTACATCAACGTAAAAGCATTTTTCATGGTGGAATTTTATAACAGAAAAATTGCTAAAACTGATTTACTATCAAATGAAGTCACAGTGGGTGAATGATATGTCATGTTTGTTTTGATAGATGCCAAGGTCAAAGAAATGAAAGGATGATAAATTTGCCTATTCTAATCAAACCTACTTAACCTAGTATTTTTTTCAGAAGTCCACAACTATGCAGTATAGCATTAGAAAATGAAATATTAATTCTGTAAATTATAATACATCATTATAATAAATATTTTTCTTGGCAGAAATCAATATCAGAAAACGTTGCTAAAACCTATACAGAAATGAATGAAGTCACTTCGACTCCTTAAGACGTCATCTTTGTTTTGATAGATTCGGAGGTCAGAGACGATGACAACCCTGATGACCTCTAGAATTAAAGGTACTGCATTATTAAATACAGGTTAGATTAGGTTGGAAGGTTAGATGAATTTATCATTCATCAATTTCTTTGGCCTCAGCCTCTACCAAAACAAAGATGGTGTCTTAAGCAACCAAAGCGGCTATGTTTGTTTGTTTATAGCTTTTTAGCCACTTTTATTTACTTATGCCAAGAATAATGTATACTACATTATGTATTATAATTTACAAAATTATTATTTGATTTTCTATTGCTTATTGCATAGGTTGCACTTCTCAAAATTTTCCATAGTTTTACACCAATATTAACTAAATTGTAAGACTGGACAATAACAAGTATAAATAGAATTGTTATGACTGCCAAACAAATATGAATGTTGGAAGTTATTCCATCATTATTGATGCAGCTAGGATGGATCTCCACTGAGGCTCCCTGATAACATCCAGCCTCTATTTTACTCACAGTGGAACTCCCGGAAGAGGCCAATATCAGGCTTGTACATTTAACTCAGAACTCTCTGCTACTACCATGGCAGCAGTAGTATCAGCATGTGTGGAAATTTGTTGATATTAAATCTTTCCCTTATAATTAAAATGTAGCTCCTGACCGTTCCATGCTTCGTCCAAGTTGTGTTCAAATTCATTAAATGCTTCAGATGCTATTGAACTAAGGTGCAAGAGGTTCCAATTATTGACCACCCTGTTACAGAAGGAGTTCTTACTCTTGTTTAGCCTTGACCTTTTCTTAAAAAATTTCTTGCTGTGCCCATGTTTGCTAGTCTTGGTCCAAGAAGCTTAACTTATTATCAGTAATGACCCCAATGCCCCTTTCAGATATTACTTCTACCAATAGCTTAACCATATCATAACCATCATTTCTGCTCTCATAGTTCCCAATTCTCATAAATTTGCATTTCTTAGTATGGAACAACAATAACCATTTCCTCATATCATACAGCTGATGCCCTTCTGAAGCTGCTCCATGTCCCTTTGACCTTTAATGTGCCTATACACCTTGGTGCCATCAGCATATAGATACACCTCACTCCCACTATTTAGTTCCTCTGACAAATCATTTATATACAGGACAAAAAGTAGTGGTCCCAATACTCACCCCTGCAGAACTCTGCATCTCACTTCTTTCCAACCTGATTTCTGGCCATTCACGATCACACATTGTCTCCTATTACTCAGAAAAGCCTCTATCCATTTCAAATTGGTCTCATCAATCTTTTTATAGCAACTGATCTTTGCTAACAAGTCTATGTGGCACCTTGTTGCATGCTTTCATAAAATCACAATAGATTATGTCAACAGCATCCAACACCTGTGCCCATTGGTCAGTTACTTTGATCATCTACAGAACCATGGATTGTCCTCACAAAAATCCAAATTGAAGTGCTGTCGGCACAATCACTCCTTCATACCTCCTCCTAGCATAATTGCAAAACATATGAAAATACAAAATGCAATGCAAAATTAGGAAACATTTTACTTCAAACACACAAAACGAAAGAATATATAGCTGACTGGGATGCTGACACTGCTGGCAGCCTGCCAAAACTATCTTACTCGCATCTTGCGGTGTGCGGAGTAATTGTACTGCACTGCCAGCCATTGCAATTCTATTACTCTATTAAATGTTGAATATTATTGCACTATCTCTTGGTTCCAAAGTCGATCAGTCGTAAGTCGATAAGTACCTGTATTTATTTTGTACAGTACAGGTAGTCGTCGACTTACGACCTATGCGACTTACGACTGATCGGCTTTACGACCACGAGATGGTGCAATAATATCAAATATTTGATAGAGTAATAGAATTGCAATGTTATGGCTGGTAGTGCAATACTATTACTCTGCACGCCGCGAGACGCGAGTACGATAGTTTTGGCAGGTTGCCGTCAGCATCCCAGCCAGCTAAATATTCTTTCATTTTGTTTGTTTGAAGGAAAATGTTTCCTAATTTTGCATCACATTTTGTATTTTTATAAGTTTTGCAATAAATAAAATATAACAGAAAATTTTATGCCTAGGCTAGTTGTTGATAACAATATGTTACAGTACGTAAACGAAAAGAATGTTTTGAAATAAAAAAAATCCTAATTTTGCCTTACATTTTGTATTCTTATGTTTTGCAATTAATAAAATGTAACTATTTTTTATGCCTAGTCTGTTATCGATGACAAATTGTTCGGTACAGAATTTTGTATTTTTAATGTTTTGCGATAAAAAATGTAACAGTAAACTTTGATTATGCCTAGTCTGTTGTCGATAACAATATTTTCGGTACAGTACGTAAACGAAAAGAATGTGTTTTGACTTTTTTTTTCTTCTAATTTTGCTTTACAATGATTTTAATGTAACCAACAAAAAAGTATTTGTAGGTCAAAGATGACAGGACTTTATTTAGTATGCGTAGGCCTAGGCTACGTTTCCTAACGAAAATGATAAAAAGTTAATGAATATTAAACAACGTAGCTCAAAGATAAGATTCTATTCAGTATGCATACGTTTCCTAAAGAGTCTGATGGTAAAATAATACAAAGGTTAACAAATACAGTATTAAATATCATAGGTTAAAGATGATAGGATTTTATTCAATATGCTTAGGCCCAGGCTACGTTTCCCAAAGAAAATCAGATGAAATTATAAAAAGGTTAAAAATACTATACAACATAGTTCAAAGATGCTAAGATTATTTCAGTATGCTAAATATAATATACAATATATGTATATATATATATATATATATATATATATACATATATATATATATATATATATATATATATATATATATATATATATATATATATATAAAGGGTAATATATACTGTACATATATATGTAGACCGACTTGCGTCCAGATCGACTTACAACTTGTTTGTCGGAACCGAACTCGGTCGTAAGTCGACGACTACCTGTAGTTGTAGCTGAGTGACCCCCATATTCTGTGAACTGGCTTGATCATATTTTCTGTGGTTATTAATATTCAGAGTGAAAGAGAATGAGTAATACAGCTATAATTTTATATTTCATCATGCAAGTATTGTGATACATCATTAAATCATCGTACATCAGGCAGTTGATGCCTGCGAGAATTTGACTCGTATTGATCTTAGCTATAAAAAAAAAAATTTTTTGCATAATGAGTCATATCATTGATTATTATTTTAAAGGAGAGGCAGGAGTGAACATGAGGGGTCAACAAAGGATGAGATGGATGGATGGGGGTAAAAGGGGCATTGGGAAAGAGGAAGGAAGGGAGAAGACACAAGATAGGGATGAGTGGTTGTGTATGGATGATGCTGTGATGCATGGAAGGAAGTGGATGGGGTATGGGGGATGAGGTAGTATGTGTGAATATTTTGACGCAGCCCAAAGGTATTTCTCCCCGTCTTCTCTTTTTCTGTGCGAGGGAATGGAGAGGTGGGTCACTGATGAAATGAAGTGGCCTTGCTGTGGATATGCTGTGTCTTGCTACATTGCTTCTGATCCAGGGCAGTGGGTGAGATGCAGTAATGACCCATCATCCAAGAGGAACCAAGATAAGAGAGAGGGAGGGGGGTGAATGGAAGTGGAGTATGTGGGGATGGAATGGGTGGAATTGGATTTTATGCCTTTGTTTTTTGGCTACCTCCCTTGTAAGGGGGGAAAAAGCCATTAGTATATGGATGTGTTATGATTTAACATATTCTGTTCTTAGTTATATTACTTCTTGTTTAAAATTATGTTTTGTTTTTTTCTTTCTTTTTTAAGACCTCGATAGAAATAAGTTTTAAATGCTTTTGTCTCATCCTTTCATATTTATACATTGTATTTTTATATCTTTGCATCCATTTGCAAAATAGAAACTAAACTAAATCAGCTGATACTGGTATGAAAAGGAAAGCAGTTGCTTGTTCTCAACTCCCCATGTGCAAAAAAGTATGATAAATACAGTTGGAGTTAATAGAGAGATCTTGGGCCCAGCACAGAGACCAAGTCTGACCCTCAGGGCTGCACTTCCTGGTGGAGGTGAGGGGGTTGACAAGGTTTGGAAATGGGCAGCTTTGCCATCCATCTTTCAGTACCACCATATGCAGATTCTCATCGCATGCATTAGTGGTGTGATTGATTGCCAATAATAAGGCCTATTTTATATCCTTCATATTAAGGAAGAACACTAAATAATTATGTAAATCACCATTGTACAGTGGTGTCATACAAATAACTAGCAGTAAGAGGTTGGCCTGGTAATTCCATGGACTAGGCAATTCAATCAAAGAATCTCAGTCCATCCTATTTTTTGGTTGGCAGCCCTGCTCACTCTTCCCGTGCTGAGCTGGCTGAAACTTCAAGCCTCCGTAAAATATTTGCATATTTCTTCACTTAGCTCAGTGACTATATGAGTTACACAAATTTCATGTACATCTTTCCATCTCGATAGTCCAAAGAAAGTAATTATTGCAAGTATAAGATAAGGAATATAATTTTAATGTTTATTCAGCATTTTACTTATTATTGCTGTCTAGTCACTATGAGGCTGGTTGTAAAATTTAACGTGTCTTCTGTGATATAAAATAGTCATGAATATGACTTGTGTTTTCATATATCCCATAAAGTGACACATAAAAGAGAAAATGAAAGGTTTATATGATTATCATTTGATACTGGACGCATGGCGGGAAGCACAGCGTCTTGCTCCCTCCCTCCACCCCAATCAATCTCATGAGTCAAAACTGAACATGACTTGAGTACATACTGCTCTTGGTTTTTCGATCTCGATTAGTTTACCGCTTTCATCTTCTCATATTCATTATCTTCTTGAGTCTTTAAATAGGTTGTACCAATGTATATGGTCGGAAGAGTGACACTTGGATTGGAAATTGAAATATGTAGATATGAAAAAGTTTGTGAGTTGCATCATAGCGAAGGGTGAGTAGGGCTGCCAACTGAAAATGCAGGATTGACTGAGATTCTTTGAGTGAATTGCCTATAGGTTTGATATTTGGTCATCACAACCATAGTATTTATTTGTTACTATATTATATATTCTTCATTAAAGTTCAATGAAGAGTCAGTGTAACTAATATGATGATTATCCATTTAGCCACAGGTAAGCTGTTGGCAAGATGTCACTACTACACATGAGGAGGAAACTGGTAATGCCAGCTTCAAGATTGGTGTATTTAACAAACCAATACTTTCCACACAACCCTTCTTTCCAGCACTCACCGTCAAAGGTAAAGAAATTATTACTTTTTTAATGCAAGTTGAAGTTCCCAAAGTTGGCATCGTTGGGACCTGGGCCGTGCCGAGTAAGGAATTTTCTGACTTTTGGAAAGCTATATTGTACGTAAAATACCCGTTTTTATTAATCTATGCAGCCACCCATCACTGCATTGGCATTCATAATCTAACTTAAGACTTTCATGGAAAATTTTGGCCTGGGTCATCACCATCTCGCCAGAAATTTTCATTCCTTCACTGCGATGCTGTCATATCCACTGCATCAAAGCTTTCTCTAAGTCTTCACTTCTACAGTGCCTTATATGAGTAGTTTTACATATGTTCAAACTTTTTAATGTCCCGCCTTTAGCATAATATTCCCTCAATTGTGTTTTCCGTTTCTTCAAGTTGTACATAGTGGAAGAAATGACATCGAAAATTTCACACAACTTACACACTAATGTTCCTGAGTCTAGCCTTCACAAAAGGTCTATTTTTTTCATTTATATTCAGCACTTTATTCTTTCTTTTTTTAGCAAGCTCACTAACGGGTGTTTCTGGACATTTGGGTGGTATATTTAACAGCAAAAAGATATAATGATGTCTGAAAACAGAGCACAACACTGATCACAATGACTAAACTTGGCAGTAAAGACTGTGGGCTGGTGTGGTAGAGCATGTGCCACTCCTGTAGTGGCGGTTTGCCGAACTAATGCCGAGTAGTGGGAGCTTTTGCTGTGTGATAGAATTTGCTCTATTCATACTGAGTATTGTGAGTTTCCAAGTAAAGGAATGCCAACTTCAGGAACTTCAACCCGTAGTTCATTCTAAAGTTTGAGTCTTTAGGAAAATATGAAATATTTATGTCATGATAAAATTTAAAAATGAAGATTAGATTTTCAGAGCATGTATCTTAATTAAACTTGTGAAGGAATTAATGAAAAATTTTATGCTGTTGGGAACAAGATGATTTTATAGGAATAGTAATGCATTGGTCCATAGCATATATTAAATACTTTAGTGACCATATGGGACACCCCTGTAGACCAGAGGCACACATAATTTTGTTTTTGTTAAAGGAAATCTACTCATAGAAAAATTATGCTACTTTATTGTACTGCTACTGTCCTTCCATTATGCTTCCCCCCTCCTTTAATAATATCTTGTATCACTTTTTTGAGTATATATTTCCACTTTCGCTTCTGTTCCCTATGGTAGGGGGAAGAAAGAACACTGCCACCAAGTTTTCCCATTTGAGTTGTAAAGGCAAGTGGGACTGAGTTGTGGAACTAGGCATCCTGCTCTGTAACCCTAAGGGGTACATTCCTACAAGAAGTCAAGACAAAAGATGGTCTGGGAGGAGTTTTCCAACCAGAACCCTAAGGTTTGGGTCTTGTAATGTGTGCATGGGTATGATACAGATGAGAGTAAAAGGGAAGAGGTAGGCAGGATGCTTGTGAAAAGGAAGATGGATGTGTTGGCATTAAGTGAAACTAGGTTGAAAGGGAGGGGTGATTTTGAATTTGGGAGTGTAATAGGGAGATTGTGAGGAGTGAGGAGGGAAGGGGTGGCTCTACTAGTAAGTGATGAGAAGGGAAGGGGTGGCTCTACTAGTAAGTGATAAGATATGTAAGTGTGTAGTTGGAGTGGAAGGAGGTTTCTTCAACATTGATGTGGATGAAGGTGAAACCGAGGTGTGGGTCTTTTTAAGTGCATATATGCCAGGTAGTGAGAAGAGTGTAGAGGAAAAGGAGGCTTTTTGTATAGATTTAAACAAGTGCTTAGAGAGTTTTGGGAGGGTTGTGTGGAAAAGATTTTTGTGGTAAAGCAGGTAAGTGAGGAAGCTTTAGTAAATGGTAAGGATGTTTTTTGGGTAGACAGAAAGGCATTGTAGGAGGTATTGCAGATATGCGGGATTGAGGAAAAGCTGTTAAGGGCAGTCAAGAGGTTTTACAAGATTAATGGAGCCTGTATTATAATTGGAAATGGAGAGATGTAAAGGTGGGACTGTGACAGGGATGTGTCATTTCATCACATCTGTTCAGTATGATGGATGGGGTGGTGTGGGAAGTAAAGGCAAGGGTAATGGGCAGGGGACTGGAGATGGTAGAAAATAGAGAAAAGTAGGAGGTGAGCCAGTCGTTGTTTGCTGATGACACTGTGCTTGTGACAGGGTCAGAAGAGGATTTAAGGGAGTTAGTGACAGAGTTTGGTAGGGTATACAATGAAGAAAGTCGAAGATAAATCTGGATGAAAATAAGATGATGAGATGTACAAGAGAAGAGGATGGCAGAGTTGAAAGTAAGTCTTATAGGAGAAAGACTGGAGGAAAAGGATAGCTTTAGGTATTTGGGGTTGCATGTGGCAGGAAAGTGAGGTTTTGGGGTGGAAGTACTTTGTAGACTGAGAGAGGTGCCTTGAGGGATTAAAAAGTGTCATTATAAATAGGCATTTGGGAATAGATGCAAAGAGGATATTGTATGAAGGGGTGATTGTGTCATTGGCACTGTATAGTGCAGAGATCTAGTATTTAAGAAAGGCAGAGAGGAAAAGTTTAAATGTATTTGTGATGATGTGTCTGAGAAGTATGGTAGGGGTTACAAGGTTGGATTGAGTGAGAAAGGTGAGGAGGAGAGCTGGGGTGGAAAAGATGGTGGATAGGGCTGATGAAATAGTATTGGGATGGTTTGGACACATGGGAAGAATGAGTGAAGAAAGACTAGTAAAAGAGGTGTGGAAGGCAGAGGTTGAGAGAACCTGAGAGGATGACCACAGATGATATGGATGGATAGGGTGAAAGGGGTGTTGAGCAAGAGTGGAATGTTTATTGAGCAGAGAAAGAGATGGGGGTGAATGGAGACTATCTGTATTTATCTAGTTGTATTATACAGGAAGGGAGCTATGCTCGTGGTGACCTGTCTTTGTATCTTTCAGCATCAAGTTTATTCTTGAAATCGTGAATAGTATTTGCACACACTGTTTTTCATCTAAGTTATTCCATATATCCAGCATTCTGTGTGGGAAGCTATTCTTTTTCCTATCTCTTCTATAGTTACCTTTTTTGAGTTTCTTTTTCATGACCTCTTGTTTTTCCATTGTCATTTTTTAGTAAATCTTTTCTGTCAAGGATTTCCATTCCTTTCATGATTCTCTAGTCAGTAGATCACCTCTTTCTCTTCTTTGCTCTAGTGTTGGTAGTTCTAGTTTCATTAATCTTTGTTCGTACCGGGTATGTTAATTTGGAAAGAGCTGGTGCCATCTTTGTTGTTGCTCTCTGTATTCATTCTAGTTTCCTTATATTCTTTTTAGTACTGGGTGTCCATAGTGTTGCTGCATATTCCAGTTTTGGTCTAGTCAGTGTGACTAATATTTTTTTTATCATTTCTTCATTCAAGTATTCAAATGCCACTTTCAGTGACCTTGGTAGGTTGTATGTTTCACCTACTATTTTGTTTTTATGTCTGTCCGGTGTCATGTCATTGCTGATTATCACTCTTAGGTCCCTTTCCAAGAGCACTTTTTTTTTTTTTTTTCTTTTTTCATTTTCACCAATTTTGTAATTTTTTGAAATTCTGTTTTTGCTTTTACCAAACTCCATTATGCTACACTTCTTGATATTAAAGTTCACCTCCCACTTTTGAATCCATTTCCAGATGTGTCTAGGTCTGATTGTAATGAGTCACTGTCCTCATTTGTTGATACTTTCTTTAATATTTTTGCATCATCTGCAAAGAAATTCATATAACATTCAACTCCTTTGTCCATGTCGTTTACGTATATGGCGTACATGATTGGAGCCAGTACTGACCCTTGTGGAACACCACTTATCATTTCTTCCCATTTCGAGTATTGATGATACTGTGATGCAAGGAAGGGTGGTGGATGGGGAGGTAGGGAGTGGTTATGTATGAATAATATTTTGACCAAGCCCATAGGTATTTGTACATATTCTCTTTTAACTTGCAGCTAGTACTAGTAGCCACTAAACTAGCCCTGTGTCAATGAGGCTTAACCAATTCAGTATGAATTGAATTATTGCATGCAGCATCAGCTGCCATATGTATGATACATCACACTACTGGCATTATAAAATATAAATTCACACTGTATTACTCGTTCTCTTTTATTCTGAGTAATAATAAACACAGAAAACATGATCAAACCAGTTCACAGAATCTGGGGATAACTCATGTACATACATACATATACCAAGGCTTTTTCCCCCCTTTCAAGGGAGATAGCCAAAAAGAAAAAGGCATAAAATCATTCCCACCCATTCCATCCCTAAATACACTCCACTCCCCTCCCTCTTAGCACCTGGATGACGGATCATCCCTGGGCCAGAGACAGTGTCGCAAGTTACAGCACATCCACAGCAAGGCCGCTTCATTAAATTGGTGACCCCCCCCTCTCCGTCCCCCCATGCATAAAAGAAGACGGGGAGAAATCCCTTTGGGCTGTGTCAAATTTTGCTCACACATACTACCTCATTCCCCACATCCCCACCCATTCCACCTCATGCATCACAACATCATCCATATACAACCACTCTCCATTCACCCCTGTCTTCTGTCCTCTCCCGTCCTTCCTCAACAGACATTCCCCTCTTCCCCAAAGCCCCCTTCACCCCATCCATCCACCTCATCCTAGGACATCCCCTCATGTTCACTCCCTCCACATCTACCTTCCATACCTTTTTTATTAGTCTTTCTTCACTCATTCTTTCCATGTGTCCAAACCATCCTAATATTCTTTCATCAACCCCATCTCCCTTTCCACCCCTGTTCTCCTCCTCACCTCCTCATTTCTCACTCTAGCCTAGTAACCCCCATCATACTTCTCAGACACCTCATCTCAAACACATTCAAACTCCCTCTCTCTTCCTCTCTTATGTTCCATGTTTTTGCCCCATACAGTGCTGTTGGCACAATCACTCCTTCATACAGTCTCCTCTTAGCATCCATTCCCAAATGTCTATTCCTCACTACACTTTCCAATCTACCAAGGCATCCACTTGCTTCTCCCAATCTACATTCCACCTCCACTCCACCACCTCCTGCCACACTCGCACCCAAGTATCCAAAACTATCCACTTCCTCCAGTCACTCTCCCCCAATGCTCACCTCCAGTCTGCTGCCACCTTCACTCCTTGTACACTCATCACCCCACCCTTACCCACATTTATCTTCAGCTTTCTTCCCTCACACACTCTCCCAAACTCTGTCACCAACTTCCTCAATCCCTCCTCTGATCCTGCCACAAGCGCAGTGTCATCCGCAAACAATAGCTGGCTCACCTCCCACTTTTCTCCACCTTCAACCATCTCCAATCCCCAACTCACCACCCTTGCATCCACCTCTTGCACCACCCCATCCATGTACAAGTTGAACAGCCAGGGTGACATAATGCATCCCTGACAAAGAACCATTCACTCATGTACATGTACAACTACAAAATTATATAATCAAGACAGTGACACCGGCATCCTTGTAAACCCACTCATGCCTCATGATGCCTACATAGGCGTCATTGTACCGAAGTGGTTAAGACATCCCCATAGGGCTAGCAACATTCCTCTTCAGTCCCTGATTTATTGCAGGACTGGTGCTGGCCCCCTTGGCTCAGAGGGAAATTGGCTTACCTTTAGTTTTTAAATGTAATTTCATGCATGTAATTATCATTACATAGGTTTAAATATACAATATTTTTCATAAATATGTTCTATAATGGTAGTTTTGTGGGATACATAATAGAATCAGACCAAATCAGAGAAAATAACAGAATCAGGTTAAATTCACTGAATTTGGGTTTGACTATAAGATGAGAGGGAAACAAGGGAAGTGGATGGGAATGGAATGGTTGGGAGTGGATGAATTCCTTTACTTTGCTATCTCCCTTAGGGATTAAAAAAAAAAATTATTTGGTAGATAATTTACTCATGGTACAAAATCAGAGTATTAAAATTATGTTTATAAGGTGTCCATCAAAGATCAGTCACAGGCATCATTTTAGTTCAATAGTTTTCCCATGGTGCTCTCTTGGAAATTAACAATTGTCCCTGAAACATGATGATGAGCTGAGGAACTTGGAAACTGCAGTCATTGCATTATGCTAATTAGACACAAGGGAATAGAAGTTCATAATAACCTTGGTAACAAAATGGTTTGTCTATTTTGGTGAATCTTAAGTTCTCAAACAAAACTAATGAAATAGTATAATAGGAAGTTGGAGTCTGGCCTACTACCAAGGGCTTTTTTCCCCCTTATAAGAAGTAGCCAAGTCAAAAGGCACACACCTACTCCTACCCATTTCACTTTCATCCACCACCCTTGTCTCCCTCTCATCTTAGCTCCTCATGGATGAAGGTCATCCCTGTCTCCTGCCCACTGCCCTGGGTCAGAAGCAATGCAGCAAGACAGTACATCCACAACAAGGCTACTTCACTTAATCAGCAACACCCCCTCTCCATCCACTCATACTTAAAATAAAGAAGAAGGGGAGGAATCCCTTTGGGCTGTGTCAAAATATCATCCACATACCATACAAGAATTTAAGAACAAGTTTGATCTTGTGAGATACAAAAACGGGTCACCACGAGCATAACTCCCATTCCTGTAAAATACAACTAGGTAAATACACAAACCCCCATCCCTTCCTTGCATCACAGCATCATCAGACACAGCCATTCTCCACTCACCCCCATCCTTTCCTGTCTCCTTTCCTTGCTTAACAGACATTCCCCTCTTGCTCCAAGCTCCTTTCACCCCATCCATCTCATCCTCAGTTGTCCCCTCAAGTTCATTCCCTCCACCTCTGCCTTTCACATTTTTTACTAATCTTTCTTCACTCATTCTTTTCCATGTCTCCAAACCATCCCAA
Source organism: Oratosquilla oratoria (assembly GCF_046742065.1). Lineage (NCBI taxonomy): Eukaryota > Metazoa > Arthropoda > Malacostraca > Stomatopoda > Squillidae > Oratosquilla > Oratosquilla oratoria. The sequence continues at coordinate 39,732,244 of NC_134804.1, read as the reverse complement.
TACTCTTTCATCAGCCCTATCTACCATCTCCTTTTTCACCCTCGCTCTCTTCCTCACCTCATTCATCTCCCTATCCAACCTTGTAACCCCTACCATACTTCTCAGAAGAGTTTATACTCATCCCAGATTAATTTGCTTAATACCCAGTGATCCAAGTGGACAGTTTCTAAGATGGTGCAACTGCTGAATCAGAGATGCAATAAAATGACCTATTCTCACAGAAAACCATTGTTAAAATAGTTTCAAAGACAATACTTTGATATCGTATCATGAAACATATTATACCAAATAAAAGTGAAAAATTATATTTTCACTCATCAGTTATGTGGTAGTGATCTCTGATTTGGTGATTCCCTCCCTAATTCAGTGTTCTTATATACTTGTTTTTATCAGAATGGGGCAAATTTTACCCAGTATTAAAACAATTACCTTTTGAGATGATAATGATAATAGTAATAATTGCTGTTGCCTTGAGTTTCACTAACTAGAAACCTGCAGCCTTCAGTAGCAAGCACCAGTTCTTGGGCCCTCCCACAAATCTTTCCAGAAAAATGTTTGGATTGTCATTTGTGTTGTATTAGTGTGGGACTGCTTCTATCTCACCAGCTGGAAGTAAGAGTGGAGGAGTTGCTGTTTAGCAGCTCTTAATGTGTGCAAAGGTGTAAGAAATATGGTTAAAGTTTACAGAGGCCCAGTCTAGAGACCATATGTCAGCCCTTCTGGGCTACACCTCCAGATGGAGGTGAGGGAGTTGATGGGTTCTGAAAATGGGCAATTTTACTGTCCATGTTGCAGGCCTACTACAAACAGGTACTCGTAATACTGGTCAACAAAGAATTTGTCCCAAGGAAAACAATAGCTGTATCTATGTTTTTGCATGCAGAATCCAAAAATAATGTCAATTTTTTTTTTGTAACCCACATTTTTTGTGTTCCATGGTATGTTACATTATATGTGTTATGTGGGACAAATTTCAATCAAGCAGTTAGCAACACTGCATGAGATTGTTATATATTTGGCAGTACTGTTTGAAGTATTGGTGTGAGGTTGTATTTACCTAGTTGTAATATACGGGAGGGGAGCTATGCTCGTGGTGACCCGTCTTTGTATCTCTCCGCATCAAGTTTTATCTTAAAATCTTGTATAGTGTTAGCACATACTATTTTGTTGTCTAATTTGTTCCATGTATTTATCGCTGTGTGGGAAACTGTTCCTTTTCAAGTTTTTTCTATATTCTTTTTCATTTTTTTTTTCCGTGTCCTCTTGTTTGACCGTTTTCCCACACTAATAGGTCATTCCTGTCTAAAACTTCCATTCCTTTCATTATTCTGTAGATAGTTAGCAAATCTCCTCTTTCTCTTCTTTGTTCCAGAGTTGATAGGTTCAATTTGGATAGTCTTTGCTCATATGTTAGTTCGGCAAGTGTCGGTGCTAGTTTGGTTGTCACTCTTTGTAACCTTTCTAGTTTCTTAATATTCTTTTTGGTACTGGGTGTCCAAAGTGATGCGTACTCAAGTTTTGGTCTTATTAGTGTAGTTAGTATTTTCCTTATCATTTCTTCGTCCATATAAGTAAATGCCACTTTGATTGCTCTCAATGTTGTAGGTTTCTCCGAAGATCTTATTTATATGCTTATCTGGTTTCATGTCCTTTCCAATCATCACTCCAAGATCTTTTTCATAGTGTTTTTTTTCTTCCCCAATTCTGTAATCTTTTGATATTCTGTTTTTACTCTTTCCAAATTCCATTATACTGCATTTCTTAATATTGAATTTTACTTCCCACTTTTGAGTCCAATTCCATATTGTGTCCAGATCTTGTTGCAATGAGTTGCAGTCCTCTTCCGTTTTTACCTTCTTAAGTAATTTTGCATCATCTGCAAAAAAAAATTATATAGCACTCCACGCACATTTGTGTAGCAATAAATTTGTGATATTGTACAGTAGCATACCCACCATTCACCTTCAAAGCACCAAGGTGTGGTGTTTTGCAATGATGTATATTCTGTTATGGAGGAACTTAACCATAAATATGGGATTTATTGACTCTTCAAAAGTGAGCCTGAAAGCTGTTTTGCTCCACAATGGAAATAAGTTTCCCTCTGTTCCTATAGCCCATGCAACTAACATGAAGAAACATACGAGAGTATGAAACTTCTATTGCAAAACATTAAGTATGAAGAACATAAATGGAATATCTGTGGTGACCTAAAGGTTGTGGCACTTTTAGCTGGAATGCAGCTGGGTTACACAAACTTTTGTTGCTTTTTCTGTAAGTGGGACAGTCGGGATAAGAAAAATCATGAAAAGAATGTGTGGCCAAAACAATCTCTGACCCTAGGAGAGAAGAATGTTATCAATCTTCCTCTTGTTGATTCAGAAAAAAATTATTTGCCTCCTTTGCATATTAAGCTAGGGTTGATGAAAATTTTTGTTAAAGGTGATAGGACGGCTATACCACTCTGAACACACCACTTCTCATCTGAGCAGCGAAGTTAAGATGCATTGGGTCTGGTTAGTACTTGGAGCAGTGACCGCCTGGGAACACCAGATGCTATTGGTATTAGGCTACACTCCATGGAAGGGGGGAAAAAGCCTTTGGTATATGTATGTATGTATGGATAGAACTGGCAAGGGATTCACATATTTGAAAAACAAGTTTCCTAGAATAAATGACACAAAAATCAAAGAAGGTATTTTTGTTGAACCACAGATTAGGGAGGTGATGAGAGATCAGAATTTTGATAAGGAGCTAAATGATCTTGAAAAAGCTGCAAGGCTGCCATTTAAGAAAGTTTGCACAGAGTTTTTGGGGAATCACAAAGCAAATAACTATTCTGAAATCGTAAAAAAGCTACTGACATCCTACAAGGCTTTGGGATGCAATATGAGCCTAAAAATCCATTTCCTAGACTCTCAATTGGACTTTTTCCCTGTAAATCTTGGCACCGTTAGTTATGAGCATAGTCAAAAGTTTCACCAGGACATTCTAAACATGGAAACCCAGTATCAAGGGAAGTGGAGCTCTTCAATGCTGGCAGATTACTATTACTAATTAGGGATCTCCTAGAAGCAAAATACACTCGAAAATCATACATTTCTATATTTTAAAGGTAAGTTTCATTGAAATATCAGCCTCATTTATTAGTTCTAATTGTTTAAAGTTTAATATGCTATAACAGAAAACACTATGCCTAATAGAAAAATTCTGAAAACATATTTGAAATCAGCAGAAAAAATTCTATCAAGGTCACCTCATTTTGCTTGTGGGACTGGTATTTTAATAAACTTTGTTGTCTAGTGATCAGTATCTCAATATTTGAATGAAGTTGAAGTACAGTAAAAGCTCTCTTATCCGGCATCACTGGGACCAAAGGCATGCCAGATATTCGAAAATTCCGGATACTTGAAGGGGTTACTAAAGTAAGTGTAGGGGTACAGAAATATGTCTACAATCACCCCCTTTACTCACTATTAATATCAGTTAACATATAGTATTACATACCGTAACATAAACAAAGCATCTCATGATTGCGGCGTCACCACCTCACTCGCCAACATACAGTTCATCACTAGACACTAACCTTCTCTGTACTTTTCTGAAGGGGTTACTAAAATAAGTGAAGGGTTACAAAAACACTATGTCTACAATCAACTCATTTTATTTACTATTAAAGACATTTAACATAACATAAACATTTAACTCAACATAAAAAAACACATAAACAAACAAAACTACCTCACTCGCCAATATCCACTTCATCACTCCAGTTTATCACTATCCTCTGTACTTGTTTGCCGCTCTTTCTTTCCCTTAAACCCATCTTCTTTGCTAGGTTGCATAGTTTTTCTTGCAGCATGGGGCCTGTTATTGATACTCCTTCGGATCTTTTCAGGCAAAACCACTCGTACAACACTTTGTCAATCATGTCCTCACGCTGATATTGTAAAGTGTGATGGTTTTCAGCAGCTTTTGGGGTATCTGTCCCCTTCATAAACTCACGTAACTTCTTCGATTGGGCCTTAATATCGTAGATGGTTGATGAGCCTATGCTGAATTCGTCCATGAGTATTTTTCTGTTTTTCCTTTTCTCTAAATGTTTGCAAATGTCTCCCTTCTGCCTAAGTGTAAGCTCAACACATTTCCATTTACCAACTTTGGGCATGATGAAAGTTTAAAGGGGAACACTTGAGGAAGAATGTAGCTTAACTGAGTGGAGACAAACACAAATGTGGCACATGTGACACTGAACAGCATGGGCAGTGGGCTGTGGTGGGCGGCACGAAACTGACCCAGGCAGTGGTGCGCTCTGGTGACGGCGGGAACTATTAAAGCCTCGCCCGGGAAATTTTATCGATTTGTATTGATTTCATATAGATTTTTTTTTTTTTTTTATAGATTTTAATGCTCGGAAAAAATATGCCGGATACTTGAAGCTGCCGGATAAGAGGGCTTTTACTGTATATAGATTCCTCAGTATATGGCATCATCAATACTCATGAAGGACCAGGACCCAAATCTTCAAGTCACTTGTACTCCCTGTCGTGCTGCATGGCTTTGAGGCATGGTCATTAACCCCTTTGATAAAATGACGCCTATGTAGGCATCATGACGAGCGAGTGGGTATATGAGGATGCCAGCGTCGGTGTCTTGATTATATTTTGTAGTTGTAACTGAGTGACCCCATATTCTGTGAATTGGCCTGATCATATTTTCTGTGGTTATTAACATCAAAGTGAAAGAGAATGAGTAATACAGCTGTAACTTTATATTTTATAATGCAAGTATTGTGATGCATCACTGTACATCAGACAGCTAATGCTGCCTGCGAGAATTTGACTCATATTGAAGAGGTTAAATGCAGATTTGTAGAGGCATCATAAGTGTCTTTGGTACTAAGTCCCTTAAAAAAAATCATGAAGTATTACCAGGTGAAGAGGTTGGCTGGTTTTGTAAATGAGCTGCTTTACTGTTTATTGTGCAGGACCACTGTATGCAGGTACCTGTCATCGATCCAGTACCTATAATTTTCATGTGATGTTCTATGGTGAGGATTTTGGCTTTATGTGTAGACGTTTTGGAACACCTTGTTATTATTCTTAATGCTATATTTTGTAGATAACTCCACAAGTAAATAGCAACAGCCTCTGTCCAAATTACTTTGGAAAATACATTGTGTTATTGTGTAGGGATTTTTAGTGTGGGGTATTGTAGTATGACGTTTTCTGTGTCCACTGTGTGGTGGTTGCATTCGGGACATTTTGAATCTGGCTAGGCCTGTTCTGTATTGGAACAGTTTCAGTGCTGGATGGTGTCCTGAGTGCAGTCATACCATTGTGGTCTGTCCATAAGCAAAATAAAATCTGAAAGCAATGTTAGTGTTGAAGAGAGGAAGCATATTGAAATGGAAATTTGTATCTTATTTTTAAATCTAGGATTGTCATATAGAAATACAGTCTTGTGTGCTGATGGACCCTTATTTATCTCTATATTGTCATGTTCATTTGCATGCTCATCTTCATATGCATAATGATTTTTTTTCTCCATTTATTGGCAGTGGCACCTTGGATCTTTTCATAGTATCCACACTTTAAGTAAAAACCCTAGAAACTGGAGTAGACCTCAGTACTTTGAACCTTCCAGAAAACTTTGGGGATGGCTCAATTTCATTTTCAATAAGTATACTATCAGTACTTATGTGGTGTACATATTTTTTCTAAGCTGAAGTATATGAATATAATGTAATTTAGTGACTAAAGAGCACACTGAAAATGATTGGTGGATATACTGTATTTATAATATATGTTTTCAGAGTTGATGAAAACAGGATTAAGGAAGTTGGGCCTGATCGAGCATGTGCTGAATGGCTTCTGCGCTGTGGTGCTGGTGTCAAGTGGCTAAATTATGGGAGCTGGACAAAAGACTACAACTCATTACCTATAGGAGGGGCAAAAATGCATAAGATAGAGGAAATTGATGGAACTGATTCTGCTGTAATGTATGCAGGATTTCCTCACCTTAGTAAGATGAATTTACTGGATATAATCTTCATGCATTGTATATAGATTTAAGATCATGTTTTATTATACTGCTAATGTCCCTCCGATATGCTGTCTTCTCAGCCCTTGTTACTGTCCTGCACCATTTCTCTGAATAATTTCCTTTATTTGCCTAACCCTGTGATGGGGGAAAAGAATACTGCCACCAAGTCTTCCCATTTGAGTCATATAAGTTGACAAAAAATGGGACGGAGATAGGACTAGGCATCCTTCTCCCTGTAGACCCAAAAAGGACATTCCTAAAAAACAAAAGTAAAGGCAAAAGAGGGTCTAGGAGTTTTCCAACCGGTACATTAACCCCTTCCATACGGTGCCGCACACGTAGGCGTCATGGACTTGGATCTCGGTGGCAGCAGCCAATGCCAGCCGTACGACGTGTCGTAATAATACTCGCATCATAAAATATAGTCACCGCTTATATCGATCGTTCTCTCTTCACCCGTGAATTTTGATAACCATAGAAAATGCGACTACAAAAGAATTAGAAAGAATGTCATTATGGAGGGGCGACTACAATAAATATAATCAAGACGCCGATATGGCAGCCTCGCGAATACACTCGCTCCCCATGACGCCTACGTGTGCGGCACCGTATGGAAGGGGTTAAGGTTTGTGTCTTTTAATGTGTGTGGATGTGGTACAGATGAAAGTAAAAGGGAAGAGATAGGCAGTGTGTTTGTGAGAAGATGGATGTGTTGGCACTGGATGAAATTAAGTTGAAAGGGAGGGGTGAGTGTGAGTTTGGGAGTGTAGTTGGGAGGTTCTCAGTAATGAGGAGAGGACGAGGGAGAGAAAGGGTGGCTATACTAGTAAATGAAGAGATAGGTAAGCTTGTAGTGGAAGGAGGGGTCTCCAAGGTTAATGTGGATGAAGATGAAATTGGGAAGGAAGATGTGGGTTTTTGTGCCTGGTAGTGAGAAGAGTTTAGAGGGAGAAATGTCAATGTAATGGTATTGGGAGACCTTAATGCTAGGGTAGTAAATGAACCAATAGAGAGTGTGGTTGGGAAGTGTGGAGTTCCAGGAAAAAATCATAGTGGAGAGTTGAGATGTGCCTAGAGAGCTGATGATACCAAATACAGTGTTTAGGAAGAAAGTCAAGCATAAGTACACATGGGAGAGGGTGGTAGAGTGTTAATGGACTATATAGTGGTAACCAGGAGTATAGTAGGAAGAGTTAAGGATGTACATGTTTTAAGGGAAGAGAGTGGGGGAATATCGGATCATTTTTTGGAAGGTAAAGTGAGTGGAGGATAGATGGAGAAAGAGGAAAAGGAAACTAGAGAGGTGAGTGAACTGCTTAAATGAGAAAGAAAAGGAGAAGGAAAATAAAAAGAGGCTGGGAGAGGAGTGGGAAAGAGTGAAGGATAGACTAGAACCAGGAGTGGAGGAAGACTGGGGATGTTTCAAGGAGGGAGTCACAAGGTGTGCAAAGATGGTGTGTGGAACAAGGAGGATATGAGGAAATAGAAGGAAGGGTAGTGAGTGGTGGGATGAGGAAGCAAAGAAGGGTGTAGAAGAGAAGAAGCGAGCTTTCATAGATTGGTTACAGAATAGGACGAGGGAATCATATGAGAGGTACAAAGGAAAGAGAAGTAAAGCATAAGATAAAGGAACCAAAGAGGAGAGCAGATGTGAAATGGGGTATGAGTATGACAGAAATTTTTAAAAGTAATAAAAAAAAAATAAAAAAAAATTGGGGAAGAAATTAAGAGGAAGAGGAGGCAAATCAAGTAGAGAAGAAAAGGTAAAAGGTATAGGTGGAGAGATGATAATAGAAGAGAAGGCAGTAAGAGGAAGATGGGCAGAGTATTTTAGGGAGTTGCTAAATATGGAGGTTAGGGAGGGAAAGGTAGTTGCAGTGGGAAGCACTAAGAAAATGACTGATAAGTGAGGAAAATGGAGGAGAAATAAAGAAAGATAAATTGAAGGCAATTAACCCTTTAGCGGGCACACCTAGAAATACTTGAGGTATCAAAAATTACTCTTAGGGTCATAAACTAGATGCATTTCTAAGACACTTTTACTCATGAACATTTTTTGATTTGAGGCATTGATTGCATGCAATGTTCTGTCAATAAAGTATCCCGTGCGGGCTAACCGCCCGGCTCACGGGAAACCATGTTAGTCCCGTCCGGGATATTGTGCCCGGTCTACGGGGAACCATATATATCCCGTCCGGGCTACTTCGCCCGGTATGGGGTATAAATAATTTACCATATAATTCTGTTTATAGTTTGTTAATATAATATATTATTTACAATCAATAAATTCTTCTATATTTCTTAAAAAATAATGCTTGTTTGAAATAAAACACAAGGAGAAATTCAATGTTTTTTCTTATAAAAAGTGCAAAAATATATGATTTTACATTCCAACACATGGAAAATCAAACAGAGGACATCAGTGGATGGGAGACGGGCTCAGGGAGAGGCGGCAGAAGTTGAGGGCTGCTGCTCACCTCTGGCGGGAGGGTTGTGGAACAAGATGAAGCAGTTGCGGTCTTCCGAGAGGCAGAGCGCGATCTGGCAGACATTGCACATCCACCTGGAGCGGTGGATTGTGACCTTGGTGGAGCAGTGCTTGCAAGTCTGCCGGTTACTGACGAAGATGGGCATGTGTTGCTTTGTGTTGTCATAGCGCTGCTGGTCACTGGGGAGTTGGGCCCTTTGCCCCCGACGTGGAATGGACATTGGCTGGTCAGGTGATGCCCTCGTAATCCTGGACACCGTGGTCTTCTGGCAGCGGGCAATGCGGCTGATATCAAGCCTGAACTGCTTTAGGGTCATTGGATCCTCTCCGATGGCCTGACAGTCCCGCTTGTAGAAGATCCAGGCATTGCAGACACAGAGGTCTAGGGCATACCCGAAGAGCCTCATGTACCACCTCCTGGCTCGCATGGGGGTCTTGTAGAGGTGGGTGAGCATGTCGGACTTGTCAATGCCTCCCATCTTCCCGTTGTACTGCTTGATGACGTTGGGGCAGGGCACCTCCACCTTCTTCTTGGTGTTACGGTCGTACCTCCTCACTTTGCCAACGGGCTCGACACCGACGTCAGACGACAGAACCGTGACGTTCTTGTTGTCCTTCCATCGCAGGGCAAGGATCCCGTTAGTGGAGCAATAGTCATATTGGCCTCGAGGAGTCGTCTTCTTGTCCAGCTCCTTGGTAGACATCAGAGGAGCACGCCCAACACGGTTGACCCTCGCCGTCCCCACGAATCGGCAGCCCACCTTGTCCTTCAGATACTCCACGAGCTCGATGCTGGTGAAGTAGTTGTCAGCATATATAGCTGACTGAGAAGGTTTCTTCAGGGTCTTGGCCAACACAAGAACGGTCTTGGTGGAAACAAGCAGTTGTGACTCCTCCTGGGAGAGCTGAGTGTGGTGGCTGCTGAAGGTAGTCTCTCCCTGGTACATGAGGATATCATGGATGAAGCCATCATTGCTTGCCCGGCAGAACAGCTTAAATCCCCACTTGTCCGGCTTTGTCTGGATATACTGTCTCAGGGTCCCAGCTCTGGTGCCCTTGTAGGACACCATGACTTCATCGATGGACTGTGTTGGGGTTGCTTTCACCTGCAGGAACTGCCTGTTCAGGAAAGCAAAGAGGGGACGAACTTTGAAGAAGCGGTCAGTGGTGCCAGGAAGGTTCTCATTGTTGTTGAAGTGTAGAAGGGATCTGATCAGTCCCGCATGGGACTAATATGGTTCCCCGTAGACCGGGCATAGTATCCCATACGGGACTAACATGGTTTCCCGTGAACCGGTCATAAGTCCCGCGCGGGACACCCTCTTATTTCACCATCATTTTTCACCAATTTCTTTTCACATTTTACACTTGACACCCATATCACATTGGAACATATTTATCTGGCTATGTGCTATTAGATTTCTATACACCTACCTTCATTATTGCGGGTGTGGGAGGCGTGTGTGTTGAAGTAACTCGAAGTAGATTTGCCTGGTACAGCGTCTAGACAGAGACTGCATGCTTCTGTCCACGCATCTCAAGCTCCCGCATGGGTTAGCGTGATCTGATTGGTGCAGAACAATAGCCAAGGAGTTCCCTCATTAGCTGAAACCAACCCAAGCCGTCTACGTTATCAACGTATTGCAATACGTTTCGTAAAAAACGTAGTATTAAGTATCCCGGAATGGCTACTTGCCCGCTAAAGGGTTAAGATGATGAGATCATGTAAGGCACATGGATTGGATGGATGTCATGCAGAATGTCTGAAAAAAGGAGGTGGACTGGCTGGTGAGGTTATCTAATGTTTGCTTAAGAAAGGGTATAGTTCTGGAGGACTGCCTGTATAGTTCCACTTTACAAGGGAAAAGGGGACAAGTGTGAGTGTTGTAGTTTCAGAGGGATCAGCCTGTTAAGTGTAGATGGGAAGGCTTATGGGAGGGTCTTGATTGAGAGGATTAGGAGAGGAAAAGAGGGAGTAATTGGTGAGGAACAGTGTGGGTTTAGGGTGGGTAGGGGTTGCATAGATCAGATTTTTTGGTAAGACATATCTGAGAAAGCTATAGGAAAAGGTAAGGATGTTTTTGGGCTTTTATGGATTTGGAAAAGGTTTATGACAGGGTAGACAGGAAGGCACTGTGTATTGCAGATATATGGGATAAGAGGAAAGCTTTTAACCACTTCCATACGGTGACGCCTACGTAGGCGTCATGAGGAGCAAGTGGGTATGCGATGATGCCGACGTCGGCGTCTTGATTATATTTGTTGTAGTCGTACCTACGAAACCTCCATTCTCTCTAAACTGGCTTCATCATATTTTCTATGGTTATCAAAATTCACGGGTGAAAGAGAACGAACGATTGAGCATTGACTTTATCTTTTATAATGTGATTATTATGACGCAACATCACACGTTGGGCAGCTAATGCTACCAGACGTGCAATGTGCCCCAGAGTGAAGGGGTTAAACACTTCTTTTACTAATCTTTCTTCTCTCATTCTTTCCATGTGTCCAAATCATCCCAATACTCTTTTATCATCCCTATCTCCCAAGTCCCTTTCCACCCCCGTTCTCCTTACCTCCTCATTTCTCACTCTATCCAGCCTAGTAACCCCTATCATACTTCTCAGGCACCTCATCTCAAACACATTCAAACTCCTGTCTTCCTCTTATGTTTCATGTTTCTGCCCCATAAAGTGCTGTCGGCACACTCTTTCATACAATCTCCTCTTGCATCTATTCCCAAATGTCTATTTCTCATTACACTTTTTAATCCCCCCCAAGGCATTTACTTGCTTCTCTCAATCTGCATTCTACCTCCATCTCCACTCCTCTCTTTCTCGCCGTATTTGTACACAAGTATCTAAAACTATCCACTTCCTCCAATCTCTCTCCCTTAATACTCACTTCCAGTCTGCTGCCACTTTCTCCCCTTGTACATCTCATCACCCACATTTATCTTCAACTTCCCTCTTTTGCACACCTTCCCAAACTCTGTCACTAAGTTCCTGAATCCCTCCTCTGATCCTGCTACAAGTGCAGTGTAGTCTACAAACAACAGCTGGCTTATCCACTTTTCTTCATTTTCTTTAACCATCTCGAATCCTCTACCCACTACCCTTGAATTTACCTCTCATACCACCCCATCCATATTGAACAGCCAGGGTGACATAACACATCCCTGATGAAGTCCCACCTTTACCTCAAACCACTGATTCTCTCCATTTATAATCCTAACGCAAGCTCGTAAAAAATCTTGACTGCTCTTAACCTCTTCACTTCGGGGCACATTGCACGTCTGGCAGCATTAGCTGCCCGACGTGCGATGTTGCGTCATAATAATCGCATTATAAAAAATAAAGTCACTGCTCAATAGAGGTGAATGGAGAATGGTTGTGTATGGATGATGCGTGAGGGGGAGTGGATGGGGGATGGGGGGCAAGGGAGTATGTGTGAGAAATAAATTAATGTAGCCCGACTACAATAAATATAATCAAGACGCTGACATCGGCATCATCGCGTACCCACTTGCTCCTCATGACGCCTACATAGGCGTCACCGTATGGAAGTAGTTAACCTCTTCAGTACGGGCCAAAATCTCGCGGGCAGCATTAGCTGCCAGATGTACGATGTGTCGTAATAACACTTGCATCATGAAATATAGTCACCGCTTATATTGATCGATCTCTCTTTCACCCGTGAATTTTGATAACCATAGAAAATGTGAAGACAGTTTAGAGAGTATGTCATTACGCAGGGGCAACTACAGTAAATATAATCAAGACGCCGATATGGCAGCCTTGCGTATCCATTTGCTCCTCATGCCGCCTACGTATGCGGCACCGTATGGAAGGGGTTAAGGCAGAGGTGGAAGGAGTGGACATAAGGGGGTGACCTAGGATGAGATGGATGGATGGGATAAAAGGAGCATTGGGAAAGAGGGGAATGTCTGTTGAGGAAGGATGGGAGAGGACAGAAAATAGAGGTGAATGGAGAATGGTTGTGTATGGATGATGTGTGAGGGGGAGTGGATGGGGGATGGGGGGCAAGGGAGTATGTGTGAGAAATAAATTAATGCAGCCCGAAGGGATTTCTCCCCATCTTCTCCTTTTCTGCATGAGGAGACAGAGAGGGTGGTTGCTGATTTAATGAAGCGGCCTTGTTGTGGATGTGCTGTGTATTGCAACATTGCTTCTAGGGCAGTGGGCAAGATGCAGGGCTGACCCATCATCCAGGAGGTGCCAAGATAAGAGGGAGGGAAGGGTATGGATGGGAGTGAAGTATGTTGGGGATTGAATTGGTGGGATAGTTTTTATGCCTTTGTTTTATGGCTACCTCCCTTGTACACTTTTACACTCTTAGGTATGGCCTCTGCTTCAATCATGATGTGCCTGGGCTGTTTGACATTATTGGGGTGCTGTTTGTGCCATGACAAAAAGATATGCAAGTGTAACACAGTAACTTATGTAAGTTATGATAGGTAATGTTAGTCCTTGTATCCATGCAAATTTTATAACATTGTAACTGACCTTACTATCTAAGGTACATACATATACCAAGGCTTTTTCCCCCTTACAAGGGAGGTAGCCAAAAAAGAAAAGGCATAAAATCATTCCCACCCATTCCATCCCTGAATACACTCCACACCCCTCCACCCTCCCTCTTATCTTAGCACCTCCTGGATGACAGGTCATCCCTGCACCTTGTGTATTTACCTAGTTGTATTATACGGGAAGGGAGCTATGCTTGTGGTGACCCGTCTTTGTATCTTTCAGCATCAAGTTTTTTCTTAAAATCTTGAATAATGTTTGCACACACTGTCCTTATCTAATTTATTCCAGGTATCCAGCACTATGTGGGAAGCTATTTTTTTTTTTTTTTCCCAGATGTCTTCTATAGTTATCCTTTTTGAGTTTCTTTTCATGTCCTCTTGTTTTTCCATTGTCCCATTTTAATAAATCATCCCTATCTTGGATTTCCATTCATGATTCTATAAATAGTCAGCAGATCTCCTCTTTCTCTTCTTTGTTCCAGAGTTGGTAGTTCCAATTTGGACAACCTTTGTTCATATGTTAATTTGGAGAGAGTTGTCAACTTTGTTGTTGCTCTTTGTATTCTTTCTAATTTCTTTATATTCTTTTTAGTACTGGGTGTCCATAGTGTTGCTGCATACTCCAGTTCTGGTCTTATTAGTGTAACTAATAATTTTTTAATCATTTCCTCATCCAAGTAGTCAAATGCCATTTTCATTGACCTTAATAGGTTTAAGGTTTATCTGGCTGTTTTATTGATACGTTTGTCCATGTCATGTCTTTGCTGATTATTACTCCAAGGTCTCTTTCAGAGTTAACTTTTTTGACTTCTTTTTTCCAAACTCCACTTCTTGATATTGAAGTTAACTTCCCACTTTTGAGTTCATTTCCAGATTTTGTCCAGGTCTAACTGTAATGATTCACAATCTTCCTTTGCTCTTACTTTCTTTAGTGTGGGAGTGCCTTTATGGCAATGGCTGAAAGTTGCAGAGGGAGAGCAGCTGCTGGCTGTCCGTTATCCATGTGTGAAAAATCATCAGCTGAAGTTGATCTTGAGCCTAGCCATGTATCGGCCTGCATCTCCTGATGGAGGTGAGGGGATTGACAGATTTTCAAAATGGGTAGTAGCTTTACTGTCCATCTTGCAGGACCATCACTTCAAGTTACCCGTCATTGGCTCCTTGTGAATAGAAGATTATTATGAATGGATGAAAGGATGATCCAGCCACTTGAAACAATCTTATTTGCTTTGTAAATCTTTTTGTGTGGATGTTTGCCACATAATGAAGCAGTGTGGTTAAAACAGCTCTGGCTGTCGGGCCTAGCTGTGAAAGAAATGTCTTTCTGCATTGCTTTTGCCCTGAGCAATGTGGTTGGAGACAAGGATGACCATTCATAAGATGCTGAGATGGGAAGGATGTTAAAAGGGTTTTAATGAATATGTAATAGGTGTGTAATTTATAATCTGCCACCCTTTTACAAGGGGAAATGGGCATTTGTGTAGTATGTATGTATTATTATTTTTTTTTTTTGTAAAGATATGCATGACATTTCAGAGGGCTGCAAACACATTAGACGGATTATATTTCACAAAACGAGCTACCTTGATGATGCAGCTTTAGCATATATTCCATATCTCAAAGGTTCACTTAAGGAACTACAGATATCTTCATGTGGTAATATCACAGTTGAAGGCTTGCAACACCTAAAGAAACTAGAGTAAGTAGTATTTTGTATAAGATTTTGTGTGCCAGATTTTTTTTTCAAATACAGTGAACTCTATTTTTCATTACATAGCTGCCAAAACCTTGACAAATAATGCAGTAATAGGGGCATAAAAAATGCCATTATGGAGCATCAAGTCTGATGTGTAGGCAAAGAGGAGTGACTAAAGCTGGGTGGCCAGGAGGTGTGGTGCCATGCCTGCAACACACAAGAGCTACCTTAGGTCAAGAATGTGTAATGTCATGTGACAATCATCACAACTCATGCCATTCACCAAAATCCAGCTCTCGGGCCTAGCTGGCAGAACAATGAATATGGTCCATTTCACCTTGCAGATATTTGCTGATTGATTTAATATGAAGACTGATTTTATTGTGGTTCAACCACTTTGCTGAAGCCAAATAATGACACACCAAATAATAAAACAATGAACAGTAGAGTGTACTGTACTAAAACTGTTTGCTCAGAAATGTTATTTGAACATTTTTGGAGGAGGTTAAGCATCTCTGTAGTTCCAAGACAGCTATAATTGCCAGGTCCTGCTGGGGAAAAGCTGTGCCTTACCTTTGACTCAAGTAGTGTAGTAGATTCATCCCTGAGGTGCTATGGTTAACTAGCTTTTATTTGATAAGTGGTTGTGTACTTTGACTTATTTTTGTCTTAAATATGTTGGATGAGGGGAGCTTAATCTGTACTTTTATTCAAATGTAGAATATGTTCCTTCTGAGGATTTCTAAATTTGACTTGGGTCGTTTTATGGTCTTCAAATTTTCTACATTTGTTAAAAGAATCTGTTGATTTATAGTGATTGTTATGCATATTCAAGTTGTGCAAATATCTCATTACCACTCAGAATTTTAGGTAGATTGACATTTACTTTACTTTCAGAGGTTTAGAGTACCTGCTTCTGTATGACCTCCCTGAGATAAAGGACAGAAAGGCCATGGAAGATGAACTCCAGAAAGCTTTGCCAAATTGTGCTGTTGTATTCCCATATGCTGATGCAAAAGATGATCCAAGCTTGAAGAAAGAAGACAGTTGATCAACATTATAGAAAAAGTGAATGAAGAAATTTTGAAGGCTGTGCAAGATTTATGTGATTAAATAAATTTAACTCTGCTGATTACAGCAATAGCCCAGTTCCTGTAAATATAATGATCAATAGTTTAAACAGTAAGCAGTAGTTATGTACTGTCATTCTTTCCTGGAAAATTACATTCTCCACACAATTCTGTTGCAAATTTTTCTGCTTGTTTGAACAGAAATTAAAGAAGTCTTCTGCATTAAAATACAAATGACCATAATCAGATGGTAAGGAGTTGCTTATTAATCCCAATTCTACAAGAGTTATAGAGCCTGATCTCACAAAAAGATGGGTAGTAACAGTCCCTATGGTGGCCCATGTCATACACAAATTAAGGGATAAGAATGCCATGCATGTTATAGAAGGCAACTAAATGGGACAAAGCAAGGTATGAATTCTCTGCAAATTTCTCATGCAGTCAAGGTATTCCTGCAAGTAAATTATTTATAAACAACTCTGGTAGCATCTTTCTCTCAACCAAACTTCCTGTTTCCTCAGCTGAACTTTGCTTGCAAAACCATTAATGTTGTACTTCACTACATACTCTGTTAGTTTTTGCTGAGCTTTATGTCAGAAAAAAACTTCTTATATATACACCTAGTTCACCAATACTCTTGGATTGAATTCTTGAACAATTCTTAAATCAACTTCTCTTTACATGAAAAACTTTCATTGGATGCTATAGTTGTATAATAATTCCTTTATACTATATACCAAACCATACATCCAAAAAGGCCTTTTTCCCTCATATAAGGGATTTCTTGGAGGATTAAAAAGTGTTATGAGAAACAGGCCTGTGCAGAGGGCGTGGGTGCTGGGGGTGCCCAAGCACCTGCCCCTTTGCCCCGTGCCCCAAAAGTGCCCTTCACAAAAATATATAAAAATTAATGGAAAATGATTTTTCACAGGCTTTTTCCATTTCCTTACCATTCAGAAATTATAATGTGGAAAATGGTGTGGCACCCTACCGGATAGTTGCCAAATACAAATAATACAAAAGAATGAAGTGCCCAATTTCCAGCCCAAAGCACCTGCCCTTGCAATGTCTGCGCACATTACTGATGAGAAGTGGGCATCTGGGAATGGATGCAAGGAAATTGCGTGAGGGTATAATTGTGCCAACGGCATTGTATGAGGCAGAGACTTGGAATTTAAGAGAGGCAGAGAGGAAAGTTTAGATGTGTTTGAGATGATGTTTGAAAAATATGGTAGGGGTTATTGAGAAACATGGAGGTGAGGAGTGGAAAAGGAGATGGCAGATAGGCCTGATGAAATATTATTGGGATGGTTTGGACAATGGAAAAAGTAAATGATGAATTAGTAAAAGAGGTGTGGAAGGCAGAGGTGGAGGGAGTGAACTTGAGGGGATATGGCCGTGGATAAACAGATGAGGTTGGGGGGGAGGGGGGACACTGAGCAAGAGGGGAATGTCTGTTGAGCAAGGAAGAGAGAGGGATGAGTGTAGTGTGTGTATAGATGGTACTGTGATACAAGGAAGGAGGTGCTTATGTGTGAATATTTTGACATAGCCCAAAGGGATTTCTCCCTGTCTTCTCTTGTTCTGCATGAAGGTATGGTGAGGGGGTCGCTGATTAAGTAAAGCATCCTTGCTGTGGATGTGCTATGTCTTGCTGCATTGCTTCTGACCCAGGGCAGTGGGTGGGATACAGGGATGACCCACCATGAGGAGCTAAGATGAGTGGGAAGAAAGGGTGGTAGATTGGAGTAGGTACATGCCTTTAACTTTGCTACCTCCCTTATAAAGGAGAGAAAGCTCTTGGTATATGTAGATAGAATAAGGGATGTGGTAATCAAAGCATAAACCTGTCCAACATCCATCTGCACCCATTATTTGCCCCTCCCACCTTGGGACTAAAGGGTATCCCTGTCCCCTGCCACCACTTGGGTGGAAAGGCATTACAGTGAGACACAGTGTGCTTCCATGGCAGCGTGCCCAACAGCCACAACTGGTTTACCTTCACCACTTCATCATAAGGCAACCCCTTTCCTCATTCACTTAAATTTATGGAGTAGACAAGAACATTCTTTGAGGACATGTCACTTCTTCATCCACTTTCCACTCACTTGTCCCTTGCAAATAATCCTTCTTACTCAAAAATAAAAACAACTGCATCCCTTGCCCTTCATCTCATCCATCCACCCCTCCCTGAAGCCCCATCTGCATCCACACTTGTTTTGTCTTTCCTCACCCGACTTGCTGCATTGCTTCTGATGCAAGAGACAGGGATGACCCTTCATCCTCAACGAGCTATGATGAGAGGGAAGTAGTGGGTAGTAGATAGAAATGGAAGTGGCTACATGCCTTGGCTGGTTACTTTCCTTATAAGGGGGAAGAGCCCCTTAGGATAGTCACTTGCTCTTCTTATATGCCCAAAGTCTCTTAGCTTTCCTTGAGCCACTCAACCCAACAGCTCTCCCTCAACCCCCACTCTATGCTTTGCCTCCACATTTGTCATTCTCTATAAGTATTTGAGGACAAGGAGGGAAAGGCAGGTGCAGTGGGAAGCGCTAAGAAAATAACAGTGATGGGCCTTTATGAATTTGGAAAAGGCTTATGACAGGGTAGACAGGAAGGCACTGTCAGAGGAATTGCAGATATATGGGATAGAAGGAAAGCTGTTAAGAGCAGTCAAGAGTTTTTACAAGAGTAGTAGAGCCTGTGTTACAATCAGAAATAGAGAGCGAGTGGTTTGAGGTAAAGGTGGGATTTCATCAGGGATGTGTTATGTTGCCTTGGCTGTTCAATTTATACATGGAATGGTGTGAGAAGTAAATGCAAGGGTAATGGATTGGGGATTGGAGATGGTTAAAGAAAATGGAGAAAAGTGTGAGATAAACCCGTTGTTTGTGACAACACTGCTTGTAGCAGGTTGAGAGGAGGGATTAAGGAAGTTAGTGATAGAGTTTAGGAAGGTGTGCAAAAGAAGGAAATTAATGATAAATGTAGGTAAAAGGTGATGAGATGTACAAGGGGAGAATGTGGCAGCAAACTGGAAGTGAGTATTAAGGGAGAGAGACTGGAGGAAGTGGGTATTTTTAGATACTTGGGTGTGAATGTGGCAGGAAAGGGAGTGGAGGTGGAGGTAGAATGTAGATTGAGAGAAGCAAGTAAATGTCTTGGGTGATTAAAATGTATAATGAGAAATAGACATTTGGAAATGGATGCTAAAAGGAGATTGTATGAAGGAGTGATTGTGTTGACAGCAATATATGGGGCAGAAACATGGAACATAAGAGAGGAATTTGAATGTGTTTGAGATGAGGTGCCTGAGAAGTATGATAGGGGTTACTAGGCTGGATAGAGTGAGAAATGAGGAAGTGAGGAGAATGGGGGTGGAAAGGGAGTTGTTGTTGTTGTTGTCGTTCCCTAGACTGTCTGTCCGAGCAGTCCCGTCTCCCCAAGGAAGGCCACAGCCGAAACTGGGTTTTCCCACAAATCCTTTATAGAGTGTATGTTGTGTTGTTTGCGTGCATGATTGTGTATAATGCAGTCTTCCATTATGTGTTGTATGGTATGGGGTGAAGTGTTACATCCTGGGCAGCTGTTCACAACACGGTCGTCCAGCCTCTTCTGGTAGCTTAGAAGTGCTGGGTGGTGACCGCATCGCAGTCTGGCCAAGTGGACTCTGTCCTTTCGTGGGAGAGAGGATTCAGAAGGGTGGATATCAGGGGGTCTGGCATGCAGCAGTGTGTTGTCTTTCAGTGTGTTAATGGAGCGGTGAGTGATATGATTATGAATATGTTTCCGGAGGCTGGTATTTGGTGGTTGTGGAGGAAGAGAAGAGAGTATCTGTGCGTAATAAAGGTCTTTGGGTGTAGTTTTAATGTTTCTTGGTGTGTGTGGGTGTTCTGATATGTAGTGTAGCGGGTGTGATGTGTTTGTGGTGGCTGCAGCAAGTGTTTGTGTGCCTCTCATGTCGAGGTGGTCCTTGACTTTGAGGACTTTTGTTTCATGGTGTAAATGGTCTGTAGGTGATGTATTTGTGCAGCCTGTAATTGTTTTTAGGGCTTTGTTTTGTATGATTTGAAGGGTGTTGTGGTGTGTCTCACTGAGATTAGGAGCCCATGCAGGACTCGCATAATTCATCACTGAGCGTATGCATTGTTTGTATATTGTTATATTAGTTTCTTTGTTTTGTCCAAATGTTGTTCCAGTGATTGACTTAAGTGCGTTAAGTCTAGGTGTGCATTTGTTTTTTATGTTTGTGAGGTGTTGTTTGAAAGACATGGATGTATCGTATGTTACACCAAGAATTTTCGGTGTGTTTGTGTGTGGTATTAGAGTGTTGTTGATGTAGAGATGAGGTATGTATTTGTGTTCTTTTGTCCAGTTGGTGAGAAGTGTTGCTGTAGATTTGGTTGGAGCTATTTTGAGTCCGTTTGTGATGAACCATGTGTTGAGTGTGTCAAGGTAAGGCTGGATTATTTCTGCAGCTTTGTCTGTGTTACGATGTGTGCATGTGATTGTTATGTCGTCTGCGTAGGAAGAGATTTGTATTTCTGAGGTGTCTGGCGTGGGTAAGTCATGCATGTATAGATTAAATAATGTGGGGGATAGAACTGAGCCCTGTGGTACTCCTTTCTTAATGTTTCTGATGTGCGATGATTGGCCATTATATGACACATGAGCATTCCTGCCTGCCAGATAATTGGCCAGCCATCTTTTGGTGTTATTGTGCATGTCTGTGTTATATATTTTATTTGTTAGGTTGTGGCGGGGGATAGCATCAAAAGCTTTACTAATGTCCAATGTTATAAGAAGTGTTCTGTGGTGGGGCCTATCTGAATTGATGCCATCTAAAATTCTTTGTGTGAGGTTTGTCAGAAGAGTGTTTGTGGAGTGTAGTGGCCTAAAACCGTGTTGTGAGTTAGCAAGGGGAATATATGGTGTGACAAGTTTAAGTATTAGGCGTTCAATGACTTTAGAGGGGGTGCAGAGAAGTGTGATTGGGCGGTGCGATGTTGGGATTGTTGGGTCTTTGTTCGGTTTTGGAATGGTGATTATTTTACCATGCTTCCAGATGTCGGGTATAGTGTTGTGTGAATAGCTGTAGTTTGCAATGTTTGTGAGTGCGTGTATACCTTGTGGTCCAATGTGTTTTAGGTGGATGTTGCTTATGTTATCAGGGCCACAGGCAGATGAGTGCTTGAGATTATGCATTATGAGTTTTGTCTGACTGTCTATGAAGGGTGTATAGTCTGAGTCTGTGGGGAAGTCTTTCTTACGTCGAATGGTGCGTCGGTCGTCAGGGTGAGATGTAAGATGGCTCGTCTGTGCAAAATGACGTATGAGTGCGTTTGCTTGTTGTCTGTTTGAGGGTAGATTATCTGTTGTTGTGATTATTGCTGCGTGAGAGCGTGTAGTGTTAGTGTTGGATAGTGTGATGCTGTTGAGTGTTTTGTACAATTTTCTGGTTGTTTTGTGATCAAGTGTATTGATAAAGTTTTGCCAATTTTGTGTTTTTTGTTCATGTATTTTATTGGCAATCACAGTGTTTAGTGTTTGTATTTGGTCTGCTATGTTTTGAGGGATAGGTGTGGGGGTATCGTGTTTAAGTGTGTCACGTTGTCTGATGAGGCCTTGGATTTCTGGTGTGAAGTTGGGGTTGTGTGATTTTCTGTTGCCTCTAGGGATGTATCTCTTGTCTGCGTTTTGTATGATTGTATTAAAAGCGTGCACAGCATTGTTTATGTTTGTGATTGGTGTCCTGTTAAGTGTTTCAAAATGTTGTTCTGTCTCTTCAGTAAAGGCTTCCCAGTTAGCTCTCTTGTAATTGGTGTAAGTGTGTCTGTGGCCAGCTGGGGTGCATCTTGTTTTGGTGGTGATGATGATTGGAAGGTGGTCAGAGCCAAGGGCTCCGACCACTCTCCATGATGTTGTTGGGGTTAGGCAGGGGGAGCAAAAGGTGATATCAGGAGAGGAGGGAGTGTAGAGGGCTTGGTATGGGATATGTGTATGATTATGCGTGTTGTTCATGATAGTCAATGAGTCGAATTGAGTCTGTATATCAAGCCCTCTGTCTGTGTCAGGGTTGTCGACAAACCAGGCAGACGACTTGGCGTTGAAGTCACCACCCATGATCAGGTTGGGGATTGAGGTTAGTTGGCTGAGTTGAGGTCTGAAGGTGTTTGGAACTGTGGGGGATGATTGGGGGGGAATGTACATGTTAACTATTGTTAGTGTTGAATTGTTGCCTGTGCGGATACGAATGGATTGGGTTTCTGTTGTGTTATCTGTGGTAGGGAGGAGAATTTTGGTTGTGGCACTTGTGTCCACAAAACAGATGGAATGGTGGATCAGGGTGATGAGTCCACCGCCATTGCCGTCAGTCCGGTCTTGTCTGATGGTGGTGTAATTATGAAATGATGGTGTTTTGTGTGAGTGTCTTAATTTTGTTTCTTGTAAAATTGCAATGTGTATGTTGTGTTGTTTAAGAAAGTGTTCAAGTTCATGTTTTTTAGTGTTAATACCGTCAATGTTGTGTTGTAATATGTTGATGTTGTGTGTTTTGTATGTGTTGTATGTTGCCGTTTGGGGTTGAGGTTGGGGTGGTAGTGGGGAAGGTGTAGGATCTGGGTCAGAGGGGGGGAAAGGAGAGATCGGGGACAAAGGAAGGGGAGTACTAATCGGGGGTAAGGGCAAAGGGAAATTGGGAGTGGGTAAGGGTGTTGGCTGTGGTTGGGGAGGTGGGATTGGGGTTACTGGAGGGCAGGTAGAACATGTCCAAGTGTTTGTGTATTGGTTTGTGTCAGCAAGTGTATTGGTTTGTGTCAGCAAGTGTGGAAAGGGAAAGGGAGTTGGGAGATAGGGTTGATGAAAAGAGTATTGGGATGGTTTGGACACATGGAAAGAATGAGTGGAGAGAGATTAGTAAAAGAGGTGTGGAAGGCAGAGTTGGAAGGAGTGAACATAAAGGGGTGTCCAAGGATGAGATGGATATATGGGGTAAAAGGGGCATTGGGCAAGAGGGGGATGTTTGTTGAAGAATGATGGGAGAGGACAAAAGATAGGGTGAATGGAGAATGGTTGTGTATGGATGATGCTGTGATGCGTGGGAGTGGGTATGTGTGAATAATAATTTGATGCAGCTCAAAGGGATTTCTCTGTCTTCTCTTTTATTGCATGAGGGGACAGAGTGGGGGGTTGCCAATTAAATGAAAGCCTTGCTGTGGATGTGATGTGTCTTGCAACACAGCTTCTGACCCAGGGCAGGATGACCAGTTATCCGATAAGAGGGAGGGAGAGGGGTGAATGGGAATGGAGTATGTGGGGATGGAATGGGTGGGAATGGATTTTATGCCTTTGTTTTTTGGCTACCTCCTTTGTAAGGGGAAAAAAAGCCTTTGGTATACGTATTTGACTTTATATTTTTAAGTAACTCTTTCCATGTGCTTAGCTTCAGATTGATGGTATGCTCTGTTCTTCATTACTGAAGGAAATAATATTACAATAATAGAAATTATAATTGTATTATTTATTTTGTACCGATTCTTATAGCCTACTTAAAAAGAAATGCAGACATATGAACTCAGATTGCCCCTTCAGGCACATTATATAAGCACAGTATCTAAGTTGACAGTGATTCAAGGACAAACGAGAGTACACTTGTAGTTGCCAATCTCCATATCATGAACTGACTGCATGTTTTATGCAGTTGACATTTTAGGAACTTGAGTCACATCCTGCAGGCCATAAGGAAGTAAGGGAGAAGACAGAAGATAGGGGTGAGTGGAGAATGGTTGTGTATGGATGATGGCATGATACATGGGAGTGGATGGGGGGCACAGTTAGGGAGTATGAGTAATTGATATTTTGATTTAGCTCAATGGGATTTCTCTCCATCTTCTCTTTTTCTGTATGGGGGGTGGGGATGCCAATTAAATGAACCAGCCTTGCTGTGGATGTGCTGTGTCTTGCTGCATTGCTTCTGACCCAGGACAATGGGCTAGATGAGGGAATGACCTATCATCCAAAAGGAATCAAGAAAAGAGGGAGAGAGGGGTGGTGAATGGGAGTGGGTGGGGATGAAATGGGTGGGAGTGGATTAATGCCTTTTGACTTTGGCTACCTCCCTTGTAAGGGGAAACAAGCCCTTGATGTGTGTGTGAGTGTATATATATATATATATACAGACGCTCCTCTACTTACATTCATTTGTTTTACGTTTTTTCGATTTTACGTTTGAACTGACTGTAAAAAAAAAGTGAATTTTTTAGTTTAGCGTGCTCTCCGTAGTTCAAACGATATGCATGATGCTGTGTCCATTGTTTACATGGCACAAACGACAGACTGAACATGCCTTGCCTCCTCCTCCTCCACCATCTCAATTTATGTTGCTTGAATTTAATTTATTTGAAATTAATGTTATCATTTTACAATGTTATGTGTATAATTAATGATTTAGGGGTGTTTTATAAGATACGGTAATAGAATTTATGGATGTATGGTACAGTAACAACTTACGTTCCTTTTAACTTACGTTCGGCCATTCGGAACGTAACTAAAACGTAAGTTGAGGAGCGTCTGTATACACACACACACACACGATTGTTGGATTGATGGCAAAGATTGGAACTCTGGAAAAAAACACTGCAATTTTCGTGGATTTCAATGACGAGGGAGTACCTGTGTTGTATTAGTAGGGAAGGAGAAGGCTCGTGGTGTAGTGGGCAGGTGAAGAAAAAGGAGAAGGGGAGGGATTATTGAGGAAAATGGAAGAAAATGACGTCAGAAGGAATGTGAGCAAGAGATGTGCAGATGACACAGCTGAAGTCAAACAAGTTAGTAAAGGTATTGAAATTAGACAAAGATAAGAGCAGTGCAATAGAAAGTGAAGATAATTATTTCTATGGATTTAATGAGGGAGGATATGACATCCCCCAATTAGCAAGTCTAGAGGAAAAACTAACAAAAATTAACGAATCATGGGAGGTTAGGTTTAGCCAACTTGCACTAATTACACAAAGAGTTGATAAATTGGAAGAACTAAAGAAGGAGAACCAAAACCTAAATAAATAGAAGAATTAAAAAGACAGTTAAAAGAAGTAAAGGATGAGAATGAGGAATTAAAGAGGAATAATAAAGAGAATAAAGAGTCCATAGCAAAAGAGGAAAGCGGTAGGAAAAAGATTCAGAAGGATAGCAATATTGAATTTAAGAGATATAGTGAAACAACAGATGAAGGAACACACTAAGGCCAGTTATTAAAGTGATGAGAGAGGAGAATATAGTAAGAGACTTGGCAGGTAAAAAGAAATGTATAATTAGGAATTAAAGAGAAGCATAATCAGAATAGGACAAGAGTAAGAGATGAGAAAGAGTGAGCAAGGTATTGAAAGTATTTCAAGAAGGTGAACAGGAAATAGGGAAAGAAATTGAAATATATAGGCTGGGGAAATACAGTATAGACAAGACCAGACCAATTAAAGTTAAATTCAGGTCACAAATGACAGCAGAGAATATCTTATCAAAAACAGGAAAACTAGCAGAAAGTGACCAGCAGAAACAGGTATTGATAAAAAGATGAATAAACAAAAAGAATGAAGCTAAGGAAAAAAACAAGAACAGAACGGAGTCAGAGAAATTAAGGGAAACAGAAAACAGAATGAAGGTAACAGAAAATTAAAAGTGTCCTTCACAAATATAGATGGATTAATAACAGGCTTGAATGAATTGAATGATTACCTGAAGGAAAAAGAACCTGACATAATGGGAACTATGGAGACAAAATTGAAAGGTCCATTACCACCCAACAGTGTAGGACATGGTGTATATAATTATTGGATTAGAAACAGAGAAGTAAAACAAGGTGGTGGAGTATGTTCCTGACTAAGAAGGATATAATTGTGAGAAATGTTACATATGGAAAAAATTGAGTGGAAATGATTATGATGGAAATAGAGGACAAGGAAAAGAGCAGGAACTTTGTGGTAAATTATGTGCCTCCTAAAAGGCTTTGTGGGAGGAGAGAGAACATAAGAATATGTTAGAAGACAAAAGGATAACACTAAATAAGATAATGGAAGATGGAGGAAGAATAGTTATGATGGGTGACTTTAATTGTAAAGAAATCTGCTGGGAAGAGATGACAGTGAAGGGTGGAGACAACCTATGGGGAAATGTACTACTTGATATGATTATAGAACATACGATGACACAATGGATACAAGAGAATATTAGGTATAGAAATGAGGAAGAACCATCAAGACTAGAACTAATAATCACATTAGAACCTGAAGTAGTGGACAAGATTGAATATAAGACAACACTAAGTAAAAGTGACCACATATTAATAGAACTGGAACTAAATGAAGAAAAACATATGGGAAAAAATTAATATAGAAAGGGAAGAATGATGTATGGAAAAAATATTTTGATAAAATGATAGAAAAATAAAATAAAAAAGCAGACTGGGAAAGGATATACAAAGAGGAAACAACAGTAGAAGAGAAATGGAAAAATTTGACAATTTATAAGGAAGGAGTGGAAAAGTATGTTCCAAGACAAAAACAAGAAAAAGGATATGTAAAATGTTGGTACAACAAAAGATGTGAGTTAAAAAATAAAAGGGATAAAGCTTGGATAAAATGGAGGAAGACAAAATATATATATATTTATATATATATATATATGTATATATATATATATATATATACACACACAGGTAACAGAAATATTGGGTGTATGTGAAAGCCCCAGGCAAAAATTGAGGAGGGAAACAGGGTCCATGAACACAACCCCCCTATTTACATGTAAAACCCACCTCGATATACAATTTTTCACATTGCGACCAGTCAGCTGGGAACACAACTCTGTTGTATAGTGAGGTACTCCTGTACTGGTTATAGAAATGAATATGTACAAGTGTGCGGAGAAGAAAAGAGAAAATATGAAAAGGATGTCATAGAAAAATGTATAGATCAACCAAAACTAAATACAGGAAAAAGATGGATGGGCTGAGTGTACCTTTCTAGACCTGAAAAAAGCTTTTGATAAGGTGCCACATAAGAAATTGCTAAAGAAATTAGAAGCTGCAGGAGGAATACAGGGCAACCTACTTAAGTGGAGGGAAGACTTCTTGCATGAAAGGAAAATGAGTGGTGATAAGAGACAAACATTCCAATTGGGATCAGGTGATTAGTGGAGTTCCACAAGGAACATTTTTGGCCCCAATAATGTTTGCTATATATATTAATGATATGGATGAAGGAATTGAAAATTATATGAGCTTCTTCACAGATGATGCAAAACTGTTGAAAAAAATGAACACCGATGAAGATTGTGAGTTGCTGCACATTGATCTCAATAAAGTATGGGAATAGAGTACGAAGTGGGAGATGGAATTCAATATTAAGAAGTGTATAATGGAATTTAGAAGAAGCAAAAAAAGAATAGTGGGATCATATACATTGGGAGAGGAAGAAATTAAAAAAGTTGAAAAAGAGAAGTACCTAGGTGTCATTATTATGAATAATATGTCCTCTGAGAAACATATAAACAAAATTTTTGGAGAAACTTATAATTTAATAAGAGCAGTCAATGTGGCATTTACATACCAGGATGAAGAAAATACTAGTCACTTTGATATGACCAAAATTGGAGTATGCAGCAACAACGTGGTCACCAAGTACAAAAAAAAGTATAACAAAACTTGAAAGAATACAAAGAGCAATTACAAAATTGGCACCAACACTCTCAGAACTATCATATGAGGAGAGGCTGGCAAAACTTGAGCTACAGACATTAGAGCAAAGAAGAGAGAGAGGAGACTTGATAACTATTTATAGAATCATGAATGGCATGGAAATTATTGATAGAGAGGATCTAATAAAATGGGATAGAGATACAAGAGGACACGGAAAGAAAATCAAGAAAGACAATTATAGAAGAGACCTTAAAAAGAACAGCTTTCCCCACAGGACAACAGACATTTGGAACAGGTTAGATGAAAATGTGGCATGTGCAAAAATGATACAAGAATTTAAACAGTCTAGATAAAACGAGATATGGAGATGGGACACCATGAGCATAGCTCCCCTTCCCATAAAATACAACTAGGTAAATTCACACATACATTTATATTGATCACCTCTACAATGCCTCCAATCTACTAACCTACTGAAATCTTTCCTGCATTATCTCCATGAGTTCACCTTTTTGGTGTGATATTGTCCTCAAGGATAGAAGCAAACAAAATACACATAGTTGACCACTCTACATAAAGCTTCCAGTTCCATAAATAGATGTATCTGCACACTGTGTACATGAGATCTATGCATCTGTGAGAATGTAAGTGTATCTTTTTGTTTGTGTTTTGTGCTCATGTTTAGGAAAATGTACAGATGACAAACATAAGGGTTCATAGAATTACTGATGTTTACTCTCTAAAGCATGACAAACAAAGCCTTCTCATAGCTGATTCTTTGGGTAAATTCAAAACCCATTTTCTCGTTGCTAAAAGTGTTACTGAACATGTAATCAGAATTCCCCCAAGGATACTGAGGCCACTAGGCATTACTTGAAGGAGTATTGCTTGCCACAGGAATGCAAACATAATATCTGACGTCTGTGCCATGGCCACAGGTCCTGCATATTCAGCTTGAATAGCCTTGGTGATAAACATTTGTCCCCCAAACCCAATAGCTCCAATTCCTAGGATGACATAGCGTTCAGTACCACATGATGGTAGGCAAGGATGGTCCTCAAAATAGGTCAAGACTCCGGAAAGAATACATCCAGTTACTGAGTAAACAAGAAGAGTGATGGCATAATGGGTCTTTCCTAAGCCTCGCAGTAAAGTATAAGCCACACCTTCTGAAAGAACACCTGCAATAGCACACTGCAGTCCTAACACTTTATTCCTTGTGAAGACAGTATTGACTCCAAAGATAAATTGTGGGTGACATAAAATAATAACTCCCAACACAGCAATCAAAGTAACCATAAAATGAAACCTGTTCAATGGTTCCCTAAACATAGCCCAAGCAAGCAAGAGAACAATGATGGGGCTGGCAATGCAAATAACACTGGCATCTGCTAAAGGAAGATCTCGAAAAGAATAGAACTGCAGCACGATTCCAGTGGAGGCAAAACACCCATGTAAAAATAACAGAATCCAGTTCTTAATTGACACTGACTTTATGACTGTTACTGGCTCTAGACATATAACAGGCACTGATGGGAGGAAGGTACCAATGAATCTTACAGTGGCAAACTCTGCTGGACTAATGTCGGTGATTAAGTTAACAAGTAAGAAGAAAAAAGAGCAGAGTAATGATCCTCCAACTGCCATGATGATACCTGTATTTGATTTATAAAAATTTTCAGGTTTTACCACTTGTGAAGTTACAGCCGGAGGAATTTGGGTGCTCATTTCTAGATCTGCAGTCATTTTTGTTCAGGTGTTCTGAAACAATGAGAATTAAATTATTGAATCAATCCAATGTCCCTGGTCTCTTGCAGAAGACCTGTGGCTTTCAAGAAACTTGCAACAGCCTCTAGGCAGGACCGTAAGTCACTTAGAGAAGGGATATGGTATTGTCTGGGGATTGTTAAATGTCGGGCATTGTGGTAGGTATTCTGTGTCATCTGTGTGGTAGTTGCATTTGGGGCAGTTTGAATCTGTGGCCAGGCTTATTCTCAATTGGTACTGTTTTAATGATAGCATCCTGAGTGCAGGTGTGCCAGTTTGGTCCTTGTCAGATGAGGGAGGATTTTCTCTGGGGTTTATGTCTGGGGGTTATTACTGGAGTATTGAGTTTGGTGGTATTTCTTGAAGGACTTGTTTAGTATTACATGTTTCTGTGTGAATGTTTTGTGTGGTTTAGGTTGGGAGTTATAAATGAGTAGTATGTTGCTGCATCCTGTATTATTCTCTGTGCTCAATTCTGTAGTGTTTGTAAATCGTGTTCATCTCACTCATTGTTGTAAACCATTCTGTGGAGGTATAGTCATGGGTGGTTCTTATGAATTGTTTGCAGCTAGTTATTAAAACTTACCTCTGTTATCCAAAACACATGCTAGTGATGGAATTCAATAGGTTTGGTGTAGGACCAGGTGGCAACTGCTTGACTTGGGGCATGCCTAGCTCAAAGGTTATTCAAGTCAGGCAACCCAGTCAGTTTGTGTCTCCTATTTAGGAGGGGCCATCCATCCTAGCCTGAGTAAAAGATCAAAGAGATGTGTTGCTAGTCCCAGGGGGGCACCTCAATGCAACCACAATACAGGTATCACCCAGTCTCCAGGACCCCCATCTCCAAGCCCTGGAGGATGCCACATACAGGATAGTGATCTATAACCAGATTGGATGGCCATTGATTCACAGGGTTCATCTGCCCTTTTGATGGTTTTCTTTTTCCTCTTTTTGGATGTCTCACTCACCCTCCTCTCTGGTGGGTGACCAGTGGACCAGTTTAGTTGCTGACAGTCTGACTATGCAGCAGCTAGTACTGGGTTCATGGTACCAGTGAAAGGATAACTGCCTCACCTGACTACATGCATATATAACAGAGGGTTCTCCATTTGTCTTCAAACTCATTATCTATTTTCATGAGGTATTTCTTTGTTTACAAGTCATTGTTTTTGGGTGTTTGGGTGAAGAATTTTGGGTAGTCCAAATCAAGGTTAATTCTGCTTTAGTATGGGTCAAGTTAGTGAATGCTTGAGTTGGAAAGGCAGGGCTAATTTTAAGCCTATTTGACCGAGTTCATCAAATTGGGCCACACAACTCAAGGGGTCCCATGTGGAAGTGTTGCCCAGGCCTTGAGCAGAGAACACTATGACAGACTTTGCTTAAACTTAAATTAAAAAATTAATTTTTTTATAGTTTTTTAGTATTTAGTATATCAAGCATTTCATACTTTTAAGCTAAGACTGGCATACTACATGAAAATAATACATCAATTTCAATTTTTTTTAGAGTTGAGGCCCAATACAAATTATCTAAATGGACCCCACAATTCCTAGCATCAGCCCTGAAAGCTCACAAATATAATGTCACTTATTGGAATTGGGGATGCAGTCACTGACTGTGGTAATTAGGTTTGTTGATGAGGTTGATGACAGCAATCTTTACTTTCTGTGAAGAGGGTGGATAAGTGCTCCAATGTTACTCTCGTACACTGTTATCAAGTTGAGGGAAGGGGCCTATCTACTCCATTTACAGTAAAGTGTTGTGGGGCAGGGCAGGAGTGTAACTGAGGGACTTTGGTTTTGAGAGGGCTCTTGCTTCCTCCCTGTTGTTGCTGATGTTTAGTTGTTTGAATGACTTTACTGGAGGGTCAGCTCCCCACCCATGTTTGAGGCACCTTTTCTAGCCTCCTCCCCATAAGTGTTGAGTAGTGTGGATCCTAAAAAGGGCTGCTCAATTGCAGAGGCTGTAGTTGTACAATGGTACATAACAAAAGGTGAAGATCATGTGCCCATAGCTACGGTCAAAGTCATCCTTTCCTGCTTGGATGGCCAAGTGGCAGTCACTGGCATCTGTTGGATGCTACCTCCTTTGTAAGGGAGAAAAACCATTGGTATATGTATGTAATTCAAACTTGGTATATTTACAATGAAATTAGGTATTACTTGGGAGGAAGGAAAAGTATTGCAAATTAAATCCAAATCCAATACATCATTCAGTGAGACACTATATTAATTGAAATCCTGATATTTTGAATGCATGTTAGGGTGCCATCTCAAAGCAAGTAAACTGCTCAGTTTTCACCAAAATTTTATCCTTTTATGCATCTAATCGCATATAATAAATGAAGCCATACCTACTTATGTGCACATTCTTTGTGTGTGCACTGTGGTGTTCATATACATTGTTGTATTTGTGATAAAATGTGTAAAACAGAAAACTGGCAGAAAATATTAATGTTAACAGTTTTGTGGCTGTACTGTGGACCAAACTCACCACATTCCACTCCCACAACGTGTTAAGTGAAAGACTCACTGGTAAGGCAAGCTCTGTCAGTTGCAGCAAGCCGCTGAGTTTTTTTGGGCTGGTGTTTGGGTCATTTTCCTGCTTGGCCAGGGCTGTCTGGCAACAACGCAAGAAGCAGGCAGCGGGCCTCGAGAGTCGAACGGTATCCACAGATGCCATATGCATATGCCTGCACTTGTATGCCACAACTGCTACATGTTTGTGACAGTAACAATAATCTTATCTTGTACTTTATTTTCTCTCAGTTAAACATATCTGGCATTTATTGTATAAAACTATTGTAATTTTTAAATTTAAAATTGGATATCTGATCCTCAGGTCAGAAGCTTGGACACATGCTCTGCCATCCAATGCCAGTCTCCTTTATATTTAAAACCTTCATTGTTGGAAATAGCTAAGTATGTATTAACAGTTATGTAAAAAAAAATCACACCAATCTGAAAATTCTGGTCCTGGTTATGTCGTAATATTTGTTCATTTGTCTGCATATTTATGAATTGTCAACCACTTCCACCTCCAGCAATATAGTGCATAGTTAAGACATTATGTCTAACTGCAGACCTGCACACTTGCCGTATCTGCCAACTACCAATGAATTTGACACCAGTTTTTCATTTTTGGAAATGGCCTTTTCGTTATACATATAAAAATGTCCTTTTAGAAATCGTTCAACCTCCTCTAAGACAAAAACAAACATATTGTACAGTTTCATAATTACATTCACGTGCCATTAGGCCTCTTCTAGAACTTCTTTACGGATGTCTATGCAGAGCCCTTACATGCAAGTGCTGCCCCCCTAAATGTGCCGCCTCTGGGCATATGCCACCCCCCCACACCCATTGCGGTGATGAGTAAAGGTTCTCTGTGACAGACGGCGTGAATCTAATCTGTCTGCAAAGATGACATTTGGGGATTTTCATGTTTTTAGTGGTGGTGGGGGGGGGGGTAAGTGGGTTGTTAATTATTTTTTGTCGAGAGGGCCAGAGGCTGAAGAAATGGGGCTTCCATTTTGTGTCCTTTTGCGAGAAGAAAATGGGGGTGAAGGGGACCTGCTCAAGGTTGTCCGTGACCTCGGGAACGGAAAGACCAGCTACGGGGAGTTTTGCCATTGTGTGTCGTGGTCCGTTGAGGGCGCCAGTGATTTGGCACTATTCCGGCACAGCAGCTTAAATGCCGCCCGTGAGGGCCCTGCGCCTACGTTAGTAGACATTACTTTCTTTTTGGCTACCCCCCATGTAAGGGGAAAAAGCCTTTGGTATATGTATGTACTTACCTTGATGCGTGTCCATACAGTCGGTGGGCAAATTGGATTTGGACGCATTGATACAATTATTTCTGTCGCATTCCTGGTAACATTCATACCCTGTGAAGTTGAAGAACTGAATATAGAAAACATTGCTACAGTTTACAAAGAGGCGTTATATATGAATGTCTTTTACTTTTGGAAAACATCAATGTATGGTAACTTTGCACGCACCCACTTCTATGTTGGCCTTTGGACGTACAGTGTTTTCAACGGACATGCAGAATTCAAAATGGAATAAAAAATTGCCATAAAATTGAAGGCCGGAAAAATATTCTTATCTAACATTTGATAAAATAAATTATTACAGATAGTAAAAAGAAATAAATTAGCGCATTGTAGAAAATCATATGTAGAACAGAGGTCAGAAAAAAAATAGTATACACTCATAATAATGCTATAAAGAAGTCCTACGTCACCATGGAACTGAATTATTGCGTCTCTTCCTAAGAATTATCCTCCTTGAAATAATACATAACTAATAAATTCTCCCTATGAACCACTCTATTAAATATTTTGTATTTTTTGTAATAATTTTGGAGAGTTACAATTAAGTTTGTATGTCGAACTAAGTGACCCCAAACAATAGTCATCTTTACGTGATCTCGTAAATACTTGCATCAGTATAGTATTAGTCAAGATCTAAGAATATAAGGTCTAACCACTTCCGACCGAATTTCGAGGGAGTTGGCGCAGCGGGCCCGTGAACGTCACCTGGCTGTTCAAAGTGGGGTTGGCGGGTCCTATAGCTGTCAGTTGAAGCTGGTGCAGCGTATAGGAAAGACGTTGCCTTCGCTCGCACCGCTCCACGCAATTAGTTATATTCTGACAAATATTATATAAAATATATATATAAATATATATAAAATATTATAGTTCCTGTCTATATATATGAATATATAATATATATATATATAATATATAAAATATTATAGTTCCTGTCTTCCTTGGTGTTTCACAGCTTTCTTCAGTGTTTCAGAAAGAGAAAATGGACTCAGCCAAATGACGTCAGAAGCTGCGCACAAGAATTCAAACGGTCTGACCTGTATATTTAGACCTTGGTATTAGTTACACGGCGCAGTTTTTATTCCCTGTGGACAAGCGTCATTCGCTAGTGACTAAAATCACGAGTACGCAGCGTCTGTTTGACGTTGAGATAAAGTAAACATGTTCAAATTTACCACCCGTGTTTAGCGTTTCAGTAGCGAATAAAGAGGCTAACGTCTAGCGTTAAAAGCAGCGGCGTGTAAGCCGCCCTTATAATTATTTCCTTAAACCCTACAACACAATTCGAAGATACTGTACTGCATGGAATCAAGTTTATCTAAATTATATGGCACCATGTATAATATCGGGCTAAAAATCAAAACTGCATGAGAGAATAAATGCATTTGATTACACGGGAACAATGTATTTGGTGAATTGGCGAAAGTACATTTTCTTACTTTCTTACAATAATTTTCATTTTATCATGCCTATCATCATGCCCTCAAGTAATTTTGAATCATCCTTTTGCGTTATTTATAGTAAAGCAGTTTTTTTTTTGCACAAACATTTTATTACATATGAAAAGAAACTTGAATTACACATTAGGATTAAAAATACTGTGATCAAATAGATGCTAATTTATTAATGACAGTACATAAGGCTGGAGGACCTCATCTTGATTTCAACTGAACAAAATTTTGCTTTTGTAACTTTTCCTTGTAAGTCTTCTCTGGCTGATCTCTTCTAATTGTCCAGCAGTAGTCGCCATCATATGCCTATCCCAAACACCTTGGTAGCACTCTTCCATCGTCATTAAATCCTGATGGAAGTGTTCCCCTTGTTCGTCACTCACGTCTCTCAGATTCTCTGGGAATCGGTCGAGGTGACTATTTAGGAAATGCAACTTCACACTCATGTTGCATCCCAAATCACGATATGCTAAAAGCATATTAATAATCAGGTCCTCGTAATTATGTTTTTTTTTTCAAGAAGTTACGAACAACGGCAGAAAATGAGAGCCATATTTCCTTCTCTTTTTCATTCATGGTATTCACGAATCTAAAATCACTCAGAAGTCTTCAGATTTGGGGACCATCTAATACTCCTGCTTTTATTTTTTCGTTTGATACAGCAGGAAACGCCGATAGTATGTACTGAAAACAATTATTGTCAGAGCTCAACGCCTTGACATACTGCTCCATCAACCCCAGTTTGAGATGAAGTGGAGGGAAAACGATCTTCTCTCGACTTACGATTGGTTCTTTAACAATGTTTGGCATTCCTGCTTCCAAGTTTTCCCGAACTGGCCAATCTTTTTGGGTCCAGTGTTTGTATATTCCTTCTGGTGGCCAAGGAGGAAGTTGACCATCTTAAGGTCTACACATATAATCCAATTGTATTCATGGTACTTGTACCGGGTGGCTACAAGAAATGAAAGTCAAATAGTGGGAAGTACACTGTAATCACTGATACCACTGACAACTAATGCGTGTGAATACAAAGAGAGCTGGCTCCGAACTGACGCCAAGCTGCCAATTCGCGCGAAAAGACGTGCATCGCACTTGCGATATCCAATATAATTACAAATATACACAATGATTACACATAATTACAATAAATAATAAAAAAACAAAACATATGACAATTTTATAAAGAGGGGGAAACATATAATTCCCCAAATAAGCAACACACAAGTACAATAATGGTATGATATACAACATACCACGCTAACACAAGTAAATCCATGACCATTCTTATGTCATCGTGGGTTTTTTCGCAGATGGATAGAGTGACCAAGAGGAACTGCACTAAAGTCATTGCCATTATGCAATAGGACACTTGAGGCTACGCTTGGAGCTATCCAAAAATAGTCTCCACTCAGCAGGGCTATAGGCGCCAAGTCCCAACTCGGTTAACAGACCAGGAAAATCGTGGCAGTATACAAATGGTTTGTCCTCAGAGAAATACTTAACAAATGTACTCTCCCTTGTTTTGTGATATGATACCCGTACCAACCTGTCAAGCATGTGGCTTTCACTCAACCTGGAAGCTAAAAGCTCTGTAGCTTTCTTGGAGAGCGCCAAATCACGTATCAAGTCATTCAAATCCTCTTGATTGAAACAGTGAGGAGCTAATGACTGTTCAGCATTTGTTGATGAATCTACAGACTCTGAATCCATTCCGTGGACGTCTGTGTTAGGTACATCATTTTCATCCTCGGAGGAAGCATATCCAGTGAAAATCGGAACTGGTAAATACTCAGAATGAGGTACTAGCCGGATCGCCGAGGGAATATCGGGGTAGTCGATTTTGTGCCGATTTTTCTTGTCAATCCCTTTAGTATTCACCAGACAGAAATAACAGTCCGATACATGATCTTTTGGCTCTCGCCACACCATGGGCATTTTAAAAGAAAGACCATTTCTCTTTCCTTTCGTCAACTCACGAAGATGTTCCACACAACTATGGCAAACAGCATGTGGGGCCCACTTCTTATTTTGATCCCCAGAGGAACATCAAAATATGCCTAATAAGTGCGGATCACAAAGTTTGATACATTGCGGCGCCCTTGACGAACTAGCATGTAACAGCCACGTATGTAGCAGAAGGTGTCTGGATCATCAACGCAAATTCCTCTTGACGAAGCCATCACTCTAACATGAGACCTGAAAAAATAAACAATAACGTCAATATTTTGCACAACACTTATTACTACCTTACTACTATGTACTGTGAAGTATTTGCTTTCTTAAAGCACCCTCTCTGTCCATCCGGAGAGCAGTTTTCGAGGAAACGAGAAAAAACAAAAAACAAAAACAGAATAACTACAGCATATAGATAAAAATGAATTATATATTTGAAATCAGGATGGCAAAATGACTTAATATTGGCAGATAAATCTAAGTCACCAGCACCAGAAAAGGTGATTAAAATTGTTCCCCTGTGTTATAAACTAATCGTGTTCCTTCAAGGAGGTACCATTCTGATAACTGATTTTTTCTTCCGCAAGAGACTGACAAGTTGTGATAGACCTGTGTCAGGTTTTCAAAAACAGAGGCGGATCCAAAGGGTGACAGAGAAATAATATGTGGTTACTCCAGATTGGAAATGGTTGTGCTCAAAACTATGGAATAAAATTATTTTAAATTACAAGATGGATGATGAAATATTGTAGTAATTGATTGTGGTGTTTCGGTCTGGTGATAAAGCCAAAGGAAGCTCAATAAAGCTCAATAAAGCTCAATAAAGCTTTCGAAGCTCAACCTTGCCAGTGATCCAGAACTGTTCATACATGAACGTAGGAAACGGTGTCCTTCGCTTAGATATTGCCACTCATGTAGCCCAGTGCAAGTCTTGTGCTCAGAACAATGGTTCTACTCACACTGCTCCTATTCTAGAGTGTCCTACTCCTTCTCACCCTTTCGACATTATAGCCACTGATCTCTTGCAATTGCCCCGTAGCATTCAAAGCTCAGTCTACG
The DNA here is from genome assembly GCF_046742065.1 of Oratosquilla oratoria. Lineage (NCBI taxonomy): Eukaryota > Metazoa > Arthropoda > Malacostraca > Stomatopoda > Squillidae > Oratosquilla > Oratosquilla oratoria. The sequence goes on along the minus strand of NC_134804.1, from coordinate 39,694,648 downwards.
TTCTTGTATGCGTTGATCACTTTAGCCGTTTCGTGATATTGGCTTCCTTGCGTAATAAATCTGCTCCAATTGTTGCTCATGATCTAGTTTCCCATGTTTTCTGTCCTTCAGTGTTGCTTAGCGACAATGGGACTGAGTTTAAGAATAAGGTCATTGCCAACATTTGCAAACAATACAACATCACCCAGACTTTTGTAACTGCTTATCATCCTTCTTCTAACGGTCTGATGGAGTGGACGAATAGGAAAATACTTGACATCCTAAGGCACGTTGCTAGTGACCTACAGGACAATTGGGAAGACTGGCTACTCCTTGTCAGTGCCTGCATTAATAGCGCTATTAATGTAGCAACGGGAAAGACACCTCATTATATCATTTATGGTTCTGAGATGCTTCCGGATGATTTTTTGGATAGTCCTTTTCGTCCTCTCTACAATCCTGAAGATTACAGTTAACTTCAGTGTCATACACTGCATACCATTTATGGTTCTATCGAGAGTAAAGGGGTCGGGTAACTTTTTTGGGTGTTACCCCAATAGAATTTGTAGTAAAATGAATTTACCCCCACACTTGGAAGTACTCTGGTGGACAAACCAATTTACTTATAGAATTCATGGATAGTAATAAATAAACAAAAAATGTATATTGGAAAAATGTTTAATTGTTAATTTCATCTATCATAGGAAATAAAAGTCTGTCTTTTTGGCATGGAAATAGCACACAAGAAAAAAACGTAGGAATCACATTTATAAACAGAAATAAAACACTCTTTTTAGCATTACATGGCACACAAGCAAAACTATTGACCATCATGTATTTCAAATTCATACAATAACAAAAGAAAATTTTATTGAATCCACTATTATGGGGAAAAATGTTTATCCTTTCTGGCATAAGAATGGCACACAAAGAAAAATAATGTTATTCTTTCTGGCATAAGAATGGCACACAAAGAAAAATAATGTTATTCTTTCTTGCATAAGAATGGCACACAAAGAAAAATAATGTTATTCTTTCTGGCATAAGAATGGCACACAAGGAAATTTTTTATTCTTTCTTGCATAAGAATGGCACACAAAGAAAAATAATGATATTCTTTCTGGCATAAGAATGGCACACAAAGAAAAATAATGTTATTCTTTCTGGCATAAGAATGGCACACAAAGAAAAATAATGAAGAAAATATTGAAAACTTTAATATTTTAACATCAGATTGAAATCTTTAATATTTTCATATCAGCTACCTCAGGCTTTGGAAAAATGATACTGTTTCATCTTGGATACAACAAACTCGATATCAGGGATTTTTGATGTTACTGCTACTAGGATGCTGTCTTCAGAATTCAACCGGTTTCTGCGTTTTGTTTTTAGATTTACAAGGGTAGAAAAACCTTGTTCGCAAACGTAGGTTGTTGCGAAAGATAGTAGCATTTTAGTTGCTTCCATATGTGCAGTTTTTTTTGACATCCAAAAACATGAGAGATCATCCTTGCTCTCAAATTCCATTTTTGTTTCATTGTTGGAACGAAGTTCAATAAGCTCTTCTGCCAATCCTTCAGGCTGTTCAGGCAAATCAGCCAGCTCACTTTTGAAAGGATTTACAACCCAGCTGACAGTATGTGAATCAAGTTCTGGAAAATAGTCACAGAACCTATTTCTAAGTTTGGTCAGGTGCCTTGTGACTGACTCCTTTATGTCACTAAGACTTCAGTCTTGGCATTCTTCCAAAAACTCTCCCAGTTTTGGAAAGGCAGCAGTCTTATTGACATTTACTTTCTGGTTCCAATACTGAAGCTTTGATACAAATGCTGAAATTTTTTCCCTTGCTAACAGGAGATTGACTTTCTTTCCTTGCAATTCCTTGTTCAGTTCATTTACATGCCCAAAAATGTCAGCTAAATATGCAAGAAGAGCTAGCCAGGTTGTTTTTCTGAACTTTTCTGCAAGTGTGTGTTTTTGATCAGTCAGAAACATTTCGAGTTCTGTTTTAAGAGCCCACACTCTATTCAAGACATTTCCACGTGAAAGCCACCTCACTTCCGTATGGAAAAGAAGGGTTGAATATTCAGCCTCTCCATCCTCACATAAATCACGAAACATCCTCGTGTTTAGTGCATGCCCTTTTACAACATTGACAATCTTAACCACATCATTTAACACAGCTTCCACTTCTGGTTCCAAATTCTTCACAACTAATGCCTGGCGATGTATCATACAATGGATGGCTAGAATATCTGGATTCTGTTGTTTGGCCAAAGCCACAAAACCATTGACGTGACCAAGCATGGCAGGAGCTCCATCAACTCTGCAATACAATCTTCCCACTTCAAATCAACACTTGGTTTTTTGAAGCATGCATCAACCTTATTGAACACATCAATACCACGAGTTCTCAACTCAAGAGGAGAACACAACAACATTTCTTCTTCGAATTCATCAGAGCCCCTATATCGAATGTATACCATCAATTGTGAATTGCTATCGAGTTGAATGGCAAACTTTACTTTTTTTTACTGAAGAAATCACTTGTTCTCCCATCTGAAAATAAAAAACAAATCTATCACGTATTTATGTATGAATCTATGTGTTTTGATTTTCTTGGGGGTAGATTTCGTCGGGGGAACAATCTGAAATTTTACCACATAACCAAGGTAACGAAGTCAACAGGCTACCAACACCTGAACACCTGCACCACACACCTATTTACATCACACACACCTGCAGCAATTACACATACGATGCAACATGAACTTATTCACCACACTAAACGTTAATTATAATCACTGTCAGTCAACAGACTTCCTTCACCAACGTGAACTGCTAGTTAAAATCAAGCATAATCGTCCAGCCAGCCACTCCATGACGTCACTCCAACACAATCTGTGGTTTTGACATGTATTAAATATAATTCAAACGATAAAAACGCGACAAAATTAGAATAATGAGAATTAGATATTAGAAGCAAAATAACGATTAAACACTTTGAAGCAATTATCACTGCCTATGTACAAACAGCTGAAAGAAAAAACGCTTCTCAGATTCCACACAACAACATCCAACATTCAATCAAGTACACACACTCCCAAAGCCTTTGTCTCACTGCCCTACAATTCATAGTCAACCATCGTCCTTGAACAATCAAATCAGCAATCACGTGATCAGACGATCATAGCACCGACCAATCAGCAGCCAGCACATTACAGCAACACCAGTTCAGTAGTTTACAACCGATCATCACATAACAGCAACTATTCTATAAACGCATCAGGAATGAACCAAAATATTAACGCCACATAAAATGATAAACCACACAATCCAAGCTGCCACCACCACAACCACCACCTTTCACTCCTTTACTTCTTCCCCTTATCCAGGCCTCCCTTACCTATGATCGTGGTTGTTCCTCCAGTAACACGCCAGGTCAAAAATCCACCAGGTAGATGACGAGGGGCTAAATAAAGACTGATAAGTCAAGGAGCAAATGCCACCACCAAGACAACAGCGCAAAAGCGGTCTCACTGAGGGTTAAAAACAGTTTCAATACTGATTCAATACTGATGAAGCAGTTTCAATACTGATATTTTTCCGTTTCCATAGTTTTAAAGATCGTGGGATCCTCGATGCATTCTTTTCTCCAACTTTCATATCAGTTTCCCTCACTTAGCACATCCACATCCGTAGCACGTTCATTACCCCCCCAAAATTTCTAATTTACCCCATTTGGGGTAATTTACCCCTGTTCCCCGACCACTGGTCTAGATCAAACATGTTAAAGAAACAACATAGTAAGGCTACACTTATTTCTTTCCAAGTGGGTGATCATGTATTTAAACAGATGCCTGAGCTCCAGTCTAAGCTAAACAACAAATTTACTGGTCCTTTTCTGGTGACGCAGAGGCTTCACCCCCAATAAGTTCATGGTTTTTGACCCATCTCAGGGACTTCGTGAGGTTCCGCATTCTGATAGGCTTAAGAAGACACAGGCCTCACCCAGGGCCCAATGTTTCCACTGTGTCACCCCTTGTTTATCACTCGTATCATCTATGTTCATAAGATACAGTGCCTTGATGGTCGAGTGAGACTATTGTGTACATATGTGTTGCTGTGCAACTTTTTGCCTTTGTAACCACTATTTATGTTATAGATTGTGTAAATAACTGACGAGGTGGGGGGGTTGATCTATGTTTGCCATAGCTATTTTGTATTTGTCTGCCACAAAATGTATGGTTCTCCTGTAATTTCCCATTGTCCTATGTATTACTGTATGTCTTATTATATTTGTATCATGTCCCGGACGTTTGGCAATTTATGTCATGTTCTTTTACCTACTGGCGCCAGTATGTGTTTGTGTCTATTGTATTATATATTATATTCCAGCATGTGCTTGCGTCTGTTGCATATTATATTCCAGTATGTGTTTGTGTCTATTATATATTATATTCCAGTATGTGTTTGTATATTGGTGCATTATATTTCAGTATAGGTCTCTTTTGTGTGCCATGTCTCAGTATATATCTTTGTACACCATGCCCCAGTATATGTATAGCCTATGCCTTGTCTATTGCCGTATTTTATGTGTCATTGTGTTTGTCTGCTCCCTGACACGAATGTTGTTTCCTCGGTGGGGGCACCGAGAGATGGTGGCCGAGCTATGTAGTGGGTGTGTTTGTAATATTGTATAATGTATTGTAATTGTAACACTGTGTGAATATGTACAAATATATACCTCTCTATAAAAGCTTCTAGCGGGTTTATGCTAATGAAATTGTATTCCCGTGCGAGTGAGTGTGCCCACACTGTGTGTAGGGTGGCCAGACGTCCTCCTTTAGGGACGACAGTCTTCCTTTTGAGCACTTTGTCCTCCATCCGGCGCAACCTCATGCCGGACGTGCATTTGTCCTCCTTTCTTGGGGTGTGACAAAAATAAATAGGTAAATAAATAAATAAATAAATAACCCTAGGTATACGATAATGCCGTACAATTAAATTATGTGGGAGTACCCAGGCCAAGGTCAACGTCGGAACTCGGCAGCCGAAGTAGACAGGAACTGCACAAGACCAATGTTGTGAACGTGTGATTGCATGATTCACATCTCATACATTGGGCTGCAGTCCTGATGTGGCCACGGTGCAGTGTGGTTTGGTAATTAATTTATGAGGTTAAGGAGTCTGAAAATGCCGAAAAGAAAGAGGACAGAAATACAAAATTAGAGGGCAGAAATACAAGAAGAAATAAACCTCCAGGCAATCAATGTGAGGATACAACTAGGTTTTGTTTGTGTTGTAACTTAGTAAGAAATACAGGTATTTGTTTTTTTTTTCGGTTTTATTAGAAGTGAAAAATAGGATTAACTTTCAGTTATATATATATATATATATATATATATATATATATATATATATATATATATATATATATATATATATATATATATTACTGTATATTATAATCATCGATATGCAGTGTCCTCCTTTTTGGGAAAATTGGAAATGGCCACCCTAACTGTGTGTAGGCAGTAGTGCTGGGCAAATACCGCTAATTTCAGAACCGGAATTACCGGTAAACAACAATGCCGTTACCGGAATTACCGGTATTTTACCGGTAAAAGACTCGTGAAGTAGTAGTGACGTCCCAAGTTCGAGTCGCCTTTCTGACTTAAATCTTTAAATAAATTTCATCCTACTGTGTGTGTGTGTGTGTGTGTGTGTGTGTGTGTGTGTGTGTGTGTGTGTGTGTGTGTGTGTGAGTGTGTGTGTGTACATGGGCATTTCACATATTCATTCGTCTCCAACGTCACACGACTTGAACTTCGGTTATGCAATGTTATAGACTTGTTTACCATCCCTTCTATCCTTTTGAGCAATCATTAGACGCTGTCTTGCAATGGGATTCCAGTAAGATAAATGATGTGTATATATGTTTATGTTTACATGTGTGTACACGTTTATGTATATATGTTTATGTATATATGTATAACTTCTTTTATATATATATATATATATATATATATATATACATATATATATATATACATATATATATACATTCATATATATATATGTGTATATATATATATATATATATATATATATATATATATATATATATATATAATATATATATATATATATTGATAACTAAGACACGCTAAAGTGCTGATATCAATTTTACTGCAGTGGGAGAGCGAACAAACTATGCTTACTGAAGTGTAGTTACCGTGTTATGCCTCTGCCTTTCTGTTTGTGTCCTTGAATTTCTAACGACTTTTCCTCATTTCATAAATATTTATCACGTCATTTTCTGTATAATTACCGAGTCTTGGATTTCCTTCTTCATTCTATTAATTTTCTTATTCTCTCATTTGCAACTCGCCTTCATCCGTATTTTGCATTTTCTTCTACCACTTATTCTTCACTCCAGCCTATGCTGATTCCTTCGTATCTCAACCAGTTTCTTTTCTCATGCCCGACTATATTTATGGCCCTATTTCTCTCCATCTGATGCATTGAAATGGTTCACAGCAGCAAAACATGCCGATAGGAGACCTTTTGTAAGGAGGTCGAATGCAGAAAAAAAAATCGATTCAACCGAAATTGGAAGCGTGCTGGTCTCGAACTCGCTTAGTTGTGGGTTCGAATCCTGCACTTTTGCCCGATTCCTAGCAATGACTGTTACGTGCCCCAATCGTTCAGACGCATAGCACAAAGGCGTAGGGTCCTCGCCACTTTGTATTCAATAGTATTAGGTTTCGATACTTTTTCATGGTTAACAAGACTCTAACTTAGTCCCAAAAGCCATTGATGACTGATACATACATTGGAGGGAGGGATAAAAGATAGATTGTCTCGGCAAAAGCTACTTGTGTCCTTCACCGCCCTCTCATTTCGTCCACTTGTGAGATAAATTCTTTGTTTTTTGTTATTCCACCCCTGTCCCTAACCACCATGCAACCTAGCCCCCCCCCACAACCCTTCCACAAAATCTGTGAACTCTAAGCCTCCTAATTTCAATCGCTCTCGGCCTCTACTTCCAAAATCACGCATCCACTTTCCAGTGATTGCCTCTTTGGTTCGCTACCTTCTACCCTTTTTTCTGACTCCTGGTTCCTGCTGCTGATTCCACAAACTCCTTTCCTTGTCTCTCAGTTCGAATGCCTAATACCATCCTGCCTCTTGGGCTACCTTCTACTGTCTCGTCCTGTCTTTATCAAGTAATTTTTGTAATCTCACATCGCAATTTTTTTTTCAAGAAATCACTTGTCCCTCCACGACCTAACCCACAAATTCCTCGGTATCTCTTTCCATATATTAATTAACTAATGAATGGCGGGTTAGGGTGTGTTCAGAGTTCCCTTGAAAACATACAATAGTCTAGTGATGCGAGTTCTCAACCTATGATAACAGTGATAACATCGTGTGAGATCGAAACCTTTATTGGTACGACGTTTCGCTTGTTACAGCTTTTTCAAGTACAGACATGGCAAACACTCTGAGTATATATAGGCCAACGGGGAAGGAACTGGCCTATATATACTCAGAGTGTTTGCCATGTCTGTACTTGAAAAAGCTGTAACAAGCGAAACGTCGTACCAATAAAGGTTTCGATCTCACACGGTGTTTATTCTCACAGTCTTGTCGGCGTTTGCCATTGTGTTCCACAGTGATAACAGTTTGTAAGAAAAACATCCACTGGTTTTGATTTTTGGACGTCAACTGGGAAGGGAAGATCCTTCATACACTTAACTTAATGTTAGGAAGACGATCTCCCTCGCCTGAATGAAGTCGTCTAGCTTTAGCCAGAATAGAATATGAAAATAATTATCAACAAGGCTAAAGAGTAACTCGAGGTCGTCTTAATCCCTAAGCTGAATAAAATTGATTGATCAAAACGAAAATAAAACTTGTTCAATGATTTATCATGAAAAACACTTAGGTACTTCACTCTCTCTCGCTTTCTTATAGAATTAATTTCTAATCACTTATTGAGAACCAGAGTTTCAATTTGTCTTTCATATTTCTTTATTTCCTTTGTTCCATTTTCTCCACTCTTTTAAGTCTTTTTTTTTCCCGTTGTCGATCTTCCCAACCTTTTACGTTCTCTTATTTTTTACTTTCAATACTACTCTTTTGGTTTTGCTTCCCTTTTATTTCTTTTCAAAGTTTGTCTTTTTTCTTTAACCCCTTATTCGACGTCTTTTTTCTCCCCTTTACGGCTAGTTCTACCTGCCTCCGCTTTGTTGTATGCATCCCTTTCCACCTTCCCCGGTCCCCCATGTTGTTTGGTGCATCCAATGTTTTGTGTCTCCTCTTCATTTGAACACACACTCAAATCATAACTGAAGGTGGAATATGCGGAAACAAAAGTACATATGATATATGATCTATATTTATATAGGATTCATGTTCCGCCTCGTGTAATGCTTGGGTTAGTTTCCGAGTCAAAAGCAAGAGTATTCTTGACTCTTTACAAGACGCTTACCCCCCACTCAGCTGTTGAAGAATACTGGTTCTTCGACAGTATAAGTATAGTTACCTCCTACAATATGATCCTAAAATGTGTACGTATATACTTCCTTGAAGCTATACGAAATTGCAAGCTGTGGCACATTTTCTTTATTTTCTTATACACGTTTTCTATGCTGAACGCAAAATTTCTTTGATTTTCGTGGAGTTTCTTCGGTAGTCCAAAAAGAAGGAAGGAACGTTTCCGAACTCCCTGGTTTTCAACTTTAAAGCAAATATAAAAGGTTCTTGTTGTTTCATTTTTGCACTGGGCCTTCGTGGGTTTTGCAGTGTCGTGGTGGTGTTGGTAGCGGTGTGGTCAAGACCAGGCCAGTGGCTTCTGAAGGGCAAGAATAGGTTGAGGGTCGGGGGCCGTGGGGCGATCGTTGTAGTACATGTTAGCAGACACTGGAGTAGGGACAGAGTCAATGCATTCCAATGTCTAGCACTGCACACGTATTCAAATCGGAGTGTGTGTCTGAGGTTGAGTTTTCAATTAGGTAGCACCTCCGTTATAAGTGTATCAAGGTGACTTTTTCCCACTTTTGGTGACATGTCTGTTCAATTGCCTCACTTTACTTAGCCTTAGGATATTTGACCGTGATACTAGAAGATTTCATGAAGGGGTTGTTATTGTTACAAGATCTCATGAAACAGACACTATTAATGGAGCTGTAGTCGTGAAAATCAGATCAAGTATTTTGAAATTTTATATATATACTGTATACATATATATATATATATATATATTTATACTTGGTAGTGTTTAGACAGATTTTTTTTTTAAAGCACGTGGCGGCAAGGATGTTGCTCTCTACCAAAGATCATGATGTTGTCGGTTAAATCTTATTGTATCATGTGATTTATGTCATGGTGTAACGGTTATTGATATCTTCATTCTGTAGCTCATAAGTAAGTTACCTCGTCAGTTTTATCTTTGTCAAACAAGTGTAATAATCAAGTCCCCACTCACTCCTTCACTAAGAAGTGGTCGTCTTGATGAGGAGTGAACGACTGTTGTTTTTAATTTTCACAAACTGATACCATAATTCACAAATAAAATAACTTTGTCACCTTCCTAAGCCTGTTGTCATACGTGTAGAAGGGGAGCACATAGAAAAAGAAAAAAAAAAAAAAAAAAAGGAAAAGCAAAACAAATCACCATCATAGTAGCAAGTGGGACTGATTGTAAGTAATATGCAATTATAGATGCCCTTTACATAAAGATGAAGACTCCAACCAGGTCTTTATAAAACGATTCATTCTTCTACTTACCGTTTTACAGAAGCCCATCTTGACCCACTACCTCGGGAAGTGTGACTCTGTCAGGCACTCCGTGCTGTGCAAGTTGCCGTAGGACGTAACATGCAGAATTATGCTTCATATATATATATATATATTTTTTACCTTTCCCATGTCTCCTTCTTTGTTTTCCTATCAAGAACATTTCTGTTGTCGTGGAGGTTGTGCCTTGGAAATGCTGAAGACATTATGACTGTTCTTTCTATTCGTCGTGTTTGTCTTGCGTCTAATTTCTTTCGATTTTCCAAGTCCAATTTCTTGTTAGAAATGAAGATGTCGAGAAATATATTCACTATGCTTGAGGACAAATAAATGTATCAAAGTCAAAATATGGATAGCCCAGATGCAAATGAAAAAAAAAAAAAAAATTCTCGTTGAATAAAAAATCGGGTGCGAAGTTATGAGTTTCTCATGTCCAAATAACCAACACAAACAAACATTCGTTTTTTGACGCTTGGTCTCACGAGCAAAATGGATTTTCATAACAGTAGGTGAGAATGCATAAAATTATTCTTAGTTTTGAATTGAATTAAAACCACGTGAAAAATAATATGAGTAATTTTGCTGGATTTTGACATGCAAACTTGATATATATCTTAATAAAAAATATCTTAATCATGAGGTTAATAATGAATAGGGAACATACAACGACCAATAGAATTTATATACGAGTATACATAGCAAAAAGCATCGGGAATGAAGAGTTTTGCCCGTAACTGTTAGTGAACTTTAAATAAAAACTCAATTCTGTTCCACTGTATCCCATCGTATTGGATAACAAGCCAAAGTGTGAACTGAATGCAACTGCTCCCTGTAAAGCTTTGTGAATACATACATAGTTTATGGTAATATGCACCGTCATTTATCGCAGTTGTTTGAATCGTGTCGCTTTTATTATTTCCGCTTACCCGCGACTGCCGGCTCTTTGCGACTTTGATCAACAAAAGCCGAGCGTTTAGAAATCTGGTATTCGTTCTGATTATGTTTGCTTCTTTCATAGTCTTTCCTCACCGAGTCAATTAGTCTTTTTAAAAAGAAAGGCTGTTTACAGACTGAGTATCATGAAAAAGCAGATAGACAAATAAACGATTTTTCGAAACAATGACTAAGTTTTAAAATACTGGGCCTTTGACTTGTAAGGCCTGGGCAGTGGGTCTTCTCCCAAAACCGCCCTCTTTCACGCTCTCACAAGTCCTTCCCCCCTTTGTCCTCCATCCCACCGCACTCCCCCTGCCCCTCAGCTAGTTTACCTTTCCTGTGCCGAGCTTTACCTCTGACGGACTTCCGACCCCGTTTCCTGCCTTCTATTTTGTCGACTTGCTTCAAGTCCTTTCCTTTGTTTCTCTTTCTATTGTTTATTCTCTTGTGCCATGTCCACAAGTGTTGGGACAGAAACCCGGAACCGACACACGACGCCTCGAGCAACAAGTCGTTGGGAGGAAAAAAAAATAAAAATAAAAGAACAACAACGACGACGACTTCTCAGGGTCGAAACAAAATCCCTCGGAAGGAGAATCGGGTTGAGTTTCTTCTCTGGAAAAATCTTTGACCTTTTTTCCTTGTGTGACTTTCACGCTTCATCTCTGCCGTCAGGTGATTTTATTCACCATAAGTAAACACTACGAAGGAAGGGGTTGGAGTGTGTTTGTTCTTTCCATAAAAAAGAGGGATATTCCAGCGTTCATTTATTACTGGAGGCCATTCTTCCAAACCGGAGTGAAAAAGTTTGGTCTTAGTTAAATGAAAATTCTGGCGTTAACTAAATCATCAAATTAAAACCACCTTAAACCCTTGAACCTAGGCATCGTCCCTCATCTGAATAAACGCGTCTGGCAGTGGCCAAGACAGAATCAGCGAAATCTGGTCAAAGCTCGAGGTTTCAACTAGAACGAGTTGACGTCTTTTCTGGCCCCTCGAAAAATGTTCAGGCTGTTGGTTTTCCAAAGTGCTTCATGGGCAATAATTCCGTAACTGGTATGTTGGGGTCATCCGAGGTAATAGGGAGGGAGAAGAGGAGGAGGTGGAGGAGGAGGAGGAGGGAGGGGGAGAGTGTTCAAAGGGAGATCGAGAAGGGGGCAAGGGGTAAGGGACACCGAGAGGAGAGGAACCAAGAGAGAGAGAGGAGGAGAAGGAAGAGAGGAAAGGAGAAGAGGAGGGAAGACAGTTTAAAGTGAGACCGAGAGAGGAGGAGGAGGAGGAGGAGATAGAAACCCAGAGGAGGAGGAAGACAGAGAAGAGAAAGAGAGATCGAAAGCGATAAAAACAGTGGAGGAGTTTTAAGTGTCGACAAGAAGAGCAGACAGTTTTGACGTGGGGAACTTGTCGGGGCTTGAGATAGGGTTCAAATCCGGTTGGGTCATTGAAGGATTGACAGAACTGCAGGATCATATAAAGATGATCAGAGCTCAGACGTCAAGGATCCTTACTTATCCTTCCAGGCTGAAAGGAAGCCCGCAGAAGGATAGAGTAAAAATAACGAGAGAGAGAGAGAGAGAGAGAGAGAGAGAGAGAGAGAGAGAGAGAGAGAGAGAGAGAGAGAGAGAGAGAGAGAAGTTGCAAAAAGGAGTCGGTAAAAAAGAAAATGGAAATATGTGAGAATAAGTGTGTAACGTAATATTAGATATTACGTCATATGTGTAATTATGTTATAGAATTGTGTTCCTTTGTATTACATAACTATGTTCATATTTCTTGTCTATGTATGTATTGTAACAATGTTAAGCAGTAACGCCCGTCCACTATATGTAATCTTGTCTACGTGCGGAGAAAGGTGCGCACTCTTGTAGAACAAACAGACAAGCGAAATCCTGAATAGTTCGGAGCGCACAGATTTGACAGTTACTAAATAAATAGATTGTTCAAGCGAGTCGAGGGTCCTAAAACTACCCATGTTGACGTGTGTTAACTTACCCTCCTCCCCCCCTTTCACTCACTCGCACACTCACCCGGAAGTATCCCGCTTCCGGTCCAATGGTATATAAGCGGTGGAAATCGCTCACTCGTCGTCATTTTCCCACATATTGATCTCTTGATAAAAACTAGAAGGTTTAGATTCATGAGACGATTGGTGTGAAGTGATCACCCTTTTTGCCTACATTACGTGTCTGATATACATTGCATTACTTTACTTATATTTGTACTTATTACTTATTCTGATGCATGTTCCTGATCTCTTTGTACTTAGATAGTACCATATTGTATACTTATCTTGTGTTTCTTATTTGAACGATAATTTCAATATTCTTATAATCATGTAACGGTCCCATTGACCCTACTGCCCATTCTCTTTTGTGTTGATTGCCTGTAAATATTTTCCATATTAATAATTTCGTTTACTAGTTTTATCGCTAGTTTAATATTCCTTTCCTGGAATCTTCTTTGTTACCTTTACTTCTAGTCTTACGAATTATCTAGGCCCTGACCAGATAGTTCAGTCCTACAGTGGCTTCTAGAAGTGAGCTGGTTCTTAAGCACTTATCCGTTATACGTAACGTATCTTCACAAACCAGCCAGCCCGTAACAAGTGAAACAATATAAAATGAAAGAGAGAGAGGGTGAAAGGACGAACCGAATGTGGGGCATAGATGAGAAAAGCTGGGAACAGTTTCGAAAGAGATTCCGGAAAGAAGAGAAAATTTTGAGCGGATTAGGGAAAGAAATTCGCTTATTTTGATAAGCCTTAGCAGGTCAAAAACCATTTCCTTTATACAAACAAACACAAGAGGGGAGATGGAAGGGGAGCGGAAGAAGGGGAGAGGAAGGGGGCGAGGGGAGGAGTAAGGGTAGAGAGGGGGAGAGGGTGAAGGAGGGGGAGGGAAGGAAAAGGTAAAATGAAGACAGGAGGGAAAGGAAAAGAGAAGGGAGGGAACAGGAAGGAAGAGGAAAGAGGGGAGAGGGAGGGAGTAATAGGAAAACGGGAGAGGGAGGGAAAGAGAAAGGGGAAGATAAGTGAGGGAAATACAGAGAGATAGGGAAGGAAAAAAGATGAGAGAGAGAGAGAGGAAAAGGAGGGAAGGTAAAAGGATTACAAAGGCGGAGCATGCCGACAGGAGACCTTTTGATCCATATCTAGGTCGGATGCGAAAAAAAATCATATTAATAATAAAACAATAAATAAAAACTATAATAATGTAAATAACAAATAAATGCATAGGTATAGTTAAATAATAAACAAACAGGTAAATAGTGAATAATAATAAATTGACATATAACTAATAATAAATTAAAATCAGACAGACAAATGATGACAAAGCAAAAGCAAATAATATAAGATAAATTATAATCATTACAGCATCTTACTTAGGTATTTATCTAACTGATTCTTAAAGCTTCGAACTGAACTACATTGCACTACCTGTGCAGGAAGTTTATTCCATTCATTTACTACACGGTTGGCAAAGTTGTTTCTACCTACTTCCAAATTGAATCTATTTCCGGATAGTTTGAGACCATTGTTTCTTGTCTGATTCTCATTCAATGTGAAAATTTTGTCACTTTTGATGTTGTCAATTCCCTTTAAAATTTTAAAGACCTGTATCAAGTCACCTCTGAGTCTACGCTTTTTTAGGGAAAACAGATTCATGTGTTTTAGTCGATTTTCGTATGATTTATTTTTGATATTTGGAATCAGTTTTGTGGCTCGCCGTTGTACTTTTTCCAGTCTGTCAATGTCTTTAATGAGATTCGGTGACCATACAGAAACAGCATATTCCAAATGTGGACGAACTAACGATTTATATAGCTTGTTAATGAGTGATGGACTTTTGAAATCAAAAGATCGCGCAATCAGTCCCAGAATCTTATTTGCTTTCTCAGAGGCTGAAATACACTGCTTGGATGATTTGAGGTCGTTACTGATAATTACGCCGAGATCTTTTTCACTATCCACTTTTGTTAACGAATTTCCAAATAACTTGTAATCGTACCTACTGTTATTTTTACCTATGTGCATTACCTTGCATTTACTTGTGTTAAATTTCATTAGCCACTTTTCAGACCATTGCTGTAATTGATCTAAATCTTCTTGAATATCTAATTGGTTTGAGTGATCATTTGCCACTCCGCACAGTTTTGTATCATCAGCAAATTTGGAAACAGTAGATTTTAGTCCATGGTCTATATCATTTATATATACTATGAATAGAAGTGGCCCAAGAACGGAACCCTGAGGAACTCCACTTGCAACACTTTTCCATCCAGAAGTATTTCCATTTAAAACAACTCTCTGTTTTCGACCATTCAACCAATTACTAGTCCAACTTAATAGGCTACCACTTATTCCATGCAAAGCTAATTTAGTAAGTAGTCTTTCGTGTGGGACGGTATCAAAAGCTTTTGCAAAGTCTAGATATATTAAATCTATATTGTTTCTTTTGTCATAATTCGAGACAACTGTGTTGTAGAATTCGAGTAAGTTAGTCACGCAAGAACGTTTCCGTCTGAAACCATGCTGGCTATCATTTATCAAACGGTTACTTTCTAAATGATGTTCGATAGCATCTCTGATGATAGTTTCCATTATTTTTCCTACGATTGAAGTCAAACTTATAGGCCTATAGTTATTTGGTTTCTTTTTGTCACCTTTTTTGAATATGGGAGTAACGTTAGCTAGCTTCCATTCTCTTGGGACATCTCCGGATATGATGGATTTCTTGAAAATAATTTCTAATGGAACAACAATCTCATTTTTCATTTCCTTTAAGATTCTTGGATGCCAACCGTCAGGCCCTGGTGTTTTATTAACTTTGAGTTTGTCTATACACCTTTTAATTTTTTCTTTTGTTATATTTACCGTAGTTGAGTAAGTTTACCCCAGACTTTTCACAGGTTTCAGTTTGGAATTCACTTTGAGGTGTTTCGTTTACGAATACCGAGCTAAAATAATTGTTTAAGATATTACACATTCCTTCATTTGAATATTCAAGTTGACCGTCAGCAGATAATAGTGGACCAATGTGATTCCTAACAACTTTTTTATCTCTAATGTAACTATAGAATTCTTTGGGATTCTCTTTGGATTTATCAGCGATTTTCATTTCGTATTGTCGTTTTCTTTTTCTTATTGTCTTTTTTAAATCTCTCTGTATTGATACATAATTTTCAGTCATTAGATGCACCCGAGCACTTATATTTCTTATAAGCCTGTCTCTTTTTAGCAATACTTTTTTCAGTTTCTTTGTCGAGCCACTTTGGGCGAGCCTGATTTGGGGGACGTCTGTCCTTAAAAGGAATGTAAGTTTGAATCATCTTAGTGAGCGTATTTTGAAATATTTCCCACATCTGATCTACAGGTCTTTCGTTTAATTTTGCCTCCCAATCTGTAAGCTGAAGCTCCTGACGTAGTCCTATGAACTGAGCTTTACTGAAATCGGGTATTTTAGAAACACAAGTATCTATTCTAAAATTGTTTAGGAGTTTGAATCTAACTAAGTTGTGATCGCTATTTGCAACAGATTCACCGACTTCTACATCAGTTACCATGCTTTCACGGCTAGTGATCAAAAGATCGAGTAAGTTTCCATATTTTGTGGGCTCTTTTACATGCTGAATTAAGTAATTGTCACCAAGAAAATCAATCAAGCGACTACCTATATGGCCATGTTCAAGGGTCATCCAATCAATGTCAGTAAAATTGAAAACACCCATTATCAATAAATCCCGGTTGCAGCAACTAGACAATTCTTGAAATAACAGTTGGTCGTCTGCTAATGATAATGTCTTTGGCCTATATATTACACCTATATTAATTTTTTGTCCATTTGTTTGGGTTAACTCAACCCACAAACTATCATATGCATCCTGTTTCACTTTCTCTAAAACACAAGCATGAACATTGTTTTTAACGTACAATAGAACACCCCCACCTTTCTTGTGGTTTCTATCCTGATGAAAGTGTTTAAATCCCGCTTCGAACTCTGTACCATTTAACCATGTCTCAGTTATTCCTATCATATCGGGATTTTCGCTTTTGACATACGCCTGTATTTCTTGAAATTTGTTCCTAATACTACGAGCATTAAAGTACATGATATTTTTTCCTCCACTATAATTACATCCCATCGTTGTCTTTTGTCTTCCACTGACATTACATCCTATCTTGATATTTTGGCCTTCATTGACATTCTGTCCGGTATCCCTTCCTAAAATTATATTTTGTCCTTCACTGACATTAT
>NC_134804.1:39652672-39672672 GCF_046742065.1 Oratosquilla oratoria | reverse complement strand
AACTTACCTGCCCATTTCCACTTCCTCTCTTTTACCGTCTCCACAATAGCTTTCACTCCAGTCTACTCTTTCACCCAACTTGCTCTCTTTCGGCCTCTCAGCGTTATTTCCACCACTGATCTCTCCATTCTCCTCTGTGCATTCCTTCGTCAGTTTCCGAGTTTCATACCCGTAGATTATTGCTGGCTGGATGTATAGATTGTAAACTTTCCGTTTCAAACAAAAAGGTAGAGAGCCTCTCAGGATTTTGTTTTACTCACTGTAAGAGGCTGATAGAAAAGCTGATAGAAAGAGGGGTAGAAGACAGGTATTAGATTTCTATGGGTTAGGTGGCGAGTGAGCTGCATAAGTTCACTCTCCACTTTGTGGTTATAAACAATAGCCGTGGGTCCGAATGAATTACTGACTTATAGTATTTGTAACCTAAATGAGGTATGTAGAGATTCGAGATTAAGTAAACAATATTGCCATACAGACTTGTAACAACGAATCTGATTGATGAAAGGGTGGAGGAGAAAATTCAACTGGTTCACGATTGTAAGATCACGTCCTTTGGGGAGGATCTTAAATATCAAGTTAATGATCAGTGGACTAAAGAAATCACTACGTTACTGCCAAGCTCATGTAGGACCTTGCATACGTGATCTCTGGGGATTCCTTGAATGTAGCTCAGAGAAGCACGCTGTATAGAAATTAATGGAAGAAAGAAAAGGAAAAATATACAGATTCATTCACCTGGACAAAAGATAATAACTAACAGTCTAAAACCTGGCAAACTAGAAAGATTGGATGCAACAGGGTCTACCGACTAAAATATATGAAACAAAGACAGTAGGCTACTTACAAAGTGAAAGTAAGGGGAGAAAATGAAGAAAGGGGGATGACAGAGGAGAAAGGTGGGTGAAAATTACCAAACGTTTCCCAACCAAATATAATATGCCTTTTTATTTCATCATCATGATCTTTAGTGAATTTCACCATCTGGCCAAAATCATTATACTGTACTTCTTCAAAACTCACCATCGACTATAATCTCTTTACTTTGAACTATCGTGTTGAACATTACTTTAGGTTTACCCATATTCATTCTTAAACCTACATTGAGACTTTCCTTGTTCAAATCACTCAGCACATTTTGTAAGTCTTTTCCTTTTTTGAAACAAGAATAATGTCGTACACAAATCTTATGTGGTTGGAATATTTGCCATTAATCTTCAAACCTTTCTCTTCCCAACTCAACCTTCTGAAAATCTCTTCCAAAGAAGCTGTAAATAATTTGGGTGAAATTGTATCGCCTTGCCGTACTCCTTTCTCGATATTGATCTTTTCTCTATCTTTATGTAGTCGAATTACAGAAATACCTTTTAGATAAGTTTTTTCTAGAATCCTTACGATCTGTTTGTTTGCACCCTGCTTGCGTATTGCCATTTGTTCTACCGAGTCAAAGGCCCTCTCGTAATCTACAAAAGCTAAACAAGGAAGTATATTGTATTCTGTCGTTTTCTCGATTAGTTGATTCATCGCCTGCAAATAGTCTAGATTCGAATATCCGCTTCTAAAGCCTGCCTGTTCTCTTGGTTGGTTCCCATCTTGACTTAGTCTATTTGTAAGGATCTTGGAGAATACTTTATATATATTTGATAACAAGCTAATCGGTCGGTAGTTACTAAGGTCTTTCTGGTCTCCTTTTTTATGAAGCAAAATCACTATAGCATTGCACCATGATTCAGGAACGCTTTCTTGACGTAAACACTGGGTGTACAACTGAGCTAATTTACAATGAACTTCTTTCCCTGCGTCTTTCAGAAGATCTATCGATATACCATCTTCCCCAAGTGCTTTTCCTCGTTTCATATTTTTTAGAGCAAACTCGACTTCTTCCTTTGTAACTTCTGGTACACTACTAACTACAGTCTTGACGAGTAAAGCTCTTGGTAAAAATCTTCTGCTCTTTTTACCATTCTGTCTCTGTATTTAATGATCTCTCCATTTCCATCTTTCAAACATGTCTGCGTTCGGCGTTTTAATACTTTTACCTTTCCGAATAGTTTCGTCTATTTCATCTATGTTTCCCTTCCTTTTCTTTGAGCTCTGTCTTTTGTTGATAAGCTTGTTTAGTTCTACTCTATTTCGTTTCTCTTGCTTTTAATCTGCATAGTCCTTCTTCTTTTAATTAGGTCATTTGCATCTTTGGAATATTTTTTCTCTAATATTTTTTGTACTTCCTCCTTTCCCCTGCCGATTCCCTAATGGTATTCTTTAAATTCAAATTCAAACCTTCGACGGTGTCATCATTATTTCTTAGACCTTCGAATCTGTTTTTAATTTCTAACTAAAATTCCTTCTTGCTATCCTTAACTTTTGCAAGACTTCTTTTATTTTTCTAAGGCTAGATTATTTTTCTCGGCTCTGAAATTGAATTTAGCTGTGCAACCTACCATTCTATGGTCATTATCTATGTTGAGTTTATTTATGACCGTAACATTAATGCTTTTGCTCTCATCTTATGTGAAGTCTACTTCGTTCTTTGTTGTTCCATTTGGATTTCTCCAGGTCCATTTACAACCTAAACGCTTTTATAAGAAAGTGTTCATTATTCCTACGTTAAATTTGTCTGCAAAACTGATCAACATCTCGCCTCTGTCAGTTTCTCTTACCTACTCCAAACTTTCCAATGTACGACTCTTCTCCCATATTTTTCCCTGCTTTAGCATTAAAATCGCCTATTACCAACGTGCATTTACTTTTTTCTTGATCAATTACCTGACTTAAATCATCATAGAAGTACTTATTTTCATTGTCTGAACACTGTGAAATTGGTGTACACGTTGTAAGTATAGATCTTAGGTCTGCATGGAGAGTGCTTGCTCACATTCGGTGGCACACTGTAAGCACACGAGGAAGTGCGGTTGGAGCTTTAGGAGACGATGATCCAACAAGAACGCCTGGTTTTGTTTCCTTTGAACGTGCAGTTCATATTTGCTACAAAGGATTGTTGACAGTAATCTCACCTTTCTGCCAATTGATTTCTAGTGAGATATTTCTTTGGTGCCACATTATCCAGTATATTTGGTGTAGCCCTATATATCTGTAGGGTACGCAATGGTTCACGCCATCATTATGACGGTACCCCATATACTGTACATAAAGAGTAATGTGCCAGTTAGCAATGGGTCCTGGGACTGTGCGTGCGAGCTGGTCTTTGTCTCATCTTCCATACAAAACCTGTTTTATATGGGTGAACCTGCAAAGAGTTTCATCTTTATCGGCATAGTTTTTGTGGGCATTAAGATTCTCAAGTCTATCCATATATATATATCGCGAAATCGCCTGTTGTTAGCCAGAACAAAGAGGAGAAAGTGCGTCACTGCGTCGGAGGTGTTGGATATGAAGCTCGGGTGTTGGGTAATCCGCCAGACGACGAGATCTAAACTCACGTCCTTAATGAAGAACTCGTTTCTCCAATTCCTATGTAATCTTGTATCGGCAAATCAATTAAACCATCGCACATTAGCTTACGAGTGAGCATAATGAAATGCAGCATCAAATCTCCTCTCGCTGGCATCAAAGGCTCCATTCCCATTACATCAACAATTGTAGAATAATATGGACAAAGTACATCTAGACTTAACGCTCTGTCATTAAGTATTGATCCTCTTAGCGAGGCAAGCGACCCGCAAGTGAATAGAATCACTTGGTGTTAAATGAATGGAATGATTGATGAATATATATATATATATATATATATATGTATATATATATGTATATATATATATTGTGTGTATATATATATGTATATATATATATATATTGTGTGTATATATATGTATATATATACATATATATGTATATGTATATATATACATATACATATATATATATATATGTATATATATTTATATATATATATGTATATATATATTTATATATATATTTATATATATATATTTATATATATAAATATATATATATGTATATATATATATATATATATATATATATATATATATATATATATATATATATATATATATATATATACATATATATATGAAACTTATTTATAAGGCCACTCTCCCTCGGTCGAAAAAAAGATTCTGGAAATGTTAGCCAAAACAAAAACAAGCATCCCCATGAAAACTGTCCAGCCGCTTTGTATGTGTGCTTGTCCATGCAAGCGTTCACGTGTGCGTGCCTGCATGCGTGTATGTGTGTATGTTTATGTGACTTTGTGTGTGTATATGTGTGTGAGAAAGAGAATTTTGAAGTAACGTGAGGTTTATTAGTGTGTGTGTGTGTGTGTGTGTGTGTGTGTGTGTGTGTGTGTGTGTGTGTGTACGTTCATATCAGTGTTGTGTGTGTGTGTGTGTTTGTGTGCGTTGTGTGTGTGTGTGCGTGTGTGTGTGTGTGTGTGTGTGTGTGTGCACGTACGTGCTTCTGTTTGTCTTTAGACAGTTCTGGATGTAGGCAATGCCCTGTGTATTATCAAGCCAGGACATAAAAAAGCAACTCGCCTTCCAGCATGCGAAATAACATGACTTTGTTTTTGGCGAACACTTATGGGCAATCACCCACAATTATCTCCTCCAGCTATTCTCTGTAACTAACCTCACGTTATGACAGCATTCTCTTCATAACCACTTCTGATTGGCCGTTATATGAGCCAGTAAGACACATCTATGATGTTGCAGTAACATGAGGTTTATCTCTGACAAAAACCCTGGGACGGTTATGTGGAAAAACACGAGAGGAAGGAGCACTCTGTAAATTATATCTGGAATCATAAAGTATTTGATGGGAATTTTTCTTGTTTTATATTTTCCATAATTTTATGTTAATTGCATATACCACAAATGTGCGTTAGAATATCTAATTGAAATATTCTTTAACATTTCAACCGAAGCAGCTGTATATTATGTAACATACCGTGTAACCTTAATCTAATATAGGAGTTTCCATTGGGCGTTATGGCAAATAAGAGTTTTACACTTACTAAGTTAAATTTACAAAGGTTTAACATGCATCAGCAACACCACAAAAGTATTGAATTCCAGTTGCCTTGGTATAGCTATTTTTTTTTCTTATTA
Organism: Oratosquilla oratoria; assembly: GCF_046742065.1. Taxonomy (NCBI): domain Eukaryota; kingdom Metazoa; phylum Arthropoda; class Malacostraca; order Stomatopoda; family Squillidae; genus Oratosquilla; species Oratosquilla oratoria. Next base: position 39,667,585 of record NC_134804.1, on the reverse strand, counting down.
AATTTTCTTTTTTGTTTCCCTTTCATCCGATCTCACTGCCTGGGCGGCACTAATTTCCAGTCGCTGAGCGACACTTTTACCACCCAGTTAACAGCCAACTGTCAGAGGCCCAGCATGTGACAGATATAACATAAAGTGGGGAAATCATGATGGGTTGCACAAAGAAGTCTATTTCTGTTGAATGGGGGGGGGGGGCAATGGTGCACCTTGAGCCATGGACGCGCGGATCACGGACGGTGTGGTCCGTGTACGTGTTGAGTCTTGGATGTGGACAGGCGTTTGTAGGCACACAGGGAGACAAATGTAGACACACGCATACACAGGCAAGCACATATAGGTTGATATGTATAGGCAAGCATACACGGCCAGGTACAAATGTAGTCAGGATTTACGTGCACGCATAAGCACACATTAGAACGCGTAGGGACAGGCGTACACAAGCACGAGAAATAGACTCATTTATACAAATATGCACAGGCTCAAACACACAATGGCATGCACAGGCACGTACGGACAGTCATGCAGATGTGCGTGCGCATACAACAGGCAATCACAGGCACCCACTTTGGCAAGCATGTACGTACATATACGCATACACACACAGAAGTATACAGGCACGCATGTTCGCGCGCGCACACACACACACACACACACACACACACACACACACACACACACACACACACACACACACACACACACACACACACACACACACACACACACACACACACACACACACACACACACACACACACACACACACACACAAGATCGGTCATATATGAGCTCTGAGCTCTCACCCGGGAGGGTAATAGCTGTCGATCACAAGTTCAACACGTGATCCAAGATCATGGTGAATCACACACACACACACACACACACACACACACACACACACACACGCGGTCAAACACAACACACACACACACACACACACACACACAAACACACACACACACACACACACACACACACACACACACACACACACACACACACACACACACACACACACACACACACACACACACACAAACACACACACACACACACACACACACACACACACACACACACACACACACACACACACACACACACACACACACACACACACACACACACACACACACACACACAGCGTGCAGGATCATCCTGGGCGTGGAGTACAGCGGTTACGACCACGCTCTTACCACCCTTACTCTATCTAGGGTGTCACAGCGGCACGGTGAGGCACTGAAGAAATTTGGGGAAAGCCTGCTTTCCCACCCTAGACACCGTCACTTCCTCCCTCCCGATGCTCCACCAACTCGCCACGCCACTAGACACAGAAATAGGGTCGTACCAATCAAAGCGCCAATGACTGACCGCTACAAAAACAGTGCCATCCCATCCATTGTGCACATAATCAACTCTATGTAAACTTGTACCGTGTATATACTCTAAGTTTTATATTTTTAATCAGCTTTTGTAATGTATTATTGTCAGTGTATTACTGCAATCGAAATAAAACTTTTATTCTTATTCTTATTATTATTATTATATTATTACACACACACACACACACACACACACACACACACATACACATACATGACCACACACACGCGCGAACACATGTGTTTAGGAACGCGCGCACGTACATCCTTACATTATTATTTGTATCTTGGTGTTTCTCTTACTGGTATGTAATATCAAAGGTCAAAGTTAGATACATTCATTCTTTTTTCTTATGATTGGAGTCAGTATGTCATCAACACCTTTCTTCTCTTCTTCACCATTTGGTATGTTATTTGTTCTTACATACATACATATACCAAGGCTTTTTCCCCCTTACAAGGGGGGTAGCCAAAAAGAAAAAGGCATAAAATCATTCCCACCCATTCCATCCCTGAATACACTCCACACCCCTCCACCCTCCCTTTAATTTGTTCTTGGTATTGGAAAATAAGTGTCATCTTTATCCTTAGCCTCAAGTCATTTTTCGCAGGCCCTCTTAATTTTGATTACATTCGAAAATGAAATAGATTGAAGGAAGCAGCTAATAATACCTCCATTTATGTAGTTCCATCACATTATGGACTAATATTGGGCAGGGCCTAATTACGCACGGCTTGGATCTAATCAGTTACATAATAAGTTCAGCTCTTTTATTTGTACTGAGAGAAGGGTTTTGTTTAACGAGTGCCTTTTTAATTGATCGTTAATTATCGTCTCATTGTTGCGTATTACGCTTCATCATAGTTGGGAGTCATCAGGATTTGATTGCGGTGTAGTTGCTCACAATTGTATTTGGTCTGGAATGATTATCTTTTGTGAATGTAGATGTAGAAGTCTTGTTACAGAACCAGACATTTTTGTAAGTAATTGGTCGTCCCCAGACCAAAGTCTGGAGGCTTCTTAGGTTTAAGAAGGAAATAGGTAAGAGCATGAGAACATAAGAATGAAGGAGACTGCAAGAGACCATAAGGCCTACACTTGGCAGCTCCGTATCCATCGCCACCAGTCATCCCCATCCATAAGAACTGGTTTACCAACATAGTGGTTAACGAATAACGTCTTTGTAGCCGTGTAATCAGCGCTGAAACAATTGGTTGTTAAGAATATAACTTTATGGATAGGGATGGCAGGTGTTTAGGGACATGGGACTACCTAATGTAGGCCTTATGGTTTCTTGCAGTCTCCTCCATCCTTATGTTCTTATGTTCAATGTGGCTGCTTCGAGTAGCGGTAACAAGAGGGGATCCAAACAGTCTCCGTCTCAAAGACTTTCCAGTTCTAACGGGAATGAGTGCTGGGACAGTACTTGCAAGTCTCGTTTTTTTTTTTTTCTATACAACTCAAAGAGAAAATGTATGGAAATGCTTGGAATTATTATACTGAGAGGAAGACTGCTTATAGCGTAGAAAAACCTTGTAAAGAGTTAGGAAATGTAAAGTAAGAACCGGACATAAAAGCAAAGAATGGTAGATAAAGACCGGGATAAAACTAGTCCTCACTCCAGTTTATAACGTATGTGAATACAGTATTATGTAAATTCATACTAAAACATGAAATTAACCGAAATGGAATAATGGCTTACGTATATATGTTTACGTATGCTTTTTGTATAATAGAAAGAAGGTGAAACAAACCTCGTTGATATGTAATGATTATTTCATGAAGGCATTTATGAAAATGAATGTGGGGAAATTGAAATACAAAATGTGACTAGAAGAGAGGAGGAAACAATAAAAGAGAAAAGATCGCTAAGAATATTAGAAATATTGGTCTATGATATCCTCTGATGAGAGATGTTCATCTGCCCATACTACTGTAAAGAAAAACATGCACAGGACGATATTAGCATCCATATTGATTTAGGAAAGAGAACATTGGAGGATGACTGCGTCAGACAGAAGCCGTATCCAAGCAGCATAAGTGCGACCAGAGAACAGCACTGAGAAAAACACGAAAAAAAAGAAAGAGAGAGAAATTAAAATACAAGAGCAAAGGGAAGGATATCTCCTGTGCTGAAGAGAGTGGACGCTCCAAAGTTGAGACCTCTGGGCGACCTGGAGAGAATGGGAGAGGAAAAGACATTGTGGCAAAGAAGTGTTGGAGTTGGAGTTCTAGAAAAGAAGAAAGGAATAAGTGGAGGAAGCATTGAAGAGATATAATCTGCAAAAATCTACGACAACTTGAAGAGGATGACATTTTCCAGGATCAAGAAGAATGGGAAATTTAGTTCCACCTGGGAACTGAAGAAAAGGAGGAAAGAGCGAGTGTTGAGACCTGGGAGTCGATCTTGGGGCTTGCGTGGGCAGGACTCGTCATTCACTGCGCCGGGAGGTAAACTAAACAACAGCAACAACAACAACAACAACAACAAAGAGAAAAAAGAAAAAGAAAAGCAACAACAACAAAAACAACAAGAGACAACAACAACATCATGACTACCAAAAACAAACAACCTACAAAGAAAAACAAAAGAAAACACGAGTAACAGCATCATGACCAACCAAAACCCAGCAGCAACCAAATACAACAAACCAACTACAACAAAAATCACTACCACCACCACCAACAGCAACAAAAACCACAGCCACAACAAAACCATTCATTGGCACGTTCCGGCACCATGAAACCAGTCGTTGGTGTCTGTGGATGCACTCTTACGAATGCAAAGACGAGAGAGAGTTTCTGCAAACACAACACCTCGAGACTGCGAAGTCACCTGAACCTTTCCACCTCCTCGGAGACGCTTCTAAGCACTATTATGCATCCTCACATCTTTCAGCTCGCGGTGAGCAAAGATTTTTTCTTCTTCTTCCACAAGAGTTATGCAGTTGATTTAACATTAAGTTTACGGCCACTTTTATCACTGCAAAGCCCAGAGCTCGTCTTCCCCGTGCAATATTTTCCAAAATAATCCTCACATCACCTCGTTACCATAAATTTTAATATCAGGGAGTTTACGAGCTATTAAGTGTGGATCTGTTAGGCACGGCTGTACTTGAGAGTTTTGGCGTATCTTGCGTCTCTCATGAGCTGTTCTGCCTGTAATTCAAAATCTTTTTTGTTTATTTTTTGTTCCGTTTAATGGAAAAGAGGAAGTGAATCCCATCTGGCATAGGACACTCAGCATGAATTCATTATTTCCATCCATTATTTCCATCCCACCCATAAGGAAAATAAAACAGATAGCCAAAGCTTGAAAACAAAATCTATGAAGAAATACGAACTAGTGTACCTAATAGTTTTCCTCTCTGGCTTATTTTCTCTCTTTTTCACAATTCCTTACTCTATCATCCTTATCTTTCCTCCTCTGTTTCTGTCTATGTCTCTCTGTCTTGATCTCCCTCACTGTTTCTTTTTCTCTGTCTCTGTCTGTCAATCTCTCTGCCTCTCTGTCTCCGGCGCTCTGCTTATGTCTCTCTGTCTCTTTCTCTGTTTCTCTGTTTCTCTGTTTCTGTGTTTCTCTGTCTCCCAGTCTTCGTCTCTTTGTCACTCAGATTTTGTTGTTGTTTCTGCCTCTCTCTCTCTCTCTCTCTCTCTCTCTCTCTCTCTCTCTCTCTCTCTCTCTCTCTCTCTCTCTCTCTCTCTATATATATATATATATATATATATAAAATGGAATGGGTGGGAGTGGTTTCTATACCTTTTTCTTTTTGGCTACCCCCCATGTAGGGGGAGAAAGCCTTTGGTATATATATGTATGTATATATATATATATATATATATATATATATATATAGTATGTATATATATGTATATATATAATATATATATCATATATATATGTATATATAATGTATATATATACATATGCATATATATATACATACATATATGTATATGTATATATACATACATACATATATGTATATTGTATATATACATATATACACACATATATATATATATATATAATCTCTGTATGCAACGTAGCTGTGTCTCCCTTCGATTACTAGCGTGCACACGCGTACACGCACTCATATGCTACGAGATGGTAGTTTCGACGGATTCGAACCCAGCTAACCCGTAACAAAGTTACAGTGACGTAAACCAATACGTTATCAAGAGAGATATAAGTTGAGTACGACTTTTTTATATTTGTATGCTCGAATTACATACACCTACACGAAATATCGCGTTCAACCCACCTCCGCTATGATAGAGCATTGGATAGTATGTGCGCGTGGGAAAGTTTATACATACACACTGAATGGTTCCCAGTGATCAATTAATATATTTTGAAAAATATATCAATTAGTGTGTTTGTATATATGTATATATACATATACATGTAAGGACAGGAATTTTGAAGGGGTATTATTTTTGGAATTTCGTTTTATTTATCTATTTATTTATTTGAGTGTTGATTTGAGAGACTGGGTATTATGGACGTCGTAACGGTTTTACTCAACCAAGAAGCAAAGTAGAAAATAGAGCCTTAATAGACCATGAATTTATTCTATTCTATGTCTGCCTATCAAGATGTGTTGGCAAAGAGCCTTACTATAATCATTGAAGAAGAACATACAATAGGAGATAGCTACAAATATATTTCAGCTGATTTTGGTTAAACTGAGTTTCGACGCGACATTAGAATGTTCTCGAACATAGCGCGGGCACCGTAGCTCCGCCCACCCGTGACGTCACTAAACGTTCGGACAGAGGCGTAAGCTAAGGCCATTAATTTTAAGAGTAATAGGAAAAATTCCCAACTTTCAGTTCAGGATTCCACTAGAGAAATAGTTTAGGGAGAGATTGTAGCAGCTAGGGGCTCTGTTGAGAAGCGAAATGAAGTTTTACGAAATAATACAACAGGGAGGTTAGTAGTTTACCCATAGATACGAACACATAGCCGTCTCGTTCTCTTTGTGCGCAGCTAAAATTTTAATCTGATGCCAAAAATGATTCCGATAACAGGTATGAACACGTTCTGTAAGATTAATGAAAACAAATGTCAATATGTGAGTTAAATGATATAATGCAGATATAGTAGGTAGATAGTTATTATTATTATTAAGTTTTGAATCTGATGCCAAAAATGATTCCGATAACAGATATGGAAAAAGGGGTTTAAGGGAGTGTACTTCACAAACACTTTGCGTATATACATTAGCTATGAGAGTGTAATACTTAGAGTACAATTCTGTCTGTGATCGTTCTCTAATAAGAATACGGGGTTGAAGGTAGACACAGTGCTTGAAGGTAGACACAATATTATAAGTAGACTTATACAGTGACCGGAAGGTTGGAGCGTAAATAACTACGTTTTTCCACGTGCCTGTGACCTTACTTATGATGCCCATAAGAAAGAAAAAACTGTTATTAAATGTCTCGCATACCCATATATTTTTCATATTGTAAGGATCAATAGATTGTCTAGTTGGAGAAAACCACAATATACTTTTGTATTTCCTTACTATATTTTTGCTTCAGTGTAATAATTAACACATAGCAGACCTTCGCTTATTTTCTTTTACTACCCCCACATTATTGGTGGCCCCACATTATTGGTGGCTTATATTCTTTTACTACCCCCACTTGGGCATAGGCCTTTTCGCTACCCAGGACCAACCCCGAACGACCTGAGGAAAGGGGACGGAGTCAGACGTGAATAACAAGGAGCAGTTTCCATTTATGGTCAGATATATCCATATAGACGATTGGGTGGTGGCAGCGTATACCTTGATTTTTTTATTTCCCAAATCGTTCTTATGTGGGTATCTCTGATCACTCCCATTGGAGGTGCTCTTGGTTAAACACATCCTAATCAATCGACGGCACCACATTATTGGTGGCAGCGGTGGGATTAGGACTATAGGCGTGTGAATGAAAAACTGACAGCAGATGTCTACCCTTTGCCAAGACTAGATGAATTAGTAGAACAAGCCAGTGGTCATGAATATTATGTAACATTAGATATGAAGGATGCGTACTTCCAAGTCATGTTAGACAAGGAAAGCAGAGACCTCACTACCTTCAGTGATGGTGTATCATTATATAGATTTAGAAGATTGCCTTTCGGACTGAATTGTGCTCCTGCTATATTTTCGAGGCGCATGACTGAGGTATTGAAGCCCCTGTTACGGAAAGGTTGGGTCAGGAATTATCTGGATGACCTTATTCTATGGGCACCCACCTTCACAGAACTAGTGAAACGACTAGGTGAATTATTCTCAGTACTGGAACAAAATGGAGTCAAATTAAATTTAAGCAAATGTCTCTTCGGACTAAAACAGGTTACATTTCTAGGACATGTAGTATCAGCAAAAGGTAGTAAGCCATTACCGAAAAACGTGGATGCCATACTAATGATGAAAGCACCAAAGAATGTAAAGGAAGTGAGGAGATTCCTAGGGATGTGTGGATTTTATAGGAAGTACATACCAGATTTCGCAAAAATCGCGGTACCACTCACTAATCTTACAAAGTCAGATTCTGAATATGTATGGAACAGCAATCGCCAGGAGGCATTTGAGCACCTGAAGGAGAAGCTAACCAGTGCACCCATACTAGCGAAAGTACGGAATGACCAATCATTCCTACTAACTACTGATGCCAGCAACACACACGTGGGGGCAGTACTGAGCCAAGTGCAGCCAGAAGGAGGCATTAAACCCATAGGATATTTCTCAAAGAAGTTAAACCCATGCGAAACGCGGTACGCAATTACAGATAAGGAGGCACTTGCAATAGTGCTAGCTTGCAGAAACTTTCACCATCACTTATGGGGGACGAAGTTCACCATTATAACAGATCACCAGCCCCTAACCAGTGTATTCAAAAGAAAGACCAAGTCTCCACGCATGAATAGGTGGATCCTAGAGATGAGAGAATACCAGTATGAGATCCAGTATGTAAAAGGGAAAGAAAAACGTTGTAGCCGACCAACTGTCAAGGCCAGTTAGAATGATCACGAGAGTACCAGAAGCCACTTGGCTGGGATACGATAGACTCACTTTCAAGGATAAACAGAGAGAGAGTTCCACATGGTTAGAGTTAGCCAACTACTTAGAAGGAGGCACATTACCAAGTAGACGCTTAAGGAAGACGAGCCTAGATCAGTTTGCATTGATAGACGACATCTTATATTATGCTAGAGAGAAATCAGATGGAAGCGTTCACTACGCACTCATAATCCCTCACAATTTGATTCAGGAAGCAATAAAACATGCACATGAGTTAACAGGTCATTTAGGGCAAAAGAAAACAATTAAACAAGCCGAGGAGCTGTTCTATTGGCCAAATTTAAAGGTAGATGTATGTAATTTTGTAAAGAAATGCATTACTTGTCAGAGGTTCAAGGGTACACAAGGGTTGTCACAGCAATACAAAGAGGTTCCCCCTGCTACAAAGGCAATGGAGAGAATAGGCATAGACCTAACGGATATGGTATCCGGGTCGCAGGGATATAGGTATATTTTGACCATAATCGATCACTACAGTAGGTTCGTTAGGTTTTTCCCATTGAGAACAAAACACCACCAACACATACTACACTCCCTAACCCAGTTCTTCGCAGATTACGGCACCCCAGAGAGCATCATAACAGATAATGGAGCAGAATTCACCAACACGGCTTACAAGAAGTTGTGTGGAGAACAGCAAATCACCCTGCTCTACACTACCCCATACCATCCCCAAGCGAATGGAATGGTGGAGCGGATGCATCGAACATTGAAGAGCATCCTGGCAACGCTCTGCCAGGGCCACCCGAACCAATGGCCGGGTCTACTGCAGGCCTGTCAGAGGAAGATGAATGGAGCCACACACACCTCCACTGGACATACTCCCTACTTCGCCTTCTTCGGAAGACATCCACCCAGATTAGCCGGACACAGACTCCCCGGTGTGGATGGAACGGAAGATGAAGCAGAGATCGCTCATCGGATCATCCGAGAGACCCACCACAAGATGACAACGGAGTACCAGAATGTGGCTAACCGCAGGAGAGGCGAGCAAAAAGTGGAAGTGGGAGCTTTAGTATGGATCCGGAAAGAAACTACGATGCCGGGTACCTGCCGCAAGCTGAATCCCAAGTGGGAAGGACCCTATACAGTGGTAGAGGTGGTAGCAGGACATAGTGTATATGGACTAAGAAATCCCTTCACAGGAAAGGAGACAAGGAGAGCTGCTGCTCAAGTGAAACCTTACTTTGGTTCCGAAGAGTGGTTGGTGGAGCCTGTTGCAAAAGAGTTCCACCCAGACCCGGAAGTGGAAATACTACCACCAAGGATGCGTCGTGCACCAAGACGGCTCATCGAGGAATGCTGAAGAAATCAACTGGAGCAACCCGACCAGTTGGTCCCATATCTAGTGATTTAAGGTGCTAAGATGACAGTAGTTAACTGCAATAGGAAATGTAGGGATCATATCGTGCCAGTATATGTCCAAAGAAAAACGAATGCTCGTGCAAATTAATGCAAAGATGCCCTCAATGTTCCTATATATATTGGACCATAAAGCTTAAATGTAACCCACCTATACTTTTATACATGTGTAAGGTTGAGATGTCCTAGGATTAAGGATGCATATATTTCATATGTTGTAAAAGGAAATTTCAGCAACAGCCAGGTGAAGGAACTAAATGTCAACTTAGGGGGGGATAAAGAAGTCAATATTAGCCTAGGAGAGGGACTACAAACGATGGTTAGCGAGCACTTTCATTCGGAGTAGTATTGGAAAATGGGGAAATTCTTTAGCTCGAGTTGGGATCATGAACCCAACTCAATTCACAATTGCCCGCTTGACAGGGGTGTAGGACTTCAGGACCTGGTGGACAATCGCCGATTGCCCAGAGGTGAGCCCACAGAAGGGGAAGTAGTGTGCCACCCATGGGGCGAATCCACAAGAGAGAGTCGTGGCTTAGCTCGGTCGTAGCGGCTATGCATGTCCAGTCAAGTAGTATGTAAGAGGTCAATTGGGGAATCCAGCCAATACGAAGACTGATGGAAAAGTCCACGGAGACATCCACAGTAAATTGGTGTACCCCCGGGTCACCTGAGATTCGTACACCTACGAGTGTGCTGAGGAGAGAGTGCCTCGTCAAGCTATCAAAAGGATAATCGCTCTCTGATGCAGGATGGATTTTTTTTTCTTTTGCAGAGGGATTTGGACCACACCAAATAGAATCCTTCACGTGATGTTGCGGAATTTTTCTTTCAGAGGGGCGTAGAGCCATGTAAGGACAGGAATTTTGAAGGGGTATTATTTTTGGAATTTCGTTTTATTTATCTATTTATTTATTTGAGTGTTGATTTGAGAGACTGGGTATTATGGACGTCGTAACGGTTTTACTCAACCAAGAAGCAAAGTAGAAAATAGAGCCTTAATAGACCATGAATTTATTCTATTCTATGTCTGCCTATCAAGATGTGTTGGCAAAGAGCCTTACTATAATCATTGAAGAAGAACATACAATAGGAGATAGCTACAAATATATTTCAGCTGATTTTGGTTAAACTGAGTTTCGACGCGACATTAGAATGTTCTCGAACATAGCGCGGGCACCGTAGCTCCGCCCACCCGTGACGTCACTAAACGTTCGGACAGAGGCGTAAGCTAAGGCCATTAATTTTAAGAGTAATAGGAAAAATTCCCAACTTTCAGTTCAGGATTCCACTAGAGAAATAGTTTAGGGAGAGATTGTAGCAGCTAGGGGCTCTGTTGAGAAGCGAAATGAAGTTTTTACGAAATAATACAACAGGGAGGTTAGTAGTTTACCCATAGATACGAACACATAGCCGTCTCGTTCTCTTTGTGCGCAGCTAAAATTTTAATCTGATGCCAAAAATGATTCCGATAACAGGTATGAACACGTTCTGTAAGATTAATGAAAACAAATGTCAATATGTGAGTTAAATGATATAATGCAGATATAGTAGGTAGATAGTTATTATTATTATTAAGTTTTGAATCTGATGCCAAAAATGATTCCGATAACAGATATGGAAAAAGGGGTTTAAGGGAGTGTACTTCACAAACACTTTGCGTATATACATTAGCTATGAGAGTGTAATACTTAGAGTACAATTCTGTCTGTGATCGTTCTCTAATAAGAATACGGGGTTGAAGGTAGACACAGTGCTTGAAGGTAGACACAATATTATAAGTAGACTTATACAGTGACCGGAAGGTTGGAGCGTAAATAACTACGTTTTTCCACGTGCCTGTGACCTTACTTATGATGCCCATAAGAAAGAAAAAACTGTTATTAAATGTCTCGCATACCCATATATTTTTCATATTGTAAGGATCAATAGATTGTCTAGTTGGAGAAAACCACAATATACTTTTGTATTTCCTTACTATATTTTTGCTTCAGTGTAATAATTAACACATAGCAGACCTTCGCTTATTTTCTTTTACTACCCCCACATTATTGGTGGCCCCACATTATTGGTGGCTTATATTCTTTTACTACCCCCACTTGGGCATAGGCCTTTTCGCTACCCAGGACCAACCCCGAACGACCTGAGGAAAGGGGACGGAGTCAGACGTGAATAACAAGGAGCAGTTTCCATTTATGGTCAGATATATCCATATAGACGATTGGGTGGTGGCAGCGTATACCTTGATTTTTTTATTTCCCAAATCGTTCTTATGTGGGTATCTCTGATCACTCCCATTGGAGGTGCTCTTGGTTAAACACATCCTAATCAATCGACGGCACCACATATATATATATACATATACATATACATATACATATACATATACATATACATATATGAATATACATATACATACACACGCACACACACACACACACACACACTAACACACACACACACACACACACACACACACACACACACACACACACACACACACACACACACACACACACACACACACACACACACACACACACACACACACACACACACACACACACACACACACACACACACACACACATATATATATATATATACATATATATATATATATATATATATATATATAATATACAGTACTCGTCACAGCATTATGCCGGCTGCCCCATACACACTTACCAAAATACAAATACATACCATAAGAATATATTTGCACACTTGCCGAGGTTCTAATACTTGGTGCTGCCTCCCTTACTTTGCACCACGTCCCTCAGACGTTTAGGAAGATTCTCGCCCAAATATGTGAGGGTCTGGGGAGATATATTAATCCATGCCTCACGTACAGCAGACTCGAGCCGTGGAATAGAACTAATAGCCTTGCCCATCAAACTTCGCTTCACTATTGTCCACAGTTTTTCAATGGGGTTTAGGTCAGGGAAATTGCCTGGCCAGTCATTAAAGAAGCTTGCATCACATCCTTAAGCCACCCGACTACAGATCTGGCGGTGTGACACGGTGCTCCATCCTGCACAGATACCGTAGCCCCACGCTTGTCAAACGCGTCAGGTAAATTGTCACACAACACCTCCAGATAATTATATTGGTTCATATATTGATTTTAGGGAGCACTATGAGTTCACCAACACTGTGAACAGTGAAACACCCCCAAACCATGAGCTAGTCTGGATGTTTGGTGTTCCCAAAGGTGTACCGTGGGTCTAGTGGGTCGCTACCTCTGGCCCGGCCAACATGCAGAAATTGAAACGTGGTATAGCTAAAGACTCAAACCTGTGCTAGCACGTTAAGTCACTAACAATTGTCACGTGCTACCACAGGCTCGAGACCTTGGCTGTACCACATTTCAATTTCTGCATGCTGGCCTCCTCGAGTCTCCCGATGTTGATGGCTTAGAATTATTACCAAGAGAATCTTTACGAAATAACGACAAGAGAATCTTTACGAAATATTGCCAAGAGAATCTATATACATAAAAACGGAATTACGGAATTCTGAAAAAAGAATCTTTACGAAACATTAATGAGAAAATATTTACGAAATATTGCCAAGAGAATCTTTGCCAAATGTTAACAAGAGAATCTTTACGAAATATTATCAAGAGAATCTTTACGAAATATTGCTAAGAGAATCTTTACGAAATATTGCCAAGAGAATCTATATACATAAAAAAAATAAAGTTTATCAGTTTTGAAAATTTCCTGGCGTTTTTATGACCACCTTCCGAATTTTTTTTTGCTTTCATGATTGACCTAACGAAAAAGAGAAGGAGAGAGAGAGAAAGAAAGAAAGAAAGAAAGCGAGAGAGAGAGAGAGAGAGAGAGAGAGAGAGAGAGAGAGAGAGAGAGAATTTGACGAAAACGTCGGGAGACTTTGACGACTCCTTTTGGAGACTGAAAGCTCCTTTAGGAGATTTTGAAGACTCCTTCGCGAGCGAAGCGAGCTACGCCGTAGGCCAAGCACACCGGGTGCTTGTGTGTGTATATATATATATATATATATATATATATATATATATATATATATATATATATATAATTCATAAATCTAAATGTAATTTTAGAAGAAAAATAATAGAATTCTCTTTAATAAATAATTTTCCCAATTATTATATCTCCAATGGCCAATGATCACCAGATTGCATAACTTCCTTAGCTGTAAATAAACTTCTACCTTCTACACTAACAGTAGACAAAATCCACCAATGTTCACGAAGCGTCAGACACGTGACCTGAGTCTCCATCCCTACCTGCTAACCTCACTACTTTTGTATATATACATGCTTCTCTCCACTCTGTAACACATCTGCTGAAGAGGATCGCAGATAGTGATCGAAATATACGGATCTTTTTACTTTAGCCTATTCTTCTCCCAAAGTGGGTCATTAATATACTTAGGACGCAGGTTTTCACTGTTACACACTTTGTTAAAAACAACAGCATTCTCACAGTTATTAATTTTCTTTCTAATGTTTTCAATTTTTTAATAATTGGCCTCGTTTCCGGAGGATGGGCAAATACAAGCCGGCCATAGTCTTCCATTTTAATTGGCGTTTCAACTACATGGAGTCACTTTCAGAATGTTACAAATAAGTCTAACACAGTTTACGCGGTTACATACTAAACAATGACAGAAAAGTACAGAGAGCTTGGGATTATATACTGGATAAGGGAGAGGGGGTGGGGGTCAGCGCGTTGACCGCCGGAAGGGAGTAGGGTGGTCAGGGGGAAGGAGAGAGAGGGGGTATGAATGTACGACATGTCATCTTAGCATGCGGTTGTCTCTCCGTTTACAACAAGGGGCAATCCGACTCCACCATCAACAACACCATCAGGCTGAAATTGATAGGGAGACCATTGTCAATAATACCAGGGTAGTCACACAGTACAACAAATTAAAGGAATTGGAAATGTTGGAAGCTATGCTCATAAGGGAACAAGCCCCTGCCATCAATATTCAGTCCAATATGATTTCCAGTGTACCTCTTTTCAATGCTTGTTCTAGGACAAAATCTTATCTACCGACCCCTCTTCCTTCCCCTCCGCACGTCACCAATGAGGTG
>NC_134804.1:39648866-39652172 GCF_046742065.1 Oratosquilla oratoria | reverse complement strand
AATAACATCAACATCTGTAGCGAAACGAGTTGCTAATACCAGCTGGGAAAAAAAGCAGCCAGAAGGTCTTCAGGACTTTTTATGAGACTTCGGTTTATGCTGAAGATTTAGACTTAGAGACTTAGAGGGGTTTTTTTCTAACAGGCTTGACAAGAGACTTTGATCGCGGGATCGTGTGTGGCATATTTATGTGTGTGTGTGTGTGTGTGTGTGTGTGTGTGTGTGTGTGTGTGTGTGTGTGTGTGTGTGAGATAGTGAGAGAGTGTGTGAGTGAGAGAGTGTGAGTGATTGTGTGTGTGTGTGTGTGTGGGTGTGTGTTTGTGTGTGTGTGTGTGTGTGTGTGTGTGTGTTTGTGTGTGTGTGTGTGTATTAGTGTGTGTGTGTGGGTAAGTGCCGTGTGTGTGTGTGTGTATGTGTGTAAGTGTTTGAGTGTGCGTCTGTGTGGGTTTGTGTGTGCTTTTGTGTGTGTCACGTGTGTGTTTGTACTCACCTTGGTCATTGGATCCCACGTGTTGGACGCGTGATCGACAGCTATTTCCCGCCTGGAAGAGAGCTCAGTCTCGTAGGTCCAATCTATGGGTACGGGCTATGACCTTGCACACTCACACACACCCAACTCGCCCGCCCCACGAGAAGGCAGAGTAACGACCCGTAGCGCAGCTGTACCGAAATAATTTTGGGGGGCGCCCTGGGCAGGATTCCGATACCATGAGCTGCGGACCACTATTGTGGCAGCTTCAGTGCTCTACCAACGTACGCCTCCGAGTCGTGTGTGTGTGTGTGTTGTTTGATGTGTATGTGTGTGTGTTGTGGTGTTTTGGTGTGTTTACGTGTACGTGTGTGTGTTCCGTGCGCCGCGTAAGTGTATGTGTTACGTGTGTGTATAGGTATGGTGTGGTGTGTATGTAACGTTGTGTGCCTGTGTTCGTGTTACATGTTTTATATATGTACATGTGTAGATATGTGCATAACGTGTATATATGTGTCATTAGTGTGTTATTTTGTGTGTTTGTGCACGTATAAATACATGTGTATGTTTGTATGTGTTCATCGAGTGTGGATGTGTTTATATGTAACTATGAGTGTATATGTCTGTGTTAGCAATGCGCAATCTTGTGCACAGCAACGCTCGCTTAGTCATTATTTCACCTTAAATATTTCAGAACTTTAATCTCGAATTCTTTGAAGTCGGTCTTCTGCTAAGATGAGCTCATCCTAAAAATAGTTCTAGCATTTTCTTCATGTCTTAAGAAATCTTGCTTAGTCTGTGTGTTCCTAAACATTCTTGACAAAATATGCTTTTCTTATGTAAAATGAAAGGTGTGTATGAGTATATATTATATAATATATATATAGATAGTATGTGATACTATAATTATATATAATTCATATATATTATATATATATATATATATGGTATATATGTTGAGACATTGTTGACAGGTTTGAGGAAGGTGGATGAAAGAATTCACTGGTCTAGGACCAAGTTTATTCCTGACCGTTTCACTTAGAGCTTCTTCATAGGAGATTACCTTTTGGATAAAGCTGGTGGTAATACTTATACACCCGACCACCGCACAACCCCACCCCACTAGGCAAGGGACGCGGTGGGGTGGACAAAGACATATAAATGAATAAATAAATTAATCTGCTGATAATAAAATTAAATTAGAATATGTTTCCCCAAATCATGTAATAAAAATAGATAAAAAAGTGTAAAAATAGAACATTCTACTCTCACGTCAGCTTTCTTATTCTATTTTTTTAACACTTTTACTCATTTTAATACATTATTTGGAAAACCAATTTATTTTTTAGTGGAAACATTTGTAGAATAAAGCCTTAACAAACACCATAGCTTACTAATTATTTGCCCGTGAAATCTAAATCTTTTGAGTCTTGTCAATAGATCGATTTGGAATTTTTCAGAATGT
Organism: Oratosquilla oratoria; assembly: GCF_046742065.1. Lineage (NCBI taxonomy): Eukaryota > Metazoa > Arthropoda > Malacostraca > Stomatopoda > Squillidae > Oratosquilla > Oratosquilla oratoria. Next base: position 39,650,238 of record NC_134804.1, on the reverse strand, counting down.
GGCTGAAAAATTCCAACGATCTGACTGACAAGACTCAAAGATTTAGATTTAACGGTATACAAAGTTAGTAAGCTATGATGTTCAGGCTTTATTCACAATATAAGGAAGAATTTTATTAGATCAATGAAATCCTTCGACAAACTTATCTATGAGGGATTGGTGAGGAGATTAAAAAAGGAAAAACTAAACAATTATTTATAGTCGTGGCAAGAAAGAGAAGAAATGATAAAATTGAACTGTTAAATTGTTTATCAGTACCAGGCTCAGAAACCTCAATCTGCAATAGACAGATATCAAATAAAAACGGGTATGAAGCGCAGCTAAAGTAGCCAATAAAGAGAGGTGATTTGATAAAGTCTTCGGAAAAGAGAGCCCAATGCTAAAAACAGTGTCGTGTACAAAAATCCATTGCAGATGGGTGCAAAATGGGCATACTAAGATGAATCAGCAAGGTTGATTGGACAAAAGAATATATGAATGTACCAAAGACGAACATTAAAGAACACATAGGACTCATCTAGATTCTTTAGTACTGTTCGTGTGAGGTCGTGCGAAAAAAATTAGATTATTTACCAAACGTGAGATGGAGCGGAAATGCTGCATAAAGGTTATGAATAGATTCACTAAAAGATTGTCAGAAGCACATGAATTTATTTCCAACAGAAAATTCTTCGGACCATCGAGGAATATTTAATTCATTTAGCAAGACAAATCAGCATTTTAACTCTAGAACCACGCCAGAAATATAGAAGCGACATTTCCCAAAGCATCGCGACAGTTTTCTGTACACTCTCTGAAGAAGTTTACTGGTAAAATGATTCCGACCATGAATAATTTGGCTACGTTATCTCGATGACATTCTTTGTCAATGGCCTGATCATTTAGATGAGTCATAATTCCTTAAACCAAATTAATAACCTAGTCAAGATCAGTCCAATCAAATTCCACGGTTTGAAGTGGAAAATGGAAGGTGTGAGCTAAAACCCTTTTTAGACGTTAATATTCATCGTAAAGAAAGAAACCTTACATTTAGTGTATAGAGAAAACCATCTAATGTAAACTCATAAATCCATTACTATTCTTTCTCACCCTGATAATGTAAAAAAGATTGGTTTTTCTCATCAATGTTTCTCCTTGAGAGATTTACGGGTCTGCAGTCTCTAGGTACATTGTTGAGAAAATATAAAATGTTTGCGATATTAGTTTTGGTGATTGGAAAAGTCCTTAAACATTTCATAGATGTTTGTTACAATTTTCTAGCAAGGAAAACTTATTAACAATTACTCAGCCTAACATAACCCCAAAAGACCAATAATAACCTATAGTATTTACCTTACCAAGAAAACAACTATTGGTCCCAAAGTTACTCAAG
>NC_134804.1:39606366-39611366 GCF_046742065.1 Oratosquilla oratoria | reverse complement strand
GAGAGAGAGAGAGAGAGAGAGAGAGAGAGAGAGAGAGAGAGAGAGAGAGAGAGAGAGAGAGGGAGAGAGAGACCGACCACAACGTAGAGGTTAAAAGGATTATGCGTCCGTGTTCGAGAGTTTTACCACCTTGATTAAGTCTTACTCACGACTCCGCACTCGAGAGCGCTGTCACCCTGCAACCCCCCTCCCTTTCGAGGATAACCCTTGAGAATTCATCGTCTCGGTTCCAAACCCGAAGGCACTCATCCTAGAGGACGACAGATTTGGAATGTGTGGGACTTGGAGGGCGAGGGATTTTGAGGGCGAGGAATTTTGGGGGCGAAGGATTTTGAGGCCGAGGAATTTTGAGGGCGAGGGATTTTGTGGACGATGGATTTTGTGGGCGAGGGATCTTGTGGGCGAGGGATTTTGAGGGCGAGGGACTTTGAGGGCGAGGGATTTTGAGGGCGAGGAATTTTGAGGGCGAGGGATTTTGAGGGCGAAGGATTTGGAGGCCGAGGGTTTTGGAAGGCGAGGTACTTGGAAAGCAAGGGATTTGGAGGGCGAAGGTTTTGGAGGACGAGGTATTCGAAGGGCGTGGGATTTGGATGGTAAGGAATTTGGAGGCCGAGGGATTTGAAGGGCGAGGGATTTGGAGGGCGAGGGATTTGGAGGACGAGGGTTTTGGAAGGGCGAGGTATTTGGAGGCCGAGGGATTTGAAGGGCGAGGGATTTGGAGGGCGAGGGATTTGGAGGACGAGGGTTTTGGAAGGGCGAGGTATTTGGAGGACGAGAGATTTGGAAGGCAAGGAATTTGGAGGGCGAGGGATTTGGAAGACAAGGGACTTAGAGGGCGAGGTATTTGGAGGGCGAGGGATTTGGAGGGTGAGGTATTTGGAAAGGGAGGCATTTGGAAGGCTAGGCATTTGGAGGACGAGGTATTCGAAGGGCGTGGCATATAGAGGGTAAGGGATTTGGAGGGCAAGGGATTTGGAAGGCGATGGACTTGGAGGGCGAGGGACTTGGAGGACGCGGTATTTGGAGGGCGAGGTATTTGGAGGATGAGATATTTTGGTGAAGTATTCTGAGAAAAAAGTATTCTGATAAAGTATTATGAGGATTACCTATACTGAGGGCGAAATATTCTAAGAACGGGATATTCTGAGGAGGAGGTATTCCAAGGATGAGATAATCTGAGGACGAATTATTTGCAGAACAGATTATTCCGAGCTCAGAAGATTCTCAGGACAAAGGTATCCTGTAGGTAAAATGGAGGTTAACCTCAGTCAAGTACGACATCAGTTGTTTGAATCTGAAGAAAGCTAAGGAGGAGCTTACACCAGCAAATGCTTATCTGATCTGAGAGAGAGAGAGAGAGAGAGAGAGAGAGAGAGAGAGAGAGAGAGAGAGAGAGAGAGAGAGAGAGAGAGAGAGAGAGAGAGAGAGAGAGAGAGAGAGAGAGAGAAAGAGAGAGAGAGAGATAGATAGATAGATAGATAGATAGATAGAGAGAGAGAGAGAGAGAGAGAGAGAGAGAGAGAGAGAGAGAGAGAGAGAGAGAGATTGGTGGGGAGAATAAGAATAAATCTTTTAAGTACAATTGAATCCAGACGTTATTCACCTCCAGTCAATTTCCCTCAAAATCAACCCCTCCACAGAATTCCCCCCTCAAACAAAATCGAAACCTCTAAAGCACCCCACAGAACCCCGACCCACAATAAAAAAACTCTCCAAACCTTCAAAATTCCCTATGAAATAAAAACCAGCGCCTCCAACGCCCTCCAAAAGAAAACTATCCCACCAAAAGAAAAATCTGCAGACCCTGAGTACTGGAATCCCAACCTGGAATCCCCTTCTAGGAACAGAACTCAAAACACCTTTCGTCCTACGAGGTAATAGTTGAGAGATTTAGGAAGGGATTTTGGAAAGATTCTTGGAAGGATTTCCCTGATCGTGAGGGAATTTCACAGGACACCGCAGGAGTTACGGCCCACGGGAGCGGAAAAAGACCCAAAGTTCCTCTTGGACGTCGTCGAAGTCTTGGCGTCGTCGAAGTCTTGGTTCCTCGGCGCTCGGCGTCTGCTGCGCTCACTGCATACCCGATTCTTCCTCTCTTTTCTTGAATAATTTCCTTGATTTGTTTGTCTTATTATACCTGTCGTTAGGTGATTTGATTCAGCTGCTTGGGGGGAGAGGGGGAGGGGAACCCCTGCCTTCCCCCATCCAAAGCAACCAAACACTATCTCGATTATACCTTTGAGTTACCTCTTTTGGTTTAAAAATTTCCAGCTGTTTTCATGCAGTTGAGGTGAAACCCCGGGACTCTGGAGGGTGGCGGGTGTCATTTCTGTGCTTTTACTGGCTGCCATTTAAAAGACGTAGACACTCTCTCTCTCTCTCTCTCTCTCTCTCTCTCTCTCTCTCTCTCTCTCTCTCTCTCTCTCTCTCTCTCTCTCTCTCTCTCTCTCTCTCTCTCTCTCTCTCTCTCTCTCTCTCTCTCTCTCTCTCTCTCTCTCTCTCTCTCTCTCTCTCTCTCTCTCTCTCTCTCTCTCTCTCTCTCCTCCCCTCAACTTTCCTCCTCCTCCCCCCACCGCCTTTTCAGACAATCCATTTCCGCGGTGAGCACCATAATCCTCTTCATCGACTCCAGCGTCACGCCTCACCGACACCAAACTTACACCAAACATTTTCTCCTCGGACGGCAACACCATTTGCACCACTTTTCGACTCCACATTCTCATGGGGGGAGTGTTCAGGCATCCTTGGATAATGTTCACTCAATGTTCAAGACGTGTTCAATTGTGTACAGTTCATTGTTACGTCAAGAACGAGTGATGGGTATTGGATGGGTTTCTCAAGATTGTTGACAAATTGTCGATGTCCTTATGAGTGACTGAGGAACACCACGATGTCGTCAAACTTTGGAAATTGGTGTGTATCTATATATGGTTGTCGTGCGAGATGGACCTCGGAGAGGATCATCTCCTGCTACCTGTCCATAAAATCTCATGAGCACTCTCACCTCCATCTAGAGGTGCAACCACGAAGGGCTGGTAATTGATCCCCGGATCGGCTAAGATAGTTTTCCCTCCATACTTTTACACAAGAAGAACTGAAAACCGGCGACATCTTTTATCCTCTTCCTCTTACACTGTCCTCCTCTTCTTCCTCCTTTACTCCTTAGTCTTCCTACTACTGAATCTTAATTTCAATGTCCTTCTCTTTCTCTTCCACTATCCTCTTCTTCCTCTTCTTCCTCTTCCTTCTATACCACTAGTAATACTACAGTCTTCAATTCAATGCCCTTCTCTTTCTCTTCCATTATCCTCTTCTTCCTCTTCTTCCTCTTCCTTCTATACCACTAGTAATACTACTGATTCTTCATTTCAACGTCTTTCTCTTTCTCTTTCACAAACCTCTTCCTCTTCTTCTTTCTTCTTTACCAATAGTGATAACGCTGAGACTTCATTTCAACATATACCTCTTTCTCTCTCACTATCCTCTTCCTCCTCCGCTTCTTCCTCCTCCTCTTCCTCCTCTTCCTTTTGTACCACTAGTGATACTACTAAGACTTAATTTCAATGTAAAGAGTAAAGAGTGAGATGTCCTCGAGGTAAGAGAGCAACTTACACCGGAAGCCGAGGCAAGGTTATTCCTCGCTTTGCCTTTTCTCTCTCTCTCTCTCTCGTCTTGAGCATAAACATGACCTTAATTAAAACAACTCCACTCGTGCCTTCTGGAACATCGTTTTCGCTCGCGTTTCTCGCAAGACGCAGGTCTTCAAGTGGGTCTTGAGCGTAAAATCGAAACAGTAAATGTTTAAAGAAGCCGGGGAACCATCTAATCCGTCCGTCCGATAGATGTCAGCCCCTTGGCTCTTGTTCCCTTGACTCTACTCGTCCACGCAGTATGAGTACAGAAACGGATCTTGCATTTCCAAGTCCTCCCACCTATACACATACTACACATACAAGACAGTAAATATTGAGAATTCGGAACCATCTCGTCTTGGACGAGGTCATTCGGTTGGAGTCACCCTTCCCTCCCTTTGCGCTGTTCGTCCTCACTGTACAAACACCGAAGAAGCCCCGGGCTCTTGCCTCATCCCAGTACTCCTGTTCCTACTGTTGCTACTGCTTTTTCCCCTTTGCCCTACCCCCCTCCTCCTCCTCCTACTCCTCCTCCTCTTCCTCCTCTTCCTTCCTCCTCTTTCCTCTCCAGTCCTTTTGTTACACCTCCTGGCACTCCTCTTTGTCCCTCCACCTTCCTCTCCATCATCTCTCTTTTGTTATTTCCTCTTTTACTCGCTCTCCCTCTTCTATATCTCTCTTCACGTTGCTCCAAGATTTCATTACTTTATGTTTTGCTTCCACTTCCCCGTTTTATCCCGTCATCTTTCTCCCTTTCGGTACCACTACCTCTCTTCTCTCTCTTCTCCTTCTCCTCTCTCTTTACTCACTTCTCCCTCTTTACTCTCTTCTCTCTTTCCTCTCCCTTCTCCCTCTCTTCTCCTTCTCCTCTCTCTTTACTCACTTCTCCCTCTTTACTCTCTTCTCTCTTTCCTCTCCCTTCTCCCTCTTTTCTATCTTCTCTCTCTTCTCTCTCTTTTTCTCTTTCCTCTCTCTTCTCTCTTCTTTCTCTCCCTCTTCCTCCTCCTCCTCTTCCCTCTCGCCACATCGTCGTCTTGGCACCATCTCATTATGCATTTCCTCCTCTTACTTGGGTTTAAGACTTTTTTTTTCTCTCTTCCCCACAACCAACATCTCTCTTCCACTTTTGTGATTACCGCTAGGTGGTCCTCACATCATCCTCATAATTTCTTAATTTCTTAACCCATTTTCTCCTCCTCCTCCTCCTCACCTCCTCCTCCTCACCTCCTCCTCCTCTTCCTCTTCCTCATCTCCTCCTCCTCCTCCTCCTTCTCCTCATCTCTTCCTCCTCCTACTCCTCCTCCTCACCTCCTCCTCCCCCTCCTCACCTCCTCACCTCCTCCTCCCCCTCCTCACCTCTCCTCCCTC
>NC_134804.1:39596366-39601366 GCF_046742065.1 Oratosquilla oratoria | reverse complement strand
AACAGGAGGAGATGGAAGAGGAAGAGAGGATATGCTTGAAGATAGATAAATTTTGAGGCGTTGGAAAGTGTTGTATAAAAATAAAAACAATATAAAATCAAATGAAATAAAATAAAATTAAAATAGAATAAGATAAATCAAAATAAAATAGGGTGAATGCAAATGCCTTTGATTGTTATTTACGACTAATAAATTAGGTGTAGCTGTCGCCAGACGATTTTATTCAGCAGAGGGGGAAACGCCCTCTACTCCTCGATAAGTAACAAAAGAGTGAAAGAACGAAGTTAAGTTGAGACTTCTTTGAGACAAATTTGCAGAAGACGAAGAACGAAAGACGCTCTGCCCAGAAGCCTTCCGGAATGAATTCGGAAGAGAAGGAAGAAGAGGAGGAGAAAGAGGAAGAGGAGGAGGAGGAGGAGGAGGAGGAGGAGGAGGAAAAAGCGGAGGAGGAAGAGCAGTAGAAAGTGGAAGAGGAGATAGAGGAGGGGGAGATGGAGGAGGAGGAAGAGGGGGAGATAGAGGAGGAAGAAGAGGGGGAGATAGAGGAGGAAGAAGAGGGGGAGATAGAGGAGGAGGAAGAGGGGGAGATAGAGGAGGAGGAAGAGGAGGAGGAAGAGAAGGAGAGGGATGAACAAGGTTGGGGGGAGCACTTTGGGGTGGGGGGGATGGTGGTTTGGTTGCGTTTTGTTACGAGAGAACCCCAAACGATTTCCAAGAAGAAAAGGAGGAAAGAACTCAAAACGGGCGAAAGAAATTTCGAAAAATAAAACCCCCCAACAAAAAAGACGCAGATGGAAATGATTGGGAAGGAGGAGAAGGTAAAGAAGAAGAAGACGAGGAGGAAGAGCAGGAGGAGGAGATGGAGGGAAGAGAGAACAGCGAGATAAGAATAATAAAAGTGGAAAAGCGAAAGACAAAGACAGAAGAAGGAAAGACAGAAACCTTCCAAACAGCCCAAGAGCGCTTTTGCGTCTCAGGAGCCTTCGAGGTCGGAGCAAGAAGGGTCTACGGTGCCGAAGAACCGTCACGGTAAGAAAGGAAGAAAACGAACTAGAAAATATCAAAACATGAAATATAAATAGATAACAAATAGACAAATGAATGGATAAGCGAATGAATAAATTATAATATGAATAAAGAATAAATAACTAAATAGATGAATAATCAATAAAGTAATTGGAATAGACTAAGATAAATAAATAGATAAAGGAAATAGATTGAATTATTGAATGAATAAACAAATAAATAAATAAGTAAATGATAGATCAAATAAATCAACCAATCAATGAGAAAGTTAACAAATAATTAAATGAAAATAGAAGTAATATAAAAAAGATTAAACTCGCAGCGGGGCTCAAACAGTGCAGGCGGTTGAGATGAGGACGGAAGGGGTTGTAGGGGGTGGCCAGAGAGAGAGAGAGAGAGAGAGAGAGAGAGAGAGAGAGAGAGAGAGAGAGAGAGAGAGAGAGAGAGAGAGAGAGAGAGAGAGAGAGAGAGAGAGAGAGAGAGAGAGAGAGAGAGAGAGAGAGAGAGAGAGAGAGAGAGAGAGAGAGAGAGAGAGAGAGAGAGAGAGAGAGAGAGAGAGAAAGAGAGAGAGAGAGAGAGAAAGAGAGAGAGAGAGAGAGACAGAGGCAGACAAACAAACAGACAGACAGACAGACAGACAGACAGACAGACAGACAGACAGACAGACAGACAGACAGACAGACAGATAGACAGACAGAAAGACAGAAAGACAGAGAGAGAGAGAGAGAGAGAGAGAGAGAGAGAGAGAGAGAGAGAGAGAGAGAGAGAGAGAGAGAGAGAGAGAGAGAGAGAGAGAGAGAGAGAGAGAGAGAGAGAGGGGGGCGGGGCTATAGGGAATGAAACTAAGAGAAGGAGTAAGTAGAGAAGACTAGAAGGATACAATAAGGGAAGGAACGGAGAAAAAGAGAGGGAGGGGGGAGGAAGGAAAAGGGAGGAGTTGAGCATAGTTACCTCCCCGCCTCCTTTGAAAGACAAAAAAAGGTTAGAAATGGTATATAAAAGTCTGAGATCCCTTTTGAAGGATATGCATCACCACCTAGTAAGTATTGTTATATTGCACAGTAAGGTAAAGTATAGTATAGTATAGTATAGTATAGTATAGTATAGTATAGTATAGTATAGTATAGTATAGTATAGTATAGTATAGTATAGTATAGTATAGTATAGTATAGTATGGTATGGTATAGTATAGTATAGTATAGTATAATATAGTATAATATAGTATAGTATAGTATAGTATAGCATAGTATAGTATAGTATAGTATGATGTAGTATAGTATATTATAGTATAGTATAGTATGGTATGGTATGGTATGGTATGGTATGGTATAGTATAGTATAGTATAGTATAGTATAGTATAGTATAGTATAGTATAGTATAGTATAGTATAGTATAGTATAGTATAGTATAGTATAGTATAGTATAGTATAGTATAGTATAGTATAGTATAGTATAGTATAGTATAGTATAGTATAGTATAGTATAGTATAGTATAGTATAGTATAGTATAGTATAGTATAGTATAGTATAGTATGATGTAGCATAGTATATGTTACTATAAATCTTTCAAGGTGGAGGAGGAGGAGAAGGAAGAGGAGGAGGTGGAGTGAGGGGAGGAGAAGGAGATGGAGTAGGAGTGGGAGTGTGGCATAGTGTGGGAGTGGGAATGGGATGTACTCAATATAACCATTGTTTTTTTCACCAGAGAACCTGTGTCAAGAAATAGGATACGTCTGTGGAGGGGGAAGTGAAGGGGAGGAGATGAGGGAGAGGGAGAAGAGGAGGGAAGGGAAGTAGAGGAGGGAGGGGAAGGAGGGAGGAGAGGAGCGAGGAGAGCAGGAGGAGGATACATAGCCCAAAGGCCTCTTTCCCCCTAATAAGGGTGGTGTCCGTGTCAAAGCACGCGCCCATTACATAGGTATTATAAGCAATTTGACTTGTGGGCAAAGGATCATCCCTGGTCTCTGCCACACTCCTCGGGATGAGGGCTACAGTAGTAATTAGGGAATTAGGGAGAGTAGGAGTAGGAGGGGAGGAGGACGAGGAAGAGGAGGAGGTGCTGCTGGTAAGTCTGGGAGAGAGAAGGGAGTAGAAATAGAAATTGATTGAGCAGCCGAGGTAAAGGGGGGATATTATTGAGAGAGAGAGAGAGAGAGAGAGAGAGAGAGAGAGAGAGAGAGAGAGAGAGAGAGAGAGAGAGAGAGAGAGAGAGAGAGAGAGAGAGAGAGAGGAAGAGATAGATCGATAGATAGAGAGAGAGGAATTATAAGGAATCTCACTACCTCATACCGAGTAGGTACCGTTAAAATGTTTCCGGTAATTCACACTAGTACTTACACTAATGTTTGTAGCACCTTGTCTAATTGCCTTTTGGACTGCTCGACTGAGGAACTGTTTACCTCGTTCTTTGGCAGTCTGTTGCAAGTGTTGCAGATTTTATAGGTATAAAAGTCACCAACCTTGTCACAAAAGTAACGAGGGCAATTGAGCTTCCACCCATGATTGCGAGTGGCATTCACGTTCAAGCTGAAGAGATGGCGATAGTCAGTGTTAAAAAATCCTTGAAGTATTTTGAAAACCTCTGTCAACTGTCCTCGCAATCTCCTGGTCTCTATAGAAAAGAATCCCAAAGCTTTGAGACGCCTCTGGTAGCCTATGTGTCTAATGGAAAAAATAGATTTCGTTGTTCGTGCATAAACTTGTTCTAGGCTCTGCACGTCCATCCTCAAGTTCGGCGACCAAAACTGGAAGGCGTATCCAGATGGGGATGAACTAGAGAATTATAAAGTATCAAGACTATTTCTTGGTTCAGGTAACGAAACTGTCTTCAGATGTAATCTAAAATCTTTTGTGTTTTCTTTTCTACTTCAATACACTGTTTTGAGGACTTTAGGTCGCTGTTAATCAAAACACCCAAAGCTTGCTATCTCATAACCCAGAAGAGAATAGTTTCCCCTCTGATTTGCGTACCCAATATGCATGATCTTGCACTTATCCAGATTAAATAGCATCATCCATTTCTCACACCATTCTCCCAGTTTCTTTAAGTCTGACCTAAGAATTTCTACACTTTCAGGTGCTGCGACATTTGCTCCCGACTTGGTGTCATCTACAAACTTTGCTATGCGGCTCACAATTCCAACATCTATATCATTGATATAGGTGATAAAGAGGAGCGGTCCTAATACAGATCCTTGGGGTACCCCAATAGTAAGAGGAGACCAGCTAGACGATGCCCCATTAATGAATAGACGCTGTCTTCTATCTTTCAAATTTAACACTGCTTCTCTAATACCCAAGGCTCGAACTTTCGACATTAACCTCTTATGAGGTACCTTATCAAAGGCTTCCTGGAAGTCAAGATAAAGTATGTCGATTGCTTTGTTCCTGTCATATTCTTGAAGCATGACATGGAAGAACTCTATCAGGTTGGTTAAGCATGATCTGTGACGCCGAAAACCATGCTGCGAGTCTAATAACAGGTTGTTTTCCTCCAGAAACTGGAGAGAGAGAGAGAGAGAGAGAGAGAGAGAGAGAGAGAGAGAGAGAGAGAGAGAGAGAGAGAGAGAGAGAGAGAGAGAGAGAGAGAGAGAGAGAGAGAGAGAGAGAGAGAGAGAGAGAGAGAGAGAGAGAGAGAGAGAGAGAGAGAGAGAGAGAGAGAGAGAGAGAGAGAGAGAGAGAGAGAGAGAGAGAGAGAGAGAGAGAGAGAGAGAGAGAGAGAAAACAGTCAGACAAATAGACAAAGAGATAAAAAAAGAAAAAAGAAAAAGAACATCTGAGGGGATGAAGCTGAAGACTTAATGCATATAATGAAAAAGAGGTGGTGGGGGAGGGGAGGGGAAGGGGAGGGTAAAGGGGAGTGTAAAGGGGAGGGGGAGAAGGCCCAAGAAGAATGCAAGAGGAGCCCTGTTTGTTTGTGTTCGAAGTTTTGAGAAACAAGTTACCGATTCATATTCTTGAAAACAAAAGATAA
>NC_134804.1:39586366-39591366 GCF_046742065.1 Oratosquilla oratoria | reverse complement strand
CTTCTTCTCTTTCTTCTTCTTCTCTTTCTTCTTCTTCTCTTTCTTCTTCCCCTCTTTCTTCTTCTCCTTCTCCTCCTCTCACTCTTCTCTCCTATCCTCCTCTTACTCCACTCTTTCTCTTGCAATAGATTTATTTTCGGCCTCCTTCTCTCATCTTCCTCCTGATCCTCCTCCTTGTCACCCTCCTCCTCTTCTTTCTACTCCTCTTCTCCCTTGTCCACCTCTATTTCTTTCTCCTCTACTAGATTCAGAGCACTCCTCCTCTGCTCATCCTACATGTCCTCTTCCTCCTCCTCTTGGCCCTCCGTGTCCTCTTCCTCTCCTTCTTCCTCATCCTCACCTTTTTCCTTTCCCTCCTCCTCTGCTAGGTTTATTTCAGTCCTGTAATCCTCCCTGTTCTCTTCCTCCTCCTCCATCTGGCCCGCCCTCTTCCACGTCCTCTTTCTCCTCTTCCTCCTCCCCCTTCTCAACCAGATTCACTACAGCATCCCCTATCAGCATTCCCATCCTCCTCATGCTCCTCTTTCTGATCTTTCTTTTCCTCCTCCTCCTTCTGGTACTCCTCCCTGTCTTTCTCTTCTTCATTCACTACAGTCCTCTAATTCTCCCTGTCCTCCTCCTAGTGTTATTCCTCTTCCTCTGTTACAGGCCCTTCTCCTTTCCTTCTCCTCATGCTCAGCTTTCTGGTCTTCCTACTCCTTCTCCTCCTCCTCCTCCTTCTCCTCCTCCTCCCCTCCTTCTCCTCCTCCTCCTCCATCTTCTTCTCCTTATTCTCCTTACCCTCCTCCTTTTTTTCATCCAGTACCTTTCCAGTGACAGCCGAGGAGCTTTCCCAGTTCTTGTTGAGACACTTTATCCAAGAGGAAAGAAGAATCTCTTCGCGTCCGGTCGGAAGCCTCCAGAGTGAAGAAGAAGAAGAAGAAGAAGAAGAAGAAGAAGAAGAAGAAGAAGAAGAAGAAGAAGAAGAAGAAGAAGAAGAAGAAGAAGAAGAAGAAGAAGAAGAAGAAGAAGAAGAAGAAGAAGAAGAAAGAAGAAGATGAAGAAGAAGAAGAAGAAGAAGAAGAAGAAGAAGAAGAAGAAGAAGAAGAAGAAGAAGAAGAAGAAGAAAAAAATAATGATAATAATAAGAAGGAAAAAAAGAAGAAGAAGAAGAAGAAGAAGAAGAAGAAGAAGAAGTCAAAGAAGAAAAATTCAAAGAAGAAGAAATAAAAAAAGTCAAAGAAGAAAAAGAAAAAGAAAAATGTCGAAGAAGAAAAAGAAGTCGAGGAAGAATAATTCAAAGAAGAAGAAGATGATGATGAAATAGCAACAACAGGAGCAGCAACAAAAACAACAACAACAACAAGAACATCAATAACAAGAAAAGGAAGAAAGTGAGAGGAAGAAAAAAAAGGAGGAGTAGAAGGAGTAGAAGGAGGGGAATAGGAGGATGTTCACTTCGTCCACATCCATAAATGTTCTTATTTACCCAAAATCCTAATTATGTATTTCAATTAAACCATAGAAAATTTGACTTGAATTCTGGTTACTCAAAAATCGCCAGTATATTCTATGAACTTAACTCTTATATATATATATATATATATGTATATATATATATATATATATATATATAAATAAATATATAATATATATATATATATTTATATATATAAATATATATATATATACATATATGTATATATATATATATATATATATATATATATATATAATTCTAGATTAACAAAGACGTTATAGATAAGTTCATTAAATGATCAGATTGCCTCCACTTGGAATAAGGATTTTTTTTTTTGTGGTACTCCACGTCTTCCTGAGATCACAAAGACCCAATGAAGTTGATTATTGTAATTTTCAGCAGAAGAAAATCATTACCAAGTATCAGGTGTATTTCTATGAATTATAGTCTTATTTATATCTACTAATTTATTTACTGATGTATATTTGTATTTGTTTCCTTATTTATTGGTTGATTTATTGATATAATTATTTGTTTTTATTTGTTTATTTGTTTGTTTATTTATCTAGTTGTTTCATTATTTATTAATTTATTTACGTATTCATTTATTTATTTATGAATTCTTTTATTAATCTATCGATTCATTTATTTGTCTGTTTATTTTTTATTCATTTATTAATCTATTTATTATTTCATTTAATTATCCATATAATCATCTCTTTATTTAATCATTTTAATTAACCTAGTCATTAATTGATACTTTTATTTATTTAATTGTCTGTTTATCTATTTATTTAATCATTTATTGATTATTTTATTTAATTATGTATATATATGTACTAATTTATTTACTTATTTGATTGTTTGTTCATTCATTCAGTTATCTATTCAACTATTTAATTGTTTGTTGATTGATTAATATATATTTTTTTCTATTTTATATTTATCTATTCATTTATAGATATTCCTTTTCATTTATTGTTTGGTTAGTTTGGATCTGTTATTTAACTATTTAATTGTTTTTTGATTGATTAATATATTTTTTATTCTATTTATCTATTCATTATAGATATATCTTTTCATTTATTGTTTGGTTAGTTTGGATCTGTTATTTTTGTTCGAGGAGTGTGTGTGGGTCGTATGACTCTTGTGTAATGGCGATGGCCCTGAGGCGCGCCAAGGAAGCCCTTCAGGTGATGTGAGGTCACACTTAAAGTCTTACGCTAAAGAAGAACCTGACCTCAGTTTCTGAGCTCGCCGGGAGCATAAAGCCAGGAGGAGGAGCAAAGGAGGAGGAGGAGGAAGAGAAAGTGATACGAAAAGAGAGAGGAGAGGGAGGAGGAGGAATAGAAGGAGCAGAAGGAAAGGGAGAGGAAGGAGAGGAGGAGGAGGAGGGGTAGGTGGAGGAGGTTGGAGAAGTAGGAGGAGAGGAAAAGGAGGAGGAAGATAAGGAGAAGGAGAAGAAAGAAATCGATACAAAGATAAAGAAGAGGATTATGGGTATAAAAAAGAAAAAGAGGAGGAGGTGAGGAAAGATGAAATGAAGAGAAAGAGGAGGAATATGGAAAGGAGGATAGGGAGTAGGAGGAGTAAGAGGAGGAGGAAGAGAGAGGCATGTAGAATAACCACCACCATCATAACCGCTGTGGTGTACATAGTCTCACACATGCTCTCCGATGCGACACTTATGCTTATTGTATCGTCGGGTGTAGACAATGAATTGGTATCTCTGATCTTCAGACTCATATTGTTCATATGTAGGTTACGATCATATTGCGCCTGTAATATAGGCAGAAGCACAGAGCTGGGAGATTCCGCGACATTTTCTGTGGGACCTTCCCATAGGCTACATTTCAGTACGCAGGAGTTTTCATATTGACCCGCCCCGGTCGGCAGGGTCATTCAGGTAGACTACCCCGCTTAGACAATCAGTAACTGTCCTCGCTTGCACCGCGTCTCTAGGTTGGGTCTTCGGCCGCTCTCCCGACCCTCCCCGGCGACTTCTCGCCATAATAAAGACATGAAACTCAGCTGAGCTTCGTTCACTCTCTATGTCACCTAGTGCAAGTAACCACCGACACTACTAGAACCACCACCACCACTAGAACCACCATGACCTCTACCCGAACCACCACCAAAACCACCACCACCAGAACAATCACCACCACCACTATCAGAACTACCACCACCACCACCACAAAAATCAGACCATGGGCATAACAAAATATGTAGATCGTTTTACCTTGACACCAAAACTGAAGGCTATGGTGGCGTTAGTATTTGTTACAAGATGCAGAAGCTTATTAGCTGGGAAGGTGATAAGCTAACACATACTTTAAAGACGATCAAGTTTCTCATGAATAATCCAAAGAGGGATTTGATCTTGGGCCTTAAGAAGGGAGCTGACGAAGACTAAGTGACAGAATGATAAGTTTAATGTTGAGCCGGAGAGGGTGGATGAAGTGTCACTCTTGATTTATTTTTTCTGGCTAGCGCCAAGAGATTTTGTTTTTGTCTGGTGTCTGAGGAGCTTGTTAGGCATGGAAGAGCTCTTCGTGGAGATGGGGAACAAGGAGAAGAGAGGGAATGATAAAAATAATATGGAAAAGAATAGAAACAAAATTGATCATATAGAAACTGTGAACTTCATGCGGAGAACAAATGTCTGCGTGATTTACCACCATGGTCTTGGATCGCGTTTTGGACCGGTGATCGGAAGTTATCACTCTCCCTATGAGAGCTCGGAGCTCGAACAGGATACGATCTACTGTATGGGTAATGATGTGACCTTACACACACACGTACTCAACTCCTTTGTGTGTGTGTGTGTGTGTGTGTGTGCGTAAGTGTGTGTGTGTGTGTGTGTGTGTGTGTGTGTGTGTGTGTGTGTGTGTGTGTGTGTGTGTGTGTGTGTGTGTGTGTGTGTGTATGTGTCTACGCAATAACATATACACCACGAAAGTATGCTTGCATAAAAATTGATAAATATAACGGTGGGAAACCATGGTACTTGAGATGACTCGTTCAAAGAAGACCATCAAGGCATGATACATAATTGCATAATCAATTAAGCCATCAAATATATATGAGTGCATTCAATTAAGATGTAATATTCTATTATTAATTCAAATCACAACAAAAAGTCGAATCTTTCTCGCATTGTCGAGGTAATATAAGATATTTTTAACAAATGAGATTACGATCGCTATATCTTCAGTGACAACCTCCAGTTGTTTCCCTGCGCGTTATGCAGTGAAATGTGATTTTTCTCGCATGTAATCTCAAATTAATATCTTTCTGTAAAACACTTCGCAGGCAGCCTAGACACTCTGGACAGGGTGACTGACATACTAGCTGACAGCACCCTAGTCGACACCCTTGAGAAGCGTTTCCCAACCTTTTCCGAACCTAGCACACAGTGTTGTTAGACCTAGGCAGTCTAACAGCCCCTAACTAATATTTTATTACTAGAAGGATAAAGGAAAGTGTATGTATGCATCGCCTCCCAGCAACCACTAGAATAGATTTCAACACCCTTAAG
>NC_134804.1:39566366-39568866 GCF_046742065.1 Oratosquilla oratoria | reverse complement strand
TTTGGAAAGTTGTCTCGCCGCGACTGGACTCGCAAACGTAACTATGAAAGCAAGCACAACTACAAGCAGGTCCGCCTTAACAGCGTCCGTAACTATAATAACAAGCACAACCATAACAACAACTAAACCACAATCATAACCATGACTACGTTGATCATGTTCAAAAGTACAACCACAAGTATAACCATCTCATTAACATTCTTAACCATAAACATGACCATAATCACAAACACAGTCATAGAACCGACCACAAACACAGGCACATGGATATTTACAACCACATCTACAACAACAATCACAACCATATCTACAACCACAAGAACGATCACAGCCCCAATCACAACTACAACCACAACCACAACCACAAACACAGCCACAACTACATCCACAATGACAACCACATCTTGTCTCTAGTAGGGACGCCATATCTTTGGTTTATTCCACTCATCATTCGATACTTTCGTTCCTATTTTCATATCTATTTTACCTCCTCCTCCTCCTCCTCCTCCTCCTCCTCCTCCTCCTCTTCCTCCTTCTCCTCCTCCACCTCCTCCTCCTCCTCCTCTTCCTCTTCTTCCTCCTCCTCCACCTCTTCTTCCTCCTCCTCCTCCTCCTCTTCTTCCTCCTCTTCCTCTTCCTCCTTCTCATCCTCCTCCTCCTCCTCCTCTTCCTCTTCCTCTTCCTCTTCCTCCTCCTCCTCCTCCTCTTCCTCTTCCTTCTCTTCCTCCTCCTCCTGTTCTGTTGCCAACCAAGCGGGGAATCCTCGGCTGCGAAGCCTTTGAACTTGGCAGATCACAGCTCCTGCGTCCTGAGAACCTCTTTGCTCTTCGGCTCACTTATGCATAAGGTCATCGTAAATCTCCCCTTTGCCGTCACTGACACCGTCATTAGCCATGCAGGTGATATGGTCATCAAAGGGTCAACCGGATAGGAACCGTTGGAAATTATCTAAATGCATTTAGGAATTAGGTCAAGGAAGGCTAGCTCGTGGGACCTCTTAGGCAAGTCTCTCTCTCTCTCTCTCTCTCTCTCTCTCTCTCTCTCTCTCTCTCTCTCTCTCTCTCTCTCTCTCTCTCTCTCTCTCTCTCTCTCTCTCTCTCTCTCTCTCTCTATATATATATATACATATATATATGTATATATATATATATATATGTGTATATATGTATATATGTACATGTATATGTATATGTATATGTATATGTATATGTATATGTATATGTATATGTACAGTATATGTATATGTATATATATATATATATATATATATATATATATATATATATACTAATTCTTTCACTTTGTTATTCTTTCAAAAGCATAATGCATTTGTGAACTGACCCAAAAAGTGCTGGGTTCTGAGCCTATTCTGCAAGGTATTTGGTTTATGGAATCTGGGAACCTACCAATTCTATCGACTTGTGGTGGTACCAAAAGCCTAAATGCGCTTGTGAACTGAGCCAAAGAATGCTCGATCATGGGATCTCAGCAAGGTGACTGGATTTTTTTTTATCTGGAACTCTATCTTTTTTTCGTTATGTTCTTTGATGTCCTACCAAAAACCTAAATGCATTTGTGAACTGAGCCAAGGATGGCTCAGTCGTGGACCTCTTCTTTCGCTTTCCTGTGACACCAGAAGCTCCGTGTCATGTTCACAGACTTCCGGGTCTCCAAGAACCTACGCCTCTTTGGTCATCAGGAAGCTGAGGGAGTTTTGAATTACTGAAAAGAATGTAATTGGCACTTGTGTGGCAAGTCTGTCAAAAGAAACATTATTTGGGGAGGAAGCCTTTATTAGTACAGCTTTTTGCTCGTTACAGGTGTAATAAGTAAAACTTTGTGTTAATAAAGGCTCCGTCCTCACATGGTCTTTTTCTTGGTGCTTAAAAGTACCGACAGATGAGGAACCCGCAGTATTAGGCTGCGCTAAGGCGCTAAGTAGCTGCGGCCAAAGCCGTCACCTTTCCCTAATATGCGCTTGGAATGTTGGGGCAGATATCAATTACCGCTGGGAATTGGAGAGGAGTGCGGGATTCGAGCCCAAAACGTAGTGAATTCGAGGCCAGCACGCTTCCAGTTACGCCACCAGCGCACCAGTTGTTGACGATCACGAAAAGTTGTTAGAAATTGTCTAGAAGGATTCTTCGTAGTGTATCGGGTATTTCTAGAACTACTTGAAACTAGAACTCTCTTTGCTTGTCTTCCTACATTTTTTTTCATTTACAGTCAAAGATCTTGACTTTGTGTTGGTTTGGTCTTATTTTCCTTCCGGAGTGGGTCTCTGCGGGCACTTTATGTTCATCTTGTTTTATTAATCACACACCATTAACATCACTACCACAACCCAAAACCACTACATGCATTACCACCATCACCACCACCAGTCCCAAAATCACCACCATCACCATCACCACCACCACCACTAGCACCACTACCACCACTCAGCTCCACCACACAACAACCACCACCACCACCACCACCACCACCACCACCACCACCA
>NC_134804.1:39518741-39520866 GCF_046742065.1 Oratosquilla oratoria | reverse complement strand
CTGGGTGGTTAAAATGGTTTATGTGGTTGAATATACCGCTAGATTGGTTTCCCTCTCTAACGTATTTCTTATGTTGATTGATTCATGTTTTGAGTGTTTTAGCAGTCTGACCAATATAAAACTGATTACATGATTTACAAAGTATTTTGTACACACACCTTTTATTACTATTGACAGAATTATTTATGAGCAATTGTCTTACAGTGTTCTTATTGTTAAAAAACTACATTAATGTTGAAACTACCTAATAAATTTGGAATGCTTTGCAGGTTCTCTAGGTATGGTAAAATTAGCAAGTTATTCATATTGAAAGTTTGAGTTGACCTAAGGTCTTTAAAATGTCCTTTTAGCACGATTGTAAGCTGTGTCAAGAACATGTGTGGGGTATTGTAGCTTAGTACCAATGTCGTAAA
Source organism: Oratosquilla oratoria (assembly GCF_046742065.1). Classification (NCBI taxonomy): domain Eukaryota; kingdom Metazoa; phylum Arthropoda; class Malacostraca; order Stomatopoda; family Squillidae; genus Oratosquilla; species Oratosquilla oratoria. Next base: position 39,520,453 of record NC_134804.1, on the reverse strand, counting down.
TACATCTTATTTCATCATCGATGTACCCTGGGCTGCAAATGCGAAATAATAGTGTATATATGAACAAACATTGGTTGGTTTGCGATATACACTAAACTTCAACTCACTTTCTCGGCGGTAGATATTACAATCAAGGAAAAGCAAAATACCTTCACTCTGCTTCCTCTTTGCAGTCTGTGACGAGAATGATGACCTTCCCTATCCCTCCTAGTGACCTCACCCAGGAACGCCTCTCAACATCGCCTACTCCGACCAGTGATCTCTCCCAGAGTCATTCTTCGTCACTGCCTTCCCTTATGACCTCCCCTAGTGACTTCCTCGGACCCTGTCTTACCTCGGTGACCTCACCTAGGGATCATCGATGATCTCTCCTACTTCCAACTTTCGCTGCTTCAAAAACTTTAGAAGAAAGTGTAACTTCTCTATTTCCGGCTAATACGTATATATATATATAATATATATATATAATATATATATATATATATATACATATATATACATACATATATAGTTATATATTTATACATATATATTTATATACATATATATATATATATATATATATATATACAGTATATGTGGGTGTGTGTGAGTGTGTATGTGTGTGTGTGTGTGTGTAGTGTGTACAAATAAATATATATATATGTATCATATAACATTATGTTATTGTGAAACATAATATGCATATATAATGTATGTGTGATGGCTGATGACGGTAGTGTTATTCGTACCAGTCATGCTGGTGGAAAAAGTGGTGGCAGTGGTGCAAAGTATCACAAAGGTGCTTTTATCGTTACATATCAAATTTTCTTCATATATCTATCCATTTTTTACATGATTTTTCCTGCAGCCATGCGGTCGGTATATGAACGAAATTTGATGAAAAAAAATCCCGTGACACCATCGCCGTGATGACGTCATCAGCTCTATGACATCATGAGATCATCCTATAACTTTGTTGTTCTCGACTTCTAGATGTCTCTAGAATGTGCTCTAATGACACAAGTCTCTTCATAGTGAAATTTCTTTATCTATTTTTTTTTATTTCAAATATAAATTAATCTAGAATATGCCCCCATTGGCAAAATCCTCCCCATAGTATTAATGGATGAGATGGTGTTGTTCCCAAAGGCAGTAATACATGTATTCCTATGGAATTTTTCCTCTTTAATTGGGGGGTAGCCTTGTCAAAATATACTCCTCATACAAAAGTCCAATTCACCCATCACGTATGGCATTTCTGTGCCCATTATGATAACCCCCCATTGTCTTCCTCCCATATTCATTCCCCAATAACCCGACCGCTTCTCCCTTACAGCCCCCCTCACCCACTCTCACCCGGCCTCTTCTCCCTCCTCCGTCGCCTCACCCACACTCACCCAGCCCCATCTCCTTCCTCTATCTCTTCACCCTACACTTATCCTGGCCTTCTACCTCCTCCATCCCCTCACCCACACTCACCCGGCCCCTTCTCCCTCCTCCGTCGCCTCACCCCCCCCTCACCCAGCCCCATCTCCATCCCCCATCTCTTCACCCTACACTCATCCTGGTCTCCTACCTCCCCCATCCCTTCACACACTCACCCGGCCCCGTGTCCCGCCTCCCTCCCCACACCCCCCACTCACCCAGCCCCATCTCCTTCCCCCATCTCTTCACCCTACACTCATCCTGGTCTCCTACCTCCCCCATCCCTTCACACACTCACCCGGCCC
>NC_134804.1:39508741-39511241 GCF_046742065.1 Oratosquilla oratoria | reverse complement strand
TGTACAAAAAAAAAAAAACTATGCCTATTTCGCCAATTTTTTTTGCCAAATTTCCATTCGACTATTGTTTTTGGCGAATTCCCATCTCGCTAAACTCCCTAACCTAAGGTATATTAACCTCATGGAATTTAGCGAAACGTATTTAACGAAATGAAATTTGGCGAAATTGTGGAGACGCCGATCTACCTGCAAGCCTGCCATCAGCGCTCTCTGGCCATCTCCTCTCAAGAGGAATCGGCAGCCTCTCTTTCCAGGCCTAATTCGAAGGATTTGTGTTTGTGGCTGCCAATGTAATTATGTACATCAATTACCCTTAATGACGTCGGAGGGGAGGAGAAGGAGGAGGAGGAGCAAAGATGAAAACACAAAAAAGTAAATTAATTTCTGCGGACACTTAAATATGTCCCAAGATTTCTATTTAGTTGTTCCTTTATTTGTTTATTCATTTATCCATATTTTATATATTCATTAGTTTATTCATTTATTTATAATTTTTATTTATTTATCTATTTATTTATTTATTTATTTGTTCTTCTATCTATAAATTATTTTTTCTTTTTGCTTCCTAGTGACTATGTTGGAGACTTCAATGTACGTATGTCACTTTTTGGCCCACTATAGGTAGCACTTACACCATTAGCTACTAAAAGGGCTCACTCATCTGAATAAAATCACATGACGACAGCTAGAATAAACTAGGCCAACTAAATATAATAATAAGAAAATATGAATTAACTAACATAAACTAAAGTTCTAAAACTCATCGAACGACTTCATCTTCCGCTTCAATACTGCGATGCTTTATATCGATTGTGTTCTACTCAAAGACAACCCATTTCATTCATCCAAGGGTCCTCGGACCCTGTTCTGAAGGAGCCCTCGATAGACCGGGACCCCAGTGGGTTCCCTGAACTCCGTGACCTTGTCTGTAATTAGCCGGAAGAGGAAATATATGAAGAGAGTTTCCGTAGTGAAGGTGCTAAATGACCCTCATTCCAGAGTAATACATTTTACAATACATGCAATGAACGGTGGCTCATTTGGTCCAGAATTAGCATACAAATTGAATATTGTCTTTTAGGCCAACATCGAGATCAGAAGCGTCACTGGCTTTGTCACCTCTCCCTCACCACAAAAAACTCTAATGATAATGGTAATAATAATGATGATAATGATAGAAAATAACAATAACAATAACAATAACAATAACAACAATAACAATAACAATACCGATACCGATACCGATACCGATACCGATACCGATAACAATAACAACAACAAAACAACGACAACAATAACAACAATAACAATAACAACAATAACAATAACAATACCGATACCGATACCGATACCGATACCGATACCGATACCGATACCGATAACGATAACGATAACGATAACGATAACGATAACGATAACGATAACGATAACGATAACGATAACAATAACGATACCGATAACGATAACGATACCGATACCGATACCGATAACGATAACGATAACGATAATGATAATGATCATGATAATGGTAATAACAATAATCTCTTTAATATGGGTCACCTGGTTACTTTGCTCTCATCCGGATGATAATCACTTCTTGCATTCGGGCATTATAAACAGGTCTTCCCTTGAACCTAGAAAATGTTCTTCCGGGGAGGGGAGGGGGAGGGCAAGGGGAGGGGGCAAGACTCCCCGGATATCCGGATCCCTGTGTTTCTACTTTGGTCTCCTGGATTACTTTGGTTCACCAACAGAGTGGTTAAGAACTGGAATAGATTTAGTAACCGTGTAGTGAGCGGTGAAACAATTGGTTGTTTTAAGAGAAGATTGGATAAATTTATGACTGGGGATGTCAGGGGATAAGGGACATGGGACTGTCTAACGTAGGCCTCATGGTCTCTTGTAGTCCCATTCTTATGTTTTTATGTCACTTCAAGTGTCTGGTGTCCCCGAATGAATAAAATTGTCTGGTGCAAACCAGAATAAAATTCTCAAACCACAACTCGAGTACATTTGGGGTTAGTGAGAAGGTAGAGGTATGGTGCTGTGTCCTCTTTGTTCTCTGCTCTAAGGCTCGTCCTGACACTTCCTGTGTCCTCACTATGTCATGTATTCATAGGGAGAGTAGCATCGCTGGTTCAGAAATTATGTCATATATCAATATGCATTTGGTCTGGGCCGCTGGAACAGCTGCGCCAGGGGCAGCTGTGTGGCTGAGTGGATCAAGGTCGGAATTGCATATGGATACTATGTCCCAAATTCAAACTATCACGTGGATAACTACGTAGACTATGACTAGAAATGTCTATCGCTGCACATGTATCAAAATTGATCGGAATGAAAATTAACTTGTTTCTGTTCGTGATAACATTTAGAGGGTTTGAGTTGAGGTACCTGGCGCCAGGTAATTTTATTCAGTAAAAGAGGAATTCCGGTCTTCAGCTCGGACTGATTGATGGTCTTGCCGTATGCGTGAGTCGTTCTTTTCTTAGATCTGATG
>NC_134804.1:39498741-39501241 GCF_046742065.1 Oratosquilla oratoria | reverse complement strand
AGTCCATTTATCTTTCGACTAAGAATCCCTCGCCTCTCCTCTAGACTTTACTCTCTTTCGTTCTCCCTCTCTTCTTCATTCCTCTGATTCTCTCTTTTATGTCTTCTCTCTAATCCTTTCACAATCCACCCTTTCAATCTTCACGTCCCTCTTTTTTTAATTTTATTTTTGTCTTTATTACTTCTCTAGGTCCTCTCCTGTCCATGCAATCCTTCATTCATTCGCCCTCTCTCTCTCTCTCTCTCTCTCTCTCTCTCTCTCTCTCTCTCTCTCTCTCTCTCTCTCTCTCTCTCTCTCTCTCTCTCTCTCTCTCTCTCTCTCTCTCTCTCTCTCTCTCTCTCTCTCTCTCTCTCTCTCTCTCTCTCTCTCTCTCTCTCTCTCTCTCTCTCTCTCTCTCTCTCCAGGAAGACATCTTCTCTAATTCTGAGAAACAACACAGCCTCGAAACCTCATGGAATTCGTCAGTTCCACGTAGCGTACAAATTCACTTGCCCAGAGTAGGACTGTACGCCCCTATATACCTTCATGGGAAGGACAACCACCACCCTGTCCAGACGAATCCCCCTCCACCTTGAACAAGGAGGACCTAAACACCACTTTTGGACCCACCACAGACGCCATCTCGACAGGAAAATCATGATAAGTAATACAGAAATTGTCGCAGAGGAGAAGGAACTCCAACGCATGACCATCCAGGGGGCTGTAATTATAAGAGTCTTACAACCTACCCGTAAGAGACATTTGATCACAAGAATAGAGCCCAACTTCAGGGAACACCCACATACAGGTATTTTTGTACTGATCACTCGTGTACATGTCTACACTCCATCTGAAAATGCAAACGTTCTTCGAAACGTTTTGGTTTTTGCTACTGTTTTGGCTTTAATTTTTGTTTCTGTATTGCGTGTTTAGTTTTGTCAATGTAAGTTCCAAATGTCTCTCGGAAATTTACTACTTTCTCTCTCTTTTACACTGAAGTCTATTTTCCGAAAGCTTACTAAAGAAATTATATATGTGCATATATATAATATGTATACAGTATATATAGTATATGACAAAACATAATAAACCAAACCAAAATAAGAAAAAAAAAAGAGTAGAACTGGTGTAGCAGATGCAGCACTTGAGCAGCAGCAGCTGCAAAAGTGCGACGACAACGAAGACTTCAAGTTGCAGTTTGCAGATTACGAAACGATAAGATGGAGTGCTACCAATCGATTGACGAGACCGACCTGATCAAAAATGGACGAACGAAATCGGGAGGTGGAGTGGGGGAGAGTCCCCCGTGGAGTGGAGGTGGAGGGGTAAAAGTGGAGTTGAGGAGGAGGAATAAGAGGGAGGAGGAGAATGGGAGTTGGGAGGACGTTTAGGAGGCGGAAAAGGGGAGTGGACGAGGAAGAGGAGGAGGTCGGGATGGGGAGGAGGGGAAGGACGAGGAGTAGGAGGAGAAAAAATGGAGTTGAGGAAGAAGAGAAGGAGGAGGACGAGGAGTAGTAGGTGGGCGAGGAAGAGGACGAATAAGATGGATGGATAAAAGTGGGGTGGACTGGAGAAGGTGGAAAAAGGGGACAAGAAGGGTGAAAGGGAAGAGGAGGACGAGAAGGAGAAGGAGGGTGAGGAGAAGGAGGACGAAAGGGAAGAGAGGAGGTGGGGCTGAAGAGGGGGGAGGAGTGAGGAGGGGGGGAATGGAGATGGATGAGTAGAGATTGCGTCCCTGTTGATGATCAAAGGAAAGTGGGGGAAGTGGGAAGCGTTAAGCGAAAATGGGGAAGAGGAAAATGAAAGTAAATGGGCAAGAAATGAAATATAAGATAGATAATTTAGAGATATGAAAATGAGGTAAAAAGTGGGGAGGTTAGAGAAATAAAAGAGATAATTTGGAGAAATGAAAATGAGGTAAAGATCAGAGAAACTTAGAAAAATTAAGGAAACAAAAGATTCATTTAGAGAAATGAAATTACAAAAAAAAAAAAAAGATAACTAAGAGAAACAAAAATGTGGTGATAATTAGGGAAATTTAGAGAAGGGTAAAAATAAGAAAAGGTAAATAATTTGGAAAGACAAAAGTGGGAAAATAATTGAATACCATTAGAAAAATAAGAATGGAAATAAAAAAGGAGAATCAGCCAGGAAAATGAAAATGAGATGAAAGATTAAAGAAAAAGGTTGGAGATAGAAAACGTAAGTTGGGAAACATGAAACGAAATAGAATAAAACTTAGGGAAATAGTCACAAAAATTAAATCAGAAATAAAACAGGAGATAGATTAAGGCAGTGGTTGGTAACTTTTATAGCTAGAAAAGCAATTTTTTAAATTTTGATAAAAATATTGTGCTGTCGGAGCCGAAATACAAAAAAGAAAAAGAAAAATCTAGATAAAAAAAAAAAAAATCCACAAATCATAGTAATTAATGGCTACAAATCTTTTCGAAGTTGAATTAATATAAATATTTATATACATATACAATTTTGCTTGGAATGGCTTACAAATTTACAGTAT
>NC_134804.1:39473741-39476241 GCF_046742065.1 Oratosquilla oratoria | reverse complement strand
CACGCGGGAGGGTAATAGCTGTCGATTACGAGTCCAACACATGATCCAAGACCTTGGTGAATCACACTCTCACACGCACACACACCACACGACTCGACGGTGCGGTAGTAGCGCTCGCAACTGCTGCTACAGTGGTCCGAGTTCGAATTCCACCCAAAGCTGAGATAATTTCAATATCGCTGCGCTGGGAGTCGTTTCTTCAACTCTCGTGGGAGGGAAGTTGGGGTGTGTGTGTGCGTCTAAGGTCACAGCAGTACCTACGAGTATACTCGTAGATCGGTCATGCATGAGCTCTGAGCTCTCTTCCGGGAGGGTAATAGCTGTCGATCACGAGTCCAACACTTGATCCAAGACCATAGTGAATCACACACACACACACACACACACACACACACACACACACACACACACACACACACACACACACACACACACACACACACACACACACACACACACACACACACACACACACACACACACACACACACGTACATTTTGTCAGTGTCATAAGGTCACCGACACCCCCAATGTATAGAGAAATGTGAGAAGCCTACGCCAGGAGGCGTTGAGTAGCTGCGGCCGAAGCCGTCACCTTTGCCCGATTATTCGCGTTAGGGGACTGTTGGGGGACAACAGTGATTTCTGGTAATCGGAGAGGAGTGCGGCATTCGAACCTACGACTAAGAGAATGCAAGACCAGTGCGCTTCCGATTACGCCAATACACCAAATGCCAGTGTGTAGCATGTTTATACATGGTTAGTGGTGCATAAATAATTTTCACGGAGGTCCACTCTTTCTGGACAGCGTGAACAAGACAGAAGAGTTAATAACTCTCATAGGAAGCATAAACACTCTTTGTTTACGTGCTTTGGGGTGGGTGGGTTAGTCTAAACAAGAGTAGGTCACTTCAATCATAAAGAAAGCTAAAAACACCCATAAAAAACTACTAACGACATCATATCGTTATTTCTTTCCTAAAATAACTATCCTGCTCTTGTTTAGACCTCACGGGTGGGGTAGTCTGGCAAGGCAACCCTACCTGCCGTAGGGTTGGGTTGGGGGAAGAAAATGTCGTTGGAGATATGTCATACGCTGTACAAGGAGATTTGTGTACATATTTTATGTACACACAGATTTGTGTATACACATATTATGTGTAGATGTTTGTGCACACACAGATTGTGCGTACAACTTTGAACACAGGATTCAATGCTTTGAATAGGGAGATTCCCTTTCATAGAACACTTACGCAAAGCCTTTGATACGGTCCTTAAACGATAACTTAAACAAAGCCTTTGACAGGGTCCTTATACTATAACAAACCTTTAGTTGTACGTGTACAAGGCCATTGCACCTATATTACTCCAACAAACTCCTCCTTTGTAGGTCGCGAAAGTGATTCGTTCCGGTCCTTACCCCTTGCTACGAGTGTGGTTGGCTCTCAGGTAAAAAAGGAAATAGGGGTCGCAGGCAGCGATCTTTCCTAATCTCGGGAACCAGTAGCGTTCCGAGTTCAGAGAGTTTTAACCATCAGTGGCTGAGTGGGTTTAGGCACTGCCTCAGGAGCCTTTTGGCGTCAAAGCGGTTGGTTCGAGTCCTATGCGCGACGGCCATAAAAATGATCTGATTGATGTCGTTGTTCACTAGCGAATTTCTCACATAATATATATATATATATATATATATAGAGAGAGATACATATATACATATATATATATATGTATATATATATATATATATATATATGTATATATATATATATATATTTATGCATATAATAAATAATAAAAATAAATAAAATTCTTTATTGGTCACGTAAATTACATGAATTTCGTCTTTTGTGTTTTCATAAGAAATCGAGGGCAATTATACATAGATGAGTTACTACAATCTTACAGTGCTTATCAAAATCTCGTTTACACAAAAGCCAGTGAAATACAAAAAATTACCACCTGAGTTTCAAGCCTTAACAGTCTACCCTATGATGTGTTTATTTTTTCCTCATTTAGGATTCTCATACTAGCTGGTACAAATTATTTAGAAAACCTATCTGATCTGCTTTTCAGTGGTCTCAGTCTTTTTCCTGAAGGTAACATTTAGTAACTGTCATTCAGTGGGTGTGTTGCACCATTGATAATTACATGACATCTTTGGATTGTACTCCTTTTGTATATGTCCAGCAACGAAATATTTTGAACACCCAGTTTTCCACAGTTCTTTATTACTCTTGTAAGTTTAGTTTTCGATTCTACGCTGCAGTTGCCATACCAACAGGTGATAGAGAATGAAATGACGGACTGTACTAGAGCGGAATAGAATAAATCCATGATTTTTGTGTCAATTCTAAGTTTGTACAGTTTCCTTACAAAGTACATTCTGGAATTTACTTTTTTGTACACTGCCTTCGCATTACTATTAAAACTGAACTTATTTATCTATGATCGTACTAAAACATCTGTATTCATTAACAGTATCCACAAGTTCCCCATTTATATT
>NC_134804.1:39466241-39468741 GCF_046742065.1 Oratosquilla oratoria | reverse complement strand
TTATGATAAACTGAGTGTCATTATGACACACTAAGTGTCCTCATGACACAGCGAGTGTCCTTATGACACAGAAAGTGTCATTATGAACACGATGGGTTTCCTTATGACACACTGATTGTCCTTATGATACATTGAGTGTCCTTATGACACAGTGAGTGTCCTTATGACACACTGAGTGTTCTTATGACACACCGATTGTCCTTATGATACACTTAGTGTCCTTATGACACACTAAATGTACTTATTACATACTGAGTATCCTTATAACACAGCGAGTGCCCTTATGATACACTAAAGGTCCTTATGACACACTTAAATTGTCCTTCAAACACGCTGAGTGTCCATCTGACACATTGAGTGTCCTTCTAACACGGCATAAAGCTGCAATAGGGGGGTCGTTTCCGACACAACAACGGCTAACTTATGACACATTCTGACACGTCCAGGGATACCGCCGTCTGACACATGCATGTCTACACAACGCTGGTCTATTAGATGTGGTATTTGAACCACTCTATTCTGACACGTTCAGCTTGATGTAACTTGATGTTTGGATTGACACAGAAATCTATATGACACGAGTTTAGTGTTTACCGTAGGTCGTCTTATTCACAGGTAAGCCTACACATAAAATTATTATTGACTGGCAATAATTGTAAAAAGAATGAATAAATAAACAAACAAATAAATATCTGGAACTCTTTCTAATTTTCGAGAAATCCTTTCCAAATTCGGAATCTTCCGAAGTTGGTATAGAAAGAGAAAGGCTAGATCACTTTTATCAACTAAATGGATGTAGGCAAGAACTGGATTACCCATAGAGTGGTTAACGCATGGAATAGACTTTGTAACCATGTAGCGTGGAGAGAATGGATGAAGAGAGAATTGCAAATAAAACATGGAACTGGAGACCAGAAGGTAGCAGATCTAGAGGTAGACCAAAGAAAAAATGGAAAGATGGAGTTGAAGAAATCCTAGAGGAAAACGGATTAGGAAAAATAGAGGATTTGAGGGAAGAAGGAAGCTTTGAGAGGACAATCTGGAGAAGTGTGCTGGCCCGACTGACAGGCTGAAAGCCTACATAGGAGCAGAAGTAAGAAGTAAGAAGTTAGTATGAGAAGGTTAGACGGCTTCATGGATGGGGATGGAACTGCTTAGTGTAGGTCTTATGATCTCCTGTGGTCTCCTTCATTCTTATGTTCTTCTGTTATATCGAGACTTAGAATTTAGTTTAATCATTTGTTTTTTTGTTAACGATAGACATTTTTTATTTTTCGTTATTTTCTCCATCGACTGAACAAATCTTCCGTGTATTCAAAACGAAAAACACTGAACTTAAAAAAAAAAAAAAAAAAAAAAACCGACAAAGTGCAATACTGGGCACGTTCAGGAAGCCATTCTAAACGTCACATGCTCGAGTGAACGGCTTGAAAGGTCCATTCCTCACGTTTTCACCCCTCTTCACACGTTCAGTGCTCTTTTATACATATAGACCATTGGGAGAGAAAAAAAAGTCATTTTTTTATTACATATTTCCAGTGCATTAAAAACGAATAGGTTAATAAATAAATAAATACATAAATAAAGAAGATAAATAAGACTTATATAAATAAAGAAGATAAATAAGACATATATAGAAGTTTGATATGTTAAAAATCAGATTAGGATGTAGTTCTTATTAGTCTATTAGAAATAGAGATTAATAAACAAATAAATACATATATGAAGAAGATAAATAAATAGATAAATAGATGTATAAAAGTTTGATATGTTAAAATCAGATTAGGATGTAGCTATTGTTAATAGAAAAGTAATAAAAGTGAATATTTCTAATGCATAACAAGATAACTGGTGATCTACCTTTCTCCAATTTTTCCTGTTTGAACATAATCGACATAACTTAAATTTATGATTGATGTTATGTGAAAATTAAATGTTTGATTAAAGTATAACAATTGCCACGAGAAAAATAACGACCATGATAATTGTTGTAAATACGTCTTGACAACATATTTGATGTTGGTTTTCCATATTCTGGTTAAATTGAACGATTAACCTGATATTACGTGAAAAAATATTTTGTGAGATTAAGATTCAAGTATTGTTAATAAGAAAATATTGACAATAACAAGTACTGATTAGGGAAATAATGACAATAAAAATAATTGCATTCCAAAGATCAGGTTCATACTAGATGTAAAAAAAAAAATGTTTGTGAGATCAATATATACGCTCTGTTATAGGAAAATACTAACAATAAAAACTACAGGAAGATTATCAAAATAATAGCAACTAAGGAAAATTATGAAAATTAGAATTATTCTTTAGGAAAATAATGACAATAACCACTATTGTTTATGAAATAGTGATAATAACAACCACTGTCAAAAGAAATAATGACAATAACAACAATTATCAAGGAGAAGTTATAATAACAATAATTATTATGGAAAATGATTACAATAAAATCTATTGTTTCGAAAAACAATGACGATGGCAA
>NC_134804.1:39456241-39461241 GCF_046742065.1 Oratosquilla oratoria | reverse complement strand
CTTTCTCGTAAAGCCATTAGACATTGTTTTCCTGCAATTTTTAGACGATATCTGAAAACGTTTTAACTAAACGTTTTCACCTCAACAACTTCGTTTCCTTTTCTCACCCTCAGAACTCTCCAATCCTTTCTCCCCTCCCCTACTCTCCCCCACAACCCCCCTCCTCCCCCCTCCCCCTTTCGCCACCACCATCGCAAGTCATGGTCCCAGTCAGTCCCTCTCTTTGCTCTTCCAACCTCAAGAGAGCTCTCAGACTCTTCTCTCTTCTTTCTCCTCTCGCTTACATTCTCCATTCACCCCTTCCTCCTCCTCCTCCTCCTCCTCCTCATCGAAGTCCACTTCCTGGTAACTTAATTCAATGACCTCTCTCCACATCGACCGGATCTTCCACATAAAGACGTGGAGTGGTATTTTCCCACTCCACCAACCACCATCCTCCACACAGTAACCTCCTCCTTTTCCCACTCCACGTCCACAACCACAAACAAGTCTCCCTCCCAATCCCCCTCCCTCTCTCCTTCCCCCAGTACTCTCCTCCTTCCTCCCTGCACGTCCACAACTGTCCTCAAGCACTTTTCCTCCTCCCCTTATCCTCCCCCTACCCCTTCCCCCTCCCTCTCCCTTTCTCCTTCCCCCTATCCTCCCTTATCCTTATCCCTTCTCCTACCCCTTTCCCTCCCCCTTCTCCTCCAAGTCAGAACCGTTCTTTTTTTTACCATCACTGGTGCCTCCTGCTATTTCACGGGGAATAATTCCGGATATTTTTTTTGTGCGTTTCCTACTCCTGACAGAAGCTAAAAGAAAATTTCTTCACTTTGAATATAACCTTTTAATTCTTTTTAGTTATTTTCCTTTTCCTTTTCTCTTCTTCGCCTTCCTCCTTACCTGTTCCCACCTCTCCTGTTCCTTCTCCTCTTCCTCTTCTTCATCCTCCTCTTCTTTCTATTATTCCTCCCCCCTCCTCCTTCTTTTCCTATTTTTCTTCATCCCCTCTCCTCCTTCTTTTCCTTCTCTTCCTTCTCCCCATCATCTTCTTCTTCTTTCTCCTCCTCCTCCTCTTTCTTTTCCTTCTCTTCCTTCTCTTCCTCTTCTTTTTTTTCCTCCTCCTTCTTCTTTTCCTTTTCTTCCTTCTCTTCCTCATCCTCTTCAATTCCGTCTCTCACTTTTTGCTCCTGTAGTACACAATATTCTTCTAACTTTTGATATACCCTTTTATATCCGTCTTCTTTCTTCTCTCCTCCTCCACCTTCTTCTGCAACTTCTCTTGCTCTTGTTCTTCCTCCTTCTCCTCCTCTTCCTCTTTGTCCTCCTCCTCCTCTCGTAGTTCTTCTTCTGCTTCAATTCCCACTTCAATTGATGTCCAACAGTTTCTCGACCTTTGGTGACAACTCGAGGGATGGAATATTTCATCTCATCCTCCTCTTCCTCTTCTTCTTCCTCTTCCTCTTCCTTTTTCTCTTTCTCTTTCTTTTCCTCTTCCTCCTCCTCCTTCTTGACAACCAGAATCGTCACTTCCTTCCCCCTCCACCCCACCACCCACAAAGTTTTTTTTTTTATTTCAATATTATTTCAAAAGTCTGCCGCTCCCGCTCCTGCCTCGACTCCTCCCCCTCCCCCTCCCCTCCTCCTCCTCCTACTTCCGACACCCGACTTTGATCTCCCCCATCGCTCTCCTCCTTCCCCCTCCCCCTTTCTCTTTCCCCTACTACTTCCCCTCCCCCTCTTCCTTCCCCTCCCCTCCTCCTTCACTTCCCCCTCCTTCACCTTCCCTCCTCCTTCCCCTGCTCTTCCTCCTTCCCCTCCTCTTCCTCCTTCACCTCCCCTCCTTCTTCACCTCCCCTCCTCCTTCCCCTTCTCTTCCTCCTTCCCCCTTCTCCCTTTACCTCCCCTCCTTCCCCTGCCCCTCCTTCTTCCCCTGCCCTTCCTCCTTCTTCCACTCTCCCTTCCACTCACCCCTCCTCTCCTCATTTCCCCTCCCCTTCCTCCTTCCCCTCCCCTTCCTCCTTCCCCTCCCCTTCCTCCTTCCCCTCCCCTTCTTCCTTCCACCCACCCCATGAAAAGAAGAGAAAAGGGAGAGGTGCCGGGGTACAGGGAGCCTTGGGCTAGAAGTCCTTTTGCATCGTCTTTCACAATAAGGTCTCGATTTTTACAACTGAAATAAAAATGGTATCTTTGAGCCTAAAAGAGCAATGGAGGAGTATGGAGGGAAACGTGGAGGTGGGAGGGAGAGATGGAGTTGAGAGGAATAGGTGGAGAAGGGATGTAGAATTGGAAGTGAGAGGGAGAATTGGAGGTGGGAGGGAGATTTGGAGGTTGAATTGAGAGTTGAAAGTGATTGAAAGAACTGGAAGTGGGAGAGGGATTTGAAAGTGGAAGGGAAAAATGATCTTGGAGGGAGAGCTGTAGTTGGAGGGATTATTATAAAGAGAGTCAGAGATGTGGATGAGATCTGAGGAAGAAAGGGAATGTACAATTGTAAAATGAAAATAAGCAGGCAAAAAGAAATGGGTGGAATAAAGATAAAAAGTTGAATTCACGGAAGGAGAAAGTGGAGTTGGAAAAGGAAATGAGGAGGTGGGAGTGGAAGATAAAGGTGGGAAGGTAAATATGAAGGTAGGAAGGGAAGATGAAGGTTGGAGTGTCAGGAAGCGGCATGGAAGGCCTCAAGAGTGTCAAGGTAATCCTTGACCTCATGAATCTCTTAAATCGTCCTTGAAGATGGGCCCAAGGTTCCCATTTTCCGAAGAAGAGCCTCCAAAACTCCTCCAAAATTCCTCCTCCTCCTCCTTCTCTTTCTCTTTATTCTCCTCCTCTTCTCCACCTTCCTTCTCCCTTTTCTCCTCCTCCTCTTCCTACTTTTCCTATTCCTCCTCTTCTCCCCTCCTCTTCCCATCCCCTCTTCCTCCTCCTCCCCTCCCCTCCTACTTTTCATCCTCCCCTCCCCCTCTTCCTCCTCCTCCTTCCCCTCCTCCTCCTCCTCCTCCTCCTCCTCCTCCCCTTCTCCTCCTCCTTTCCCTCTCCTCCTTCTCCTCCTCCTTACCCTCTCCTCCTTCTCCTCCTCATTTCTCTCTCCTCCTCCTCCTCCTCCTCCTCCTCCTCCTCCTCCTCCTTTCCCTCTCCTCCCTCTCCTCCTCCTTTCTCTCCCCTCCTCCTCCTCCTTTCCCTCCCCTCCTCCTCCTCCTCCTCCTCTCTGTACCACTATTCCTCTCCTCCTTCTACTCCTCCTCCTTTCCCCTTCTTCCTCCATCTCCTCCTCTTCCCTTCTTCCTCTATTTCTTACTTAACAACCCTCCTCCTCCTCCTCCTCCTCCTCCTCCTCCTCCTTACTCTCCTTCTCATCTTTCTGCAACTTCTTCTTTTCTCCTTCCTCTATTTCTTCTTTAACGACTCTCCTCCTCCTTTCCCTCCTCCTCTTCTTCCTCCCACCTCTTTTTCCTATTTCTTCTAACGCTCCTCCCTTTCTATTGCCTGCTCACGTAATTTGTCCTTTCTTATCTCTTCTTTTTCAGTCCTCCTCCTCCTCCTCCTCCTCCTCCTCCTCCTACCCCTCCTTTTCTTCCTCTCCTTCCTCTTCCTACTCATCCTTCTTTCCCTGCTCTTATACTTCTTACTCCTCATTCATCTCCTCGCCCTCATACTTTTCTCTCGCTTGCTTTCTCACCTCATCTTTCCTCCTCCTCCTCCTCCCTTCTTCCTCCTTCTCCTCCTCCACCCTCCTTCCTCCTCCTCCTCCTCCCTTCTTCCTCCTTCTCTTCCTCCTCCCTTCTTCTTCCTCCTCCTCCTCCTCCTCTATCCTTCCATCCTCCTCCCACTCTTCCTCCTCTTCCCTTCTCCTTCCTCTCTCTCTCTCTCTCGCACTGTTTCCCTATTCTCTCCCCTCTCATCTCTCCTTTACTTTTCCTTGTCCTCACCTTCCGCCCTTCCTCCCCACTTCTTACTTCACTTCTTCTTCCATTCATCTTCTCCCCCTCCCCTCCCTCGATTTCTCTCGCATGTTTCCTAATTTTCTCCCCTCCAGTCCCTCCTTCTCCTTCCGCTTCCCCCTCTTCTTTCCCTCCTTCTCAACCCCTCTTTCCATACTCACGCCTCCTCCCCTACTTTCTCCCCTCGTTCACCCTTATTCCTCCATTTCTCCCCTACTTTTTCCCCTTCCCGCTCCATCCTTCCCCCCCCCTCCTCCAGCTCCTTCACTTGTCCATGTCTCCTTCACCCTTTTTTCTCCCATTCCCCTTACTTTGTAGTCTCCATTTCACCTCGCCTTCTTCACCTCTTCCCTTCCAACGCCTTTCTCCCCTTCCTCTTTCCTCTCACTTTTCTCTCATTTTTATACATTCCTCCACTATTACATCTACATTTCCCTATAACCTTCTCTCTCTCTCTCAATCTTTCTCTCTTTCTCTCTCTTTCTCTCTCTCTCTCTATCTATCTATCTATCTACCTATCTATATATCTAATCTATATGTCTATCTCTCTCTCTCTCTATTTCTCTCTCTACCTCTCTCTATCTCTCTTTTCCCCTTCTCTCTCTCTGTATCTCTCTCCTTCTCTCTCTCCTCTCATTCTCTCTCTTCAAAATTTCTAGAAGAGACGAAGATGACCTGTATTCCAAGTCTTTGTTGTATCATTTGACTCTATCTATCTATCTATCTACCTATGTATATATCTATCTATCTGTCTATCTCTCTCTCTCTCTATCTCTCTCTCTCTCTCTCTCTATCTATCTATCTATCTACCTATGTATATATCTATCTGTCTCTCTCTCTCTCTCTATCTCTCTCTCTCTCTCTCTCTCTCTCTCTCTCTCTCTTCAAAATTTCTAGAAGAGATGCAGATGACTTGTTTTCCAAGTCTTTGTTGTATCACTTGACTCTTATATACGAGAACGTTCGATTCATATGAATAAAATCGTCTTGCAGCGGTTAGAAACAGAATATAAGAACAGTCATCGCCGCTTATGGAGACTCGATGTCTTGACATACGGCGAGTTACGAGGGAAAAGA
>NC_134804.1:39441241-39443741 GCF_046742065.1 Oratosquilla oratoria | reverse complement strand
GGAAGTGTGGAGTTTCCAGGAAAGAATCGTAGTGGAGAGTTGATGGTGGAAATGTGTCTAGAAAGAGAGTTGATGATAGCAAATACAGTGTTTCGGAAGAAAGTCAAGCATAAGTACACATGGGAGAGGGTGGTGGAGGGAAGGGTGGTAGATAGAGCGCTAATGGATTATGTAGTGGTAAATAGGATTATGATAGGAAGAGTTAAGGATGTACATGTGCTAAGGGGAGAGGGTGGGGGAATATCAGATCATTTTTTGGTGGAAGGTAAGCTGAGAGTGGAGGATAGATGGAGAAGGAGGAAAGGGACAAAAGGTAGGGAGGTTCTTAGAGTGAACTCCTTGAATGAAAAGGAAAAGGAGAAGGAGTACGAAAAGAAGCTGAAGGAGGAGTGGGAGGGAGTAAAGGATAGAGGCAGAGATGGGTGTGGAGGAGGAATGGGGATGGTTCAAGGAGGGAGTCTTAAAGTGTGCAAGGATGGTGTGTGGAACAAGAAGGACAGGGGGAAATAGAAGAAAGGGTAGTGAATGGTGGGATGAGGAAACAAAGAAGGCTGTAGAAGAGAAGAAGCGAGCATTCACAGATTGGTTACAAAAGAGGACAGGGGAGTCATATAGAGACGTACAAAGAAAAGAAAAGAGAAGTAAAGCAAAAGGTAAAGGAGGCAAAGAGGAGAGCAGATGTGAAAATGGGGTAGGAGTATGACAGAAAATTTTGAAAGTAATAAAAAGATGTTTTGGAAAGAAATTAAGAGAGGAAGAGGAGGCGAATCAAGTAGGGAAGAAAAGGTAAAAGGTACAGATGGAGAGTTGATAATGGAAGAGATGGCAGGTGAGGGGAAGATGGGCAGAATATTTTAGGGAGTTGCTGAATGTGAAGGAGGATAGGGAAGGAAAGATAGCTGCAGTGGGAAATGCGAAGAAAAATGAGAGTGATGAGTGAGGAGACTGGAGGAGAAATAAGGAAGGATGAGGTGAAGGCAGCTGTAAAGATGATGAAAGCAGGTAAGGCACCTGGTCTGGATGGATGTCATGCAGAATGTCCTGAAAAAGGGAGGTGCAGGGATGGTGGACTGGTTGGTGAGGTTATTTAATGTTTGCTGGAGAGAGGCTAGAGTAACCGGAGGACTGGAGTAGTGCCTGTATAGTTCCTCTTTACAAGGGAAAAGGGGACAAGTGTGAATGTAGTAATTTCAGAGGGATTAGCCTGTTGAGTGTAGTAGGGAAGGCTTATGGGGGGATCTTAATTGAGAGGATTAGGAGAGGAACAGAAGGAGTAATTGGTGAGGAACAGTGTGGATTTAGGACGGGTAGAGGTTGTGTAGATCAGATCTTTGGGTAAGAACAGATATGTGAGAAAAGCTATAGGAAAGGGGAAGGATGTTTTTTTGGGCTTTCATGGATCTGGAAAAGGCTTACGATAGGGTAGACAGAAAGGCACTGTGGGAGGTTATGCAGATTTATGGGATAGGAGGAAAGCTTTTGGGAGCTGTCAAGAGTTTTTATGAGAGTAGTAGAGCATGTGTCAGGATTAGAAATGGAGAGAGTGAGTGGGGTTTGAAGTAAAGGTGGGACTTCGTCAAGGATGCGTTATGTCGCCCTGGCTGTTTCAACTTATACATGGATGGGGTGGTGCGAGAGGTGAATGCTAGGGTAGTGAGTCAGGGATTGGAGATGGTTAAAGAAAATGGAGAAAAGTGGGAGGTGAGCCAGCTGTTGTTTGCGGACGACACTGCGCTTGTGGCAGGGTCAGAGGAGGGATTGAGGAAGCTGGTGGCAGAGTTTGGGAGAGTATGTGATAGAAGAAAGCTAAAGATAAATGTGGGTAAAAGTAAGGTGATGAGATGTACAAGGGGTGAAAGTGGCAGTAGACTGGAAGTGAACATTAAGGGAGAGCGACTGGAGGAAGTGGATAGTTTTAGATACTTGGGTGCAAGTGTAGCAGGAAAAGGTGGAGTGAAGGTGGAGGTAGAATGTAGATTGAGAGAAGCGAGTAAATGCCTTGGTGGTTTAAAGAGTGTAATGAGGAATAGACATTTGGGAATGGATGCGAAGAGGAGACTGTATGAAGGAGTGATTGTGCCAACAGCACTGTATGGGGCAGAAACGTGGAACATAAGAGAAGAAGAGAGAAGGAGTTTGAATGTGTTTGAGATGAGGTGTCTGAGAAGTATGGTGGGGGTTACTAGGCTAGATAGAGTGAGAAATGAGGAGGTGAGGAGGAGAACAGGGGTGAAAAAGGATTTGGGAGATAGGGTTGATGAAAGAATATTAGGATGGTTTGGACACATGGAAAGAATGAGTGAAGAAAGACAAGTAAAAGAGGTATGGAAGACAGATGTGGAGGGAGTGAACATGAGGGGACGTCCTAGGATGAGGTGGATGGATGGGGTGAAGGGGGCTTTGGGGAAGAGGGGAATGTCTGTTGAGGAAGGAAGGGAGAGGACGGAAGACAGAGGTGAGTGGAGAATGGTTGTATATGGATGATGTTGTGACTGCATGA
>NC_134804.1:39426241-39431241 GCF_046742065.1 Oratosquilla oratoria | reverse complement strand
GAGCTCGCTTTGCTCGCAGCCAATCGGTTATCTCCGTTGCCGTGACGTCACCGCTCTCGGCCAATAAATCGTCCTCGTTACCATGACATTACTACTCTCGGACAATCAGTCGTCTCCATTGCCGTGACGTCACCACTCTCTCAGCTAATCAGGGGTCGAAGGGGACGTCTCCCCTTGAGGGATTTCCGGTTTCCGGTCCGATATCAACATGATTTTTTTTTATTAGTATATAGGTTAATTAATCAGTTGATTGATTAACCTATTCATATATTTGCATGTTTACATATTAATTTACTGATATATTTTTCATATAGATATGTTTTGTATCCGAACTCGTTATGGAACAAAAGATCTGTTGACGTGTCTGAATGCACATAAGTCCCCTTTCCACCTCATACAAGGGATAACCAAAACACAACATACAAACATACACCTCAGAAAGAAAGAACTCGTCCAACCATCCCTCCAATCTTTGTAATATATTCAGTTTTCGAAATGAATACAAATAAAATCAAATGGGAGGATGGGAAGGTGTGTGTGATAATGAATATAGTAGATGGAATTAGTTATTTCTTTGAGGTCTCTCCATCCCCATGGCAATTCCGTCGCCTCTTTCGTTGTCACCCTACAGTGTTGCATAATCACGAAGCTAGCGTCTTGGCTTCGTGATTATGCATGCACGGGTCAGGGTTCGAATTCCTTGACAGAGCTTCTAAGACACACACACACACACACACACACACACACACACACACACACACACACACACACACACACACACACACACACACACACACACACACACACACACACACACACACACACACACACACACACACACACACACACACACACACATTCTCATGCAGCTGTTGGTTAGAGCTCTGGCCTGCCCCCTCCACTGCGGAGAGTCCGGGTTCGACTCAACCAGCCCGCTATGGGCGCTGAAATAATATCCCAGTATCCGCAGTCGACTGAAGGGGTTACTACCAACACTCCAGTGGGCGGGGAGTATGGGGGTGTGTTATGTGTGCAAGGTCATAGCACATGATAAACCCATAAAGATCGGACCTAACGAGCTCTGAGCTGTCGAATCTACCACGGAGGGAAATAAGCTGACGACAACAGTCGAGTCCATACACTTGATCCCCAAATGGCCCAACGTGAATACAACACTCCTCCGTCCCACACACACAACTAACACACACCAACATCCACACAGACACACACCACACACACATACAACAAACACACACACACACCCCCAACACACACATTCAAAAACACCCACCAACACACACACACAACCACACACGATATCGAACACACCACACAAACACAACACACACACACAACACCCACACACACACACACACAAACAAACATAACATACACTCACACACACACACACACACACACATATAAATATAAATAATGGTATATATATATATATAAAATATATATTCTATATATATTTATAATATATATATATATTATATATTAATATCTATATATATATATATAAGTATATATAATATACATAAAAACTTATGTTCACGGTCTAATCCTTCCCGGCCGAGGGCAACCTACGTGGTACGTAGCGTGGTATGTTACACTATTTTATCATCAAAAATCCTTATTATGCAAGGCTAGTCTTTTCCGACAAGTACATTTGTGTCATTACGACATTTGGAAATAATACAGTATAAATCTTCTCCTAACTGTGGATTCGTAACCCTCGCATTAAAAGCGGCTTGTAGGTTCCCGTCACGGTGGATTTGGTGTGATGGATACACACGTCTTCGTCTTATAAACAAGTAAGCCGCTCAGGCAGGCGAGGGTTCGAAATCATCCCAAGTAGGAGAGTTATTATTTTTCCAAATGTCATAAATGACACAAACATATATATATATATATAGTTTATATTACTATATTTAAATTTATATATATATTAATAAATGGCCTAAGAAATAACCCTCGGCCTTAATTTGATATCTACAATATCTACAAAACGAAAGAGGAAACAAAAATTTTCTCTTCCTTTCTATCCTCTCATTTTTAGAAAGACTAAAAATAACGAATAAGCGGGGAAAATAGCTTTTACCGCTCTATTGAAAAAATGGCTTATTTTAGAAAGTGATATTTTTTCTAAATGTTACTTCTTTATAATCTAAAGTATATATAGTCTACCAAGCATGAAGGTATTTTGTAACCAGTTATTTACCGCTATTCTATAATCACAATAAAAATCGTTAAATAGAATAGAATAAAAATGTGAAAAGTAAAGAATGAAAATTAGAAAATAAAAACCAAAATAATACAGCTATTTAGGTGAACCACTAATACCTTCGTTCAACTGAACGATCCGAACGTACAATAATCACAGCACCCAACTCAAGCGAACGATATTTTTCGTTTTTGACACTATTCTGGCAACGCCCCGGTACCCCCGTCCGGCGAGTCATACGAAACTTGTCCGCCTCGTTCCAAACTAATTTTTACGAGTTGCTTACGGGCGCGGTTTGGTATCGAAGTCCCAGGAAACTCGCCGCAAAAGTTGGTCATAATGAGACGGCCGAGTAATTCTCTTTCGCTGCGAAATGGAGACCTTCGGAGAGGCGGCGCTGTGGCCTGGTCGGTTTCAGCCACGCCTCGTGAGTACAAAGGCCTCAATTTCGTTCCCAATAGGGTATAGATAGTGGTGGTGAGGATCCTACGCAGGGAGGCGCTGAGTAGCTGTGGCTGATGCTGTCACCTATGCCCCATGATGCGCTTTGGCGAGTGTTGGGGCAAGTAACAGTCATTCCTGGCAGTGTCAGTGAGTGAAGATGCGTTGAGATTCCTTACTCTTGAGACGGGAATTCATGTGACGTCGTCAATAATCATGTGTGTGTGTGTGTGTGTGTGTGTATGTGTGTGTTTGAGTGTGCGTGTGTGTGTGTGTGTGTGTGTGTGTGTGCGTATCTATGTGTGTGTGTGTGTGTGTGTGTGTGTGTGTGTGTGTGTGTGAGTGGATCGTGGTGTGTGTGTGTGTGCTGTGGTGTGTACGAATGTGTGTTAGAGAGAGAGATAGATAGATAGATAGAGAGAGAGAGAGAGAGAGAGAGAGAGAGAGAGCAGAGAGAGAGCGAGAGCGAGAGAGAGAGGAGAGAGAGAGGCAGAGAGAGAGAGAGAGAGAGAGAGAGAGAGAGAGAGAGAGAGAGAGAGAGAGAGAGAGAGATGGGTGGGCAAGGGGAGGAGGGGGGGGGAAGAAGATAGGCAAGAGAGAGAGACACAGAGAGAGATAGACAGAGAGAAGGAGCGGAGAGAAGAGAAGAGAGAGAGAGAGAAGAAGAGAGAAGAGCAGACGACATGAGAGAGATTGTAGAGAGAGAGAGAGGAGAGAGAGAGAGAGAGAGAGAGAGAGAGAGAGACGATGAAGAGGGAGAGAGACGAGAGAGATGCAGAGAGAGAGAGAGAGGAGAGGGGTGGGAGAGCGGTAGAGGTAGGAAGGAGATGCAAGTTGAGAGAAGACCAGACAGACGAGGAGAGAAGGTATGAGAGCTAGAGAGGTAGAGTAGAGAGAAAAGTCGATAATATAACCCACATAGTATAAGATGATACTATATATATAATATATATAAATAGATACTGTATATATAAGATATATAATTATATATATATACTAATATATAGGGGAGAGAGAGAGAGAGAGAGAGTAAAGAAGAGAAGATAAGGGTCAAATTCAAGCTATCTTATTCAATCAAGGGGTATCCCCATGTTAAATGGGTTTCCCCCTTAATTTCCCTTTAACATCTGTTTCATCTTTTCTCTCGTTAAACGACTTTATCAAGCTGAGGGAAACCTTTCCCACAGAGAGTAGAGCCCACTTTAAGACAATCAATTCTGTTTACTTGTTATCACTTTTTTTTCCGCTGTTTCCAAACGATTTTATTCATCTAAAGGATGACCTTGTTCATGGAGAGAGAGTTGAGCGAACAGAGAGAACATGGTTAACAAATCGGCATTTGGATAATCGAGTTAGATTATTCTTTTCCGATGAGGAGCCATCAACAGATTAATGGACTAAAAGCGACAAAGTTTATTCGAGCGCCAATAAGAAGTCCTTTTATAACCTGTTTCGTATATCGTCTGATCTTGTCAAGTTATGATTGATCATATAAAAAGAAATAGATGAAAATGAAGGGAAAGGGAAAGGGGGAGGTGGAGGGAGAAGAAGAGAGAGAAAGAGAAGAAAGACTAAGAGAGGGAAAAAGAGGAGAGGGAAAGAAAGAGGTGGAAGAAGAGAAAGAGAAGATGAAGGAGTAGGAGAGGGAGAAAGAGAAGAGGGAGAGAGAAGGGAAAAACAAAAATGAGATAAAGATTAGTAGACAGAGGAAGAGAAATAGAAATACTACGAGAAGGAAAAGGAAGAGAGGGAAAGGGAGAGGGGGAGGAAGAGAAAGAGAAGGTGAAAGACTAGTAGAGGTAGAAAGAGGTGAGAGAGTAGGAGAGGGAGAAAGAGGAGAGGGAGATGGAGGGAGAGAATGAGAAGGTGAAGGACTGGGGGAGGGAGAAAGAGGAGAGGGAGATGGAAAAGGAGAGAAAGAGCAGATGAAAGACTAGCAGAGGGAGAAAGAGAAGGTGAGAAATTAAAAGAGAGAGAAAGAGGAGAGGGAGAGGGAAAGGGGGAGAAAGAGAAGGTGAAAGACTAGAAGAGGGAGAAAGAGGAGAAGGAGAGGGAAAGGGAGAGCATGAAGGTAGAAAGGAAAGTGGCGCCATCTCTGCGGAGGCAAATATACTAAAAAACTCTCTGTGAATGTTATGGATTTATCAAAATTTCCTCCCCCCCTCAATGGCGATCGCAGCTTAGGGGCCAAGTTGCCACGGTGCCACGTAGTGCCATTGTGCCACGTGGCACGATTCATTTGTCCTTGGCACAAGCAGTGGAGAATCATCGTGCCTTACTAAAACGTGACACTTCCAATTACAACATGAAATCCTACCCCAAGAGCACAGTG
>NC_134804.1:39415590-39423090 GCF_046742065.1 Oratosquilla oratoria | reverse complement strand
TAATTTTTCCCTAGTGAGTCACCTATGACGTCATAAATAAATTACTAATCACATCTTTGCTTGCAGGCCCTACTCCAACGCAGGTGGAAGTGAAAGATTCCGGTAGCCCAAAGCCATTTTTTTTTTTTAGGCCAACGTTGGGTCGCCTCCCCGCTTGGGCAGTGCTCTCGGGATCCAAGAGAGCAAGCCCGCAGCGAGTCCCGAGACTCGAACTCACGATCTCCTGCTTTTAAATTCAAGTTGGTATTCACTAGTTTCGAGAGTTCGGTTTCATGTCCTGAGACAGAGCTCCAAAAGTGAGGGCTATGATCACTCCACTATAGAACTAATTAGATAATTAACGAGTAGTAATGCAAGTCTAATTACAAACTCCTCATGGAGAATTCTGCACAAGTTTCAACCTCCCTTCAATTCAGAGAAGACTTCTTTCTCATCCCTCCATCTTTACTTCAATCAGCACGATATTCCCTTCTCGTCCCCCTATTGTCTTTTCTTTTTCGATCACATAAAAACGAAGGAGACTATAAGAGACCATAAGGCCTACACTAGGTAGTTCCACCTCCCTTACCATCTATCTTTCCTATCCATAAAATTACCTAACTTTCTCTTAAAACAATAAATTGTTTAAATGCTCACTACATGGTTTCCTTCTTAAACCTAAATTTGTCCAATTTAAATCCATCACTGCGAGTCCTGCCCCGCAGTCTTAATAGGATGACCTTGCCTGCACCATCCTTGCTGAAGCCCTTGATCCACTTGAATACCTCTATTAGAGCACCCTGCACTGTTCGTCTTTCCAGAGAGTGTAAGTTAAGGTGCCTACGTCTGTCTTCTTCATCTTCTACCATCGCTCTTTGATGGACTATTTTCTCAGAAGTGGCTAGGATGGTGCCGCTTTAAGGATATTTTTTCTTTCTTTCTTTCTTTTTCTTTTTTTTTCTTTCTTTCTTTCTACACTGTAGGTAAGGCTATTCCCATCTCTCGGCCCAAAACAAACATCTATACGTTTTATTGTGGTACGTTCACATTTATTGTCAAACGTTTACATGTATTGCTTCACATTCATATACCCACGCTAACGTTCCCAGAGAACAATGATAAATTCGTATGCATTTGATGGCGTTTTCTGTGTGCAGTTGAACAAGTGGACTGAAATAGAAACATCTATCATATTCTTTTAATTAAAACGAAATTGAAAATTGACGTAAGCTACTATGAGCTTGTTTGTGATTTCCAGGTTGTAGTACTATTAAGAAGAAGATGACTTTATCGAGGAGAGGAGAAAAAAGAAGAGAAACAAAGAGATTTCTAAGTAAACACGAAACTAATATGATGGAGAATATTGTGGTTTAAGGACAATTTACTTTTCAAAATAAGTGAGACAGTTATTTATTCATTTATTTAATTGTTTGTTTATTTATCCATTTACTTATTTGTTTATTTGTTTATATCTGTCCATTATTTCTTTATTCGTTTCTTTTATATTTGTTCATTTATTTGTTAATTCATCCATTTGTTTATTTGTTTGTTCATCAAAACTTAGATATATTTCTTATATATTTACTTATATACATATTAAGTGATCTATTTATATACTTATTCATTTGTCTAGTTATCTACTTATTTGTTCATTTATTCATGTATCTATTCATTCATTTACTTTTTTTCAGATTTATGGTATGATTAAAATAAATTTAGTATTTTTACAAGACAGAAAAACATGTTTTTGTCAAAAAGAAATAAACGCATAAAAACGCGTTTAAATCTTTCATATCACAATCGAAAACGTGTGTTCTATTATCGGATATGTGTTTTTCATAAAAAAAAAACTTATTTACTATTGGAAACACTCGTGTCTACCTGACACGCGTACACATATTAAAAAAATGCTTACCTAAACATACATAGTTACAAGAAAAAAAATGTTTTGCACAAACACGTTTATTAAAAAAACACGTGTGCTTACAAAACACATAAGTATTTATTTGAAAAAACACGTGCTTATCAGGAGAAAGTTTATGAACAGTAATCAGTTCCACAAATAATATCCTTATACAACCAATAAGCAAAGTTGTACGAAATAATATGAACAAATATGAACATGCACGACGGTTTCTACGTTCGAACACAAATATACGAATATATAATCGGTGATTCATAAAATTTCGCTCACGTATGTATAACTATTCACATGGGAAGAGTACACGAAAAAAAAAAAATTGGGGCGACGATAAACACTGCCAGATAGCATTGGGACCCGTGATCTCACTCCGATTGTAAACATACTTTTATCTCTTGTCATCCACCACAGAAAAACAGCAGAGTATATTTGCATATTTTCTGTCTGTTTATACAAATGCACAAAAACAAATGGAAAATGTGTTTATTGACTGCCGTAGTCGTACAGCAAAACACACATACACACACACACACACACACACACACACACACACACACACACACACACACACACACACACACACACACACACACACACACACACACACACACACACACACCTACCACACACACACACACACACACGCACACACACACACGCGCGCGCACACACCCACACACCCACACCCACAACCACATCCACACCCATACACACACACGCAAACACGCACACACACACACACACACACACACACACACACACACACACACACACACACACACACACACACACACACACACACACACACACACTCACGCACGCGCGCAAACACACACCCACACACCCACACACACACACACACCACACACCCACAAACACACATCCTCACCCACACACACACTCACACGCACACACACGCACACACACACACACACACACACACACACACACACACACACACACACACACACACACACACACACACACACACACACACACACACACACACACACACACACAAGCACACATACACACACACAATACTTCTGCATCAGAAAAACTTATTTTTATTCAGAAATAAGTAAATAAAGCTATATAATCATTGAAACAGCAGATAATTGATTGATTAGTTAATGAATTGGATAGTTGGTTGATAGATTGGCTTAGATAATTGATGAGAGGAACAATAATGATTAGAAAGATATTCACACTACTTAAATTGATAAGAAATACAAATTATTTAGCATTTAGTTAATAAAACAGATTACAATCTATACAAAAATAGATCTTATATAAAACTTCATAATTTTATTTGTAAAACAAATATTTGATGTTTAGATATATAGCAACGTAATTAACAGTCAATTTACGCAGCAGCAAATCGACAAGACCAGGTCATGGGTAAAAGTCGACGGAAAAAATCGAGGGAAAAAATCGACGATATTTTCCTAGTGTGAAGGTGTTTCAAAGGAGGAGACCCAATCAAAGGCATTGCCCAGGTCTCCACGGGATCTGTTCCAAGAATTCAACTTCAAACAAGTTCGTTATATTTCTGTTTGCACAAGAACGTGCGTTTCACTCCGGTTCGTGTCTGAAATAACCGTTACACTGCCGTTACAGAAATGCATTTGACATTACAGTTACAGTTTAGCTGGTTTGAATTTGAGTTTGAAATGACCGTTACATTACCATTACATTTCGGTTTTTTGTAATTTGAGTATGAAATAACCGTTATATTGCCGTTGCAGTTGGGCTGGTTTGAATTTGAATTAAAAATTACTCAATTATATTCCGGCTTGTGTGAATATAAGTGAAAATAAATGAGTAAATAAAGAAATGAATTATCGTTACATTTCGGATGGTCTGATTTTGAGTAAAAAAGACACCGTTATATGGGGAGATAATACAAAATGTTTTTAATCCTGTTTCACTTCCCTTTCCCTCCCCTCTTTCCCTTTCCCCTACCTTTTACCTCACTTGTCTTTTCCCTTTAGGTCCCCTCTCTTCTATGCCCTCCTATTCCTTTAAACATCCTTGTTCCCGTCTTTCCCATCCTCTTCCCCATCCTCTTCCCCATCCTCTTCTTCATTCTCTTCCCCATATTCCTCCCCATCCTATTCTTTATTCTCCTCCCCATCTTCTTTTCCCCATCCTTTTTTGTATTCTCCCTCCTATCTTTTTCCTCATCCTATTCACCATCCTATTCCCCATCATCTTCCTCCTCATCCTCATCCCCATCCTCTTCTCCATTCTCTTCCCCTTACTCTTCCTCCTCCTCTTCCTCATCCTATTCCTCCCCATCTTTTTCTCCATTCTCTTCCCATCCTACTCCCCATCCTCTTCCTTCTTCTCCTCCTCCTCCTCTCCATCCTCTTTACTACTCTCCTTCCCATCCTCTTCCCCATCCTCTTTTTCCTTCCCAACTCCATTCATCTTCCACATCTTCTTCCCTTTCCTGTTACTCATCCTCTCCCCCATATTTTCCCTATCCTCCTCCCAACCCCTTTCTCCATACTCCTGTCCACCCTCCTCCCCATCCCCTTCCCCATCTTCCTCCCTATCCTCTTCCTTACCTTCCTCCCTATCCTCTTCCCCATCTTTTCCCCATTCTCCACCTAATCCTCTTCTCCATCCTCTTTCCCACTCTTCTCCTCCTCCCCTTCCCCACCCTCCTCCCAATACTCTTCCCCACCCTCTTCCTCACTCACTTCCCCATTCTCTTCCCCATCCTCCTCCCCACCTCTTCATCACCCTCTTTCCCATTCTCTTCCTCATCCTTCTCCCAACCCTCTTCCTCACCCTCTTTCCCATCCTCCTGCCCGTCCTCCTGCCCACACTCCTGCCCATCCTATTTCCTAACCTTCTCCCCATCCTATTCCCCATCCTTATTCCCATCCTCCTACCCATCCGCTTCCCCCCATCCTCCTCCTCCTCCTCCTCCTCCTCCTCCTCCTCCTCCTCCTCCCTCATCGTAGACTCTGAGTTTCCTATCTGAGGACAGCTGACTCTCGCCGTGAGACGAGATGAGTTTGTTTATGGTCGACACACTTTGTGGTCTAAATTGCATATCATATAAAGCCAGATTGGCCCTTATGGACTTAATATATTGCCTCCTCTACCCTCTTAACCACACTTTGATGCTGTGCTCTACACGTCTTTCGTATCTTTACTTACACTGCAAGCCGTCACTGTCTCCCTTAAGCAAGGAAATGAGATATGTCGGGTGTGTAAGGCTGTAATATTAAATGTAGATTGGAAAATGAGATATGAGTTCTTTTCCGGAGTGGAGTAGCTGTCGATCACGAATTAAGCATGTCATCCTGTTAAATATCATTCTCACTCTCACTCTCTCTCTCTCTCTCTCTCTCTTTCTCTCTCTCTCTCTCTCTCTCTCTCTCTCTCTCTCTCTCTCTCTCTCTCTCTCTCTCTCTCTCTCTCTCTCTCTCTCTTTCTCTTTCTCCCTCCTCTCTCTCTCTCTCTTCTCTCTCTCCTCTTCTCTCTCCTCTCGTCTCTCTCTTCTCATCTCTCTCTCTCTCTCTCTCTCTATCTCTCTGCTCTCTCTCTATTCTCTATCTATCTCTCGCTTTCTCTCTCTCTCTCTCTCTCTCTTTCTCTCTCTCTCTCTCCCTCTCTCTATCTCCCTCCCCTCTCTCTCTCTCTCTCTCTCTCTCTCTCTCTCTCTCTCTCTCTCTCTCTCTCTCTCTCTCTTACACATACACGCATGAAAATACACACGCAATGACATACACAAGGATATAAAACTTAAATGAAATAATTAGTGGAAGACAGTTCAAAAAAGGTAGTGGAAGACATTTCAAAAAAAGGTAGAAAGACTCTGACCCCCTTTGTTACCACTGTTTATTGTTCACTTCTATAGTTTTGTATTTCTTCTCTTACTTTCTACTCTCTTTTCATTACTGTCTTACGTAAGAAAGTTGTTCACAAATTCTTCTGTAGGAAGTCTGTTCATGTTAATCTAAGAGAGGGTATAAAAACTGTTGATATTTTTCTGGATTTTCTTCACTAATTCTTCTACAACATGATTGTCTTAGTTACACCAGAGGACTTTAGTCCAATGATCTTTACTTTTACATCTAAGTAACTTCCCCAAGGGCGTGACTTTACTCCCTTGAACCAATTGAATTCTCTCTTCCTCTACCCTTTCACAATCAGAAAGGTTGTTACAAATCCTATAAGCAATCTCGAAATCAATGCACTACCAAATTAGTTTACATATTGTTACATCAGCATAATACAGTAGTGAAATCGAGTCCCCAGCAATTGTTTGTAAACTTTAGGCAAGGAGCGAGGTTGTGCAATTCCTTCTCCTACGACTGTTGTTTATCAAACATCCAGCTCATAAAAAATAAATTCTCGCCACCTACACCTCTATCTACCTCACTTGTCTACCTTTATCTACCAGCCTCTTGCAAAGACCACACGGAAGTAAGATGGAGAAGAGAAGAGGAAAAAGAGAAGAGAGGAGGGAGAAAGAGAGAAATATGATTGGTGGAAAAATGAGAGGATAAAGAGAAGAAAAGCAATGGGAAAGAGGAAAGAAGAGGTGAATTGGAGGTACTAGCATTAAAAAATGCACATAAAATGAAAAAAAATTTCACTAAAACTCTTAGTTCCCAGATGTAGACAAAAATATTCTGATTGCTTGTTTATGACCAAATACTAATATCTAATACCATCAAAGACTCCAATTCTTTGCTAAAAGATTCTTATTGTTTATGACCAAATACCACGAATGAGATCTAAACATTCACAAAAGAAAGACATAAACAATATAGAAATAACTAAAGAGGAGGGGAGGAAGGGGTAACGTATGTCTTCGAATAAAAGAAAAACAGGTCAAGAGGAGAAGAGGAGGAGGAGAGGAAGAGGGGAGGAGAAGAAAAAAGAGAGAAAAAGAGCAAGTGAGAGAAGACAGATTGTATCTCAGGGGAAGACATGGCGATTGAAAAATAAGGAGAGAGAAAGGGGAGAGAGCAAAAAGAGAAAGGAGAGAAGAGATAACGGTGGAAATCGAGCAGGGATGGGTGGAAAAGGAGAAGGAAAAGAAAAGAAGGAAATGAATGCAAAAAGGAAGAGAGAAAGAAAAAGAAAAGGACGTAAAGAGAAAGGAAAGAAAGGGAAGGAAAGCGATGTAAAACAGATGGGAAAGCAAGGGAAGGGAAGGGGTAATGAAGAGAACGGAAGGAAAAGGAAAGGAAAGAAGGTTATAGGAGAGATAGAAGAGGAAATGTGACTATAGGAATAGAACAAGTAAATAGAAAAGGAGAAGAAGGAATGGGATGGAGGGGGAGTGGTGAAGAGGGAACATAAAAATGAAGAGGAGGAAAAGGAAGACAAGCGAAAGGAAGAAGAGGAATAGGAAGAGGAGGGAAAGGAAGAGGAACCTGAGGGGACGGAATAGATGGAGGTGGAGGGGTAGGGAGAAGAAAGTAAGAGGAGGAGGTTGATGGAAAAAGGAGGATGGGAATAATAGGAGGAGAATAGAATGACGAGTAGGGAAAGGAGAAGGGGGAGAAGAGGAGGAAAAGAAAAACAATAAGGAGGAATTGGACAATGTGGAGAATAAAAAGGAATAGAAG
>NC_134804.1:39400590-39405590 GCF_046742065.1 Oratosquilla oratoria | reverse complement strand
GATTCAACAAAATACTCTGATCCTTGGTCCCCAAAGAAACACTTTGAAAATCAGTCTAGCCCATCACATTTCAGTTACAGGTCTGATTTCAATCAATATCCTCCAAACCAACCTTGGCAAAGAATGGAAAGGTTTAAGACTAATCCCCCTGTAATTTGTTCATATTGTAAACAGGTTGGCCATCACATTTCTAATTGCAGAAAGAGACTGACACCCTCATTCTCCAATAAGACACCAACTCTTGTAAGTAATACAAATTCAGATGATTCAAAATCCTCTATTCAGGATAAACTACCAAAGAAGCCGGTATTGTCAAGTAATGTAGAACCCCCCTCATCAGATCATGATCCTTGTTTCAAACCATTTGTATCTTCAGGAACTATATCTCATAGTAGTAGTTCACAACAATATCCTATTTCCATACTCCGAGACACAGGAGCAAAGCAAAGTCTGATTTTAAATTCTGTCTTGCAGAATCAGGGTGAGTCATATACAGGTTATGATATATTGATAGAAGGAGTTGGAGGAATTATAAAATGTCCATTACATAATGTTTTCTTGCGGTCTGATTTAACAACCGGAATGGTTAAAGTAGCAGTAGTAGACTCTCTTCCCATAGTAGGAATATCCTTATTGTTGGCCAATGACATCGCTGGAAGCAAAGTCATTTCTCCCTTAATAACAAATAACCCTAAGACCTCAGTAGAACCTTCAGATAACTTACAGTTGTTTCCCGCTTGTGCTGTAACCAGATCTCAGTACAAGAAATCTGAAGAGGAGACCTATAATTTAGAATCCCTATTCTCCCAAACTGACCCATCTTCTTCTTCACCAGTTTCTCTATCTAGAGCAGAATTAATCAAAGAACAGAAGTCAGATCTTTCTCTTAAAAATTTGTACGAGAT
This sequence comes from Oratosquilla oratoria, assembly GCF_046742065.1. Classification (NCBI taxonomy): domain Eukaryota; kingdom Metazoa; phylum Arthropoda; class Malacostraca; order Stomatopoda; family Squillidae; genus Oratosquilla; species Oratosquilla oratoria. The sequence goes on along the minus strand of NC_134804.1, from coordinate 39,404,685 downwards.
TGTTTCTTCTCCAGAAGACGTTGAAAATATGTCACGAGGTTTCTATATAGAAAACGGAGTCCTAATGCTAAAATGGAGAGCATCCACCGCAACCGCTGACCAGCCATGGCAAGTAAGGAATCAAATAGTCCTCCCTCTTGGTTTCAGGAATAATGTTCTAAGATTGGCTCATGATACTCCCTTAGCAGGTCACTTAGGGGTAAGAAAGACCTTGTTCAACATAACCCAACATTTCCATTGGCCCACGGTTGTCAAAGATGTTGCCCAATATTGTAAAACATGTCATACATGTCAACTTGTAGGTAAGCCCAACCAGAAAATTGTAGAAGCTCCACTCCATCCCATTCCTGTAATGGAAGAGCCATTTAAAAAAGTTCTTATTGACTGTGTAGGACCTTTACCTCCTTCAAGTAAAGGAAATCAGTACATTCTCACAATCATGTGTATGAGCACTCGTTTTCCAGAAGCCATTCCTTTGAAAAATATTAAAGCTCAAAACATAATCAGAGAAATGTTGAAATATTTCACTATGGTAGGATTTCCTAAGAACATTCAAAGTGATCAAGGAAGTAATTTTCTTTCCAACAAGTTTAGAGAAACTCTTGTAACACTAGGTATAAATCATGTAACTTCCTCCGCCTATCATCCTCAATCACAAGGTGCTCTAGAGCGCTTTCACCAAACGCTCAAGACAATGTTAAGAATCTTCTGTGCTGAGAACACTCGAAATTGGGAAGACGGACTCCCCTTTTTGTTGTTCGCCACCCGAACAACAATTCAAGAAAGCCTTGGATTCAGCCCGTCAGAATTAGTCTTCGGTCATGAAGTCCGTGGTCCCCTAAAGATACTTCATGAACAATGGATGAAAGAAGAACCACCTGTTCCTTCTTTGAAATACGTGTCCCAGGTCACCGAGAAGTTGTTAGAAGCTTGGAAGTTGGCAAGAGAGAACTTGGCGAATGCTCAACGAGTAATGAAAGGTCGGTATGATAAAAATTCTAAACTTAGAACTTTCTCTCCAGGAGATCAAGTGTTACTTTATCTTCCCATACCAGGAGATCCATTGCAGGCTAAATACAAAGGACCCTATGAAGTCTTGTCCAGAGCCAGTGATCTCAACTACATAATCAAAACTCCAGACAGAAGAAAGAGTTCCCGTCTCTGTCACATAAATACCTTAAAACCTTATCATTCCAGAGATCCAATTCCAATTTGCAGCTCTACCACAATAAAATCGGAAGAGCCTCCTGATAACCTGCCTAATCCTCCTGAGATTCCCTTGGAAAACTCCCAGATACTACAAAATCTTCACTTATCTGAGAAACAAGATGTAGCAGAACCATTCACTGACCTGTTGAGAAAAGACCACGACTTCGTGTGGACGCCTACCTGTGAGACGGCCTTCAAAAACCTGAAGTCTCTTCTCACTAACGCACCAGTTCTAAGGGCACCCGACTTCCAACGACCCTTTCTTCTGCAAGTCGACGCCAACGACACCTGTATCGGTGCCGCCCTCTTGCAAGAACACAATGAAGTTCTTCACGCTATCACCTACTACAGCAAGAAGCTGTCCCCTGCGCAGAACTACTCCATACTTTCTAGAACGTAGCTTTTCAACAGAAAGTGAAAAGCTTTCCCAAACGGTGGAGGTGTAACGTAATATTAGATATTACGTCATATGTGTAATTATGTTATAGAATTGTGTTCCTTTGTATTACATAACTATGTTCATATTTCTTGTCTATGTATGTATTGTAACAATGTTAAGCAGTAACGCCCGTCCACTATATGTAATCTTGCCTACGTGCGGAGAGGTGCGCACTCTTGTAGAACAAACAGACAAGCGAAATCCTGAATAGTTCGGAGCGCACAGATTTGACAGTTACTAAATAAATAGATTGTTCAAGCAAGTCGAGGGTCCTAAAACTACCCATGTTGACGTGTTAACTTACCCTCCTCCTCACCCGCACCCTTAACCGGAAGTATCCCGCTTCCGGTCCAATGGTATATAAGCGGTTGAAACCGCTCATTCCTTGTCATATTCCCACATATTGATCTCTTGATAAAAACTAGAAGGTTTAGATTCATGAGACGATTGGTGTGAAGTGATCACCCTTTTTGCCTACATTACGTGTCTGATATACATTGCATTACTTTACTTATATTTGTACTTATTACTTATTCTGATGCATGTTCCTGATCTCTTTGTACTTAGATAGTACCATATTGTATACTTATCTTGTGTTTCTTATTTGAACGATAATTTCCATATTCTTATAATCGTGTAATGGTCCCATTGACCCTACTGCCCATTCTCTTTTGTGTTGATTGCCTGTAAATATTTTCCATTAATAATTTCGTTTACTAGTTTTATCGCTAGTTTAATATTCCTTTCCTGGAATCTTCTTTGTTACTTTTACTTCTAGTCTTACGAATTATCTAGGCCCTGACCAGATAGTTCAGTCCTACAGTGGCTACTAGAAGTGAGCTGGTTCTTAAGCACTTGGCCGTTATACGTAACGTATCTTCACATACCAGCAGCCCGTAACAATATATATATGTATATACATATATATATACATATACATATATATATATATATATATATATATATACATACATATACATACATATATATATATATATATATATATATGTATATATATATATATATATATATATATATATATATGTAACTAAAGGCGGAGGAAGTATACTTCCTCCGCCTTCATTTACATTTGTCATAGTTTAAATCAATATATATATATATATATATATATATATATATATATTGTATATATATACATATATATGTGTATATATATATATATATATATATATGTATATATACATATATATATATACTTAGGGCGCAGGTTTTCTTTTATACACACTGAATTGAACACCACAGCATTTTCACAGTTATTAATTTTCTTCTTAATATTTTCAAGCGTTCTCACTAAAGTTCTAATATTGGGAGGATGAGCGGAAACGAACTTTCCAAAGTTCTCCATTTTAATTATTTGACGTTTCGACTGCAAGGAGTCATTTTCAATATACAAGAACAGTTAAGACAACACAATTTACAGATACGTTACATGGTCACAGGAAAAAAATAGAATGCCACACCCTTACGTCAAGCGCGATCTTTGAACCTCCGATGACCTGACCCTGGAATACTTTCTCAGAGCTTGAGGAGGGGGAGGGGAACGGGGAGGGAGAGGTGAGGGGGGAGAGTAGGAGTCGGAGTAAGGTGAGGTGAAGTGGCGTGTCTAGCATGGGCAGGGTGGTTATGTACAACATGTCGCGTGGACGTATTGAATAAGGAAATAGCAGACACCAAATTAGCCTGTACATTGATCACAGGAGACAATTATCTTACATACACAGCCTCTAACATTTTCAGTTCCTTAATGTTGTTACACTGGCCGAGCACTTCAGTGTTATGAACAAGGGTTGCTCTATCCAACAAAGGCTTGTGATACTGTTTAAAATGATTTTTAATGGCTCCCTGTTGGAGGTGGAAAGTTAAACGTATGCTAAGGCTGTATGTCGTATAACCAACATAGCTACGAGAATAGAGCTCACATATATATACATATACATATACATATACATATACATATACATATACATATACATATACATATACATATATATATATATATGTAGAAGTCGGTGAATCTGTTGCAAATAGCGATCACAACTTAGTTAGATTCAAACTCCTAAACAATTTTAGAATAGATACTTGTGTTTCTAAAATACCTGATTTCAGTAAAGCTCAGTTCATAGGACTACGTCAGGAGCTTCAGCTTACAGATTGGGAGGCAAAATTAAACGAAAGACCTGTAGATCAGATGTGGGAAATATTTCAAAATACGCTCACTAAGATGATTCAAACTTACATTCCTTTTAAGGACATACGTCACCCAAATCAGGCTCGCCCAAAATGGCTCGACAAAGGAACTGAAAAAAGTATTGCTAAAAAGAGACAGGCTTATAAGAAATATAAGTGCTCGGGTGCATCTAATGACTATGAAAGTTATGTATCAATACAGAGAGATTTAAAAAAGACAATAAGAAAAAGAAAACGAC
>NC_134804.1:39380590-39383090 GCF_046742065.1 Oratosquilla oratoria | reverse complement strand
AAATGAACATTTAGATTAATACAAATAAGTAAATGAATGGACAGATTAGCCATCCTGCAAACGTACAATGCTAATTATCTTTGTCCTTGGGATTCTCACGACCCAAATTCAATTGTGCGACATAGATTGGGCTCAGCGAGGCAAGTGATAATTAGGCTATGCCCACGGATCTCAACTATTGCAGCCGGCTGTACTTTAGCAGGTCTCTCCTTATTTGCATGCGCTTGTTTGTCATTTTATTGATTTACTCATTTATTTACTTATTTGGTTTTATTCACTCTGAACTATTGCAGCCAACTGTACTTTAGCAGGTCTATCCTTATTTGCATGCGCTTGTTTATCATTTTATTGATTTACTCATTTATTTACTTATTTGGTTTTATTCACTCTGAACTATTGCAGCCAACTGTACTTTAGATAGTTCTTCCCGTATATGCATGTTTGCTTATTCATCTATTAACTAATCTATCTATTCATTTACTTATTTGTGTTTGTCATCTATTTATTGATTAATTTTATCAGACTGCGCCAATGGATCTGAATTATTGCAGCCAAATGCACTTCATTTGGTTTTTCCCTTAGTGCTTAATTATCAAATTATTTTTTCATAGGCTTATTAATTCATTTCTTTATATATTTACACTTACTTATCTATCTGTATATCTATTTATCTATCTATTTATTTATCTATTTATCTATCTATTTATCTATTTATTTATTTATTTTATCTTTCAGATTTGTATTCATTCATAAAGGACACACCACCAATACGCCATCTAAAGGTCTAAAGGTTATATTCAACCACTGAGGATAATATAACTTGAAGTGGATTTATCTTCGCGACTCTACATTCTTGTTATGAGCTTCTATGAGAACTGGAACATGGAAGAAGTGTTTCTGCATTAGTGATATATATATATATATATATATATATATATATATATATATATATATATATATATATATATTAATGTATGTATTCTTTAATGTCAACCTTCTCTTCTTCCCTTCACGACCTCTTTGTAAAGGGTTTGGTCGTGCTTAGAGTCGGAGGCTCAACGATATATTACGTTGTCGAGAGCCAGTAGAGGGCTGCTCAAGAAGTACTTCTCATTGACAATCTAGCTATATTGAGGTGCTCTCCTCCTCATTTCAACGCCCCCCCCCCCCCGGCCGATCTCTCTCTCTCTTTCTCTTTCCACCTCCCTCACTCCCTGTTTCTCATTTTCATCGTCCCACTTTCTCTCTCACCCTCATCCTCTCTCCCTCCCTCCCTCCCTCTCTGCCTCCTAGTTCAATGATTCCTCTTCCATGAATACTACAGACCCCTCTTTCTCTCTCTTTAGCTGTCTCTCTCTCCCTCTCTCTCTCTTTCGCTGTCTCTCTCTCCCTCTCTCTCTCTCTCTCTTTCGCTCTCTCTCTCTCTCTCTCTGTCTCTCTCTCTCTCTCTCTGTCTGTTTGTCTGTCTGTCTGTTTGTCTGACTGTTTGTCTCTCTCTCTCTCTTTCTCTCTCTCTCTCTCTCTCTCTGTCTATTTGTCTGTCTGTCTGTCTGTCTGTCTGTCTCTCTTTCGCTTTACCCGAGCAACCTCTCAGTTCTCTTTTGTTTTTGATTTCCGTAAATAACCTTCCTGTTTAATCGTTACTTTTTCGACAGCGGGTCCCAAATGAACCCATACACATTTCGTGGAACTACTCACACGGCCTTGCCTAGGAAATCCTAAAACCATCAAGGTTATTGGCCTTATGGTACACTGGTAGTGCCATTGGATGCGTCCTGGTCTCGCATCCGCATAGTCGTGGGTTCGAATCCCACGTTCCTCTCCGATTCCCAGCAGTGACTGTACGAGTATGTTACCTATCTGCCCCCTAACAGTCCACAAGGTGCACAATAGGATAAAGGTGACGGCTTCGGCCGCAACTACTCAGTGCTTTGGCGTAGGTTCCTCACCATCTTAACCGTATCCCAGTGTGGCAAAGACATTCTCTCATCTGAAAAAAATCGACTGGCGACACGGTGAAATAAAAAAATAAATCCTTTAGGTACATGACAATAATATCGCATGGCGGCTGCTAGAATAAGGACTAGAATAGGTTGATTGCAATAGGATGACTTTCGTCATTGATTGCGGGGATTTTCGTCCTTTGGTCACGTCGCCATGGGGTCGATACTGAAATGCTTTTCATCCTAAGGTATATAGAAAATGTACCGTATATATATCCTAATTAATAAAAAAAAAAGTTATAGATGAATAGATAGATTAATAAATGAATAAACAAGTACATATATATCCAAATGAATAGATAAAGAGATAGATAAGTAAATGAATGGATAATTTACTTGATAAGAAAATGAATAGATTTGTTGATAAATGTACACGTAAAAAAATAAACACAAAAATGAAGAGATAAATATGAACTAACATCACACAAACAAACAAGCAAGCAGACAAACAAACAAACAAACAAACAAATAACTAGATACCTAAAAAAAACCACAAG
>NC_134804.1:39368090-39373090 GCF_046742065.1 Oratosquilla oratoria | reverse complement strand
CCAGAATTGGGAACCAAGAATAAGAGGGTGCATGGGAGATATGGAGAGGTAGAGAAGAGGAGGAGGAGATGGATGAGAATGAGGATGGAGGAGGAGTAGCAAAAAGGATGGAGGAAAATTGAGGAGGAGGAGCAGGAGGATGGAGGAGAATGGAGGAGGAGTAAGTGGAGGATGAGAATGAAGGAGAAGGAAGAAAAGGAGGAGGAAGAGGAGGAGGAAGAGGAGGAGGAGTAAGAGGAGGAGAAAGAGGAGGAGAAAGAGGAGGAGGATGTTAAGAGGAGGAGAAAGGTTGAAATAGAAAAAAAATGAAGAAAAGAGGTGGAGAAAAGGTAAATAGGAATAGGAATATGGATGGGCATAGCAAAGGTTGAGAGATAGAAAAGATTATAAGGAGGAAGAGGAGAAGGAGGAGGAGGGGAAGGACGAGAAGGAGGAGGAGGAGGAGGAGGAGGAGGAGAAGGAGAAGGAAGAGAAGGAGAAGGAGAAGGAAGAGGAGGAGGAGAAGGAGAAGGAAGAGGAGAAGGAGGAGGGTGAAATGAAAGGAAGAGGAGAAATGGACGATGAAAGGAGAATCGAGGCACGAAGAAGAATAAAGATGAGAAGAGCAGAAGTTCTTGAAGAGAAAGCAACGACGAAGGTTGACGTCGACGGAGGGTCTGTGAAACTCGAGGTCTTCTTCTTCTTCAAGAAGAAAAAAAGTAAAAATTTGTATATCGAAAGGAAAGCAAAGAAGTAAAAGAAGTTCACAAAACTGGAAGGCTTCTTCTTTTTCTTCAAGAAGAAAATCAAGATTTGTATATCGAAGGGAAAGCAAAGATTGAAAGACCACAAAACTGGAAGCCTTCTTAGTTTTTTTCGTCTTAAAAATATAAATCATATAGAAAGGAAAGCGAAGAAGTAAACGAAGACCACAAAATTGAATGGGTTCTTATTCTTCTTTAAGAAGAAAAATTAAGTTTTGTGTATATGAAGGACACCAAAGAAGTGAAAGAAGACAACAAAACTATAAGAATTATTCTTATTCAAGAAAAAATTGTATATATATATATATATATATATATAATATAAATATATATATGATATATATATATATATATATATGTATATATACATATATATATATATATATATATATATATATACAACACAAAGAAATGAAAGACACACAAAAGTGCGAGGATTCTTATTTCTTTTCAGTAAAAAGAAAAATCAAAATTTGCATATGTTAAAGGAAACAAACAGGCGAAAAAAGACCACGAGAACAGATGTCTTCTTCAAGAACGAGAAAAAACGAATTTTGGAATACAAAAGAAAGCTACAAACTTAAAGAAAATCACGAAACTGAATTTTTCTTTAAGAATCAAAATTCACACGAATAAAGGAAAACGAAGAGATGAAAAGGAACCGTAAAACTTAAAATCTCATTTTCCTTCAAGAAGAAACAAAATTCACTTAAATAAAAAAGCGAAGAGACGGAAGAACACATACATATACACACAGACACACACACACACACAACACATACACAAACACACACACACACACACACACACACACACACACACACACACACACAGAGAGAGAGAGAGAGAGAGAGAGAGAGAGAGAGAGAGAGAGAGAGAGAGAGAGAGAGAGAGAGAGAGAGAGAGAGAGAGAGAGAGAGAGAGAGAGGAGAGAGAGCGGAGAGAGAGAGAGAGAGAGAGAGAGAGAGAGAGAGAGAGAGAGAGAGAGAGAGAGAGAGAGAGAGAGAGAGAGAGAGAGAGAGAGAGAGAGAGAGAGAGAGAGAGAGAGAGAGAGAAATGGAGAGAACAAAGTCTTCCTACACGTATCTTCCTTTTTCTTTCCAAGAACTAAAAAATATCAAGAGTGGGCGACTGCCATGGATGAAGAGAACCAGGCGAAGAAGAAATACTGAGGTGCAGAGGAGGACAGAGAGGACACAGGAAACCAAATACTCCTGTCTCAGTTACTTCAAGTATCTGCAAGCGCAAAATCAAGTATATTGTCTGACTATGAAATTCTATTCTACTTCTGAGATTTGGGTTACATGCATACACATTCACGTAGGCACACGTGTATACATACACGCGTACACATACGCACACACACACACACACACACACACACACACACACACACACACACACACACACACACACACACACACACACACACACACACACACACACACACACACACACACACACACACACACACACACACACACACACACACACACACACACACACACACACACACACACACACACACACACACACACACATGCATACCCCCCCCACACTACTCAATAGCGCAGTGGTTAGGGTTCCCGGTTGCCACTACGGAGGTCTGGGTTTGAATCTAGCCCAGATCTGAAATAATTTCATTTTCGCTGCGCTGAGAGTCGTTACTCCAACGCTCTTGGGCGAGGAGTTGGGTGTGTGTGTGCGTGTAAAGTCACAGCATTACTGATCGGTCATACACGAGCTCTGAGCTCTCTTCCTGGAGGGAAATAGCAGTCGATCACGAATCCAAGACGTGATCTAAGACCATGGTGAATGACAGACATATTTGCAAAGTATATTAATGGCACAAGTCTACGGTGCAACATACTACATTTATAAAAAATAACCTAACCTAACGTAACAGTAGCCCTTTGACACTTATATGACAAATTATAACGTGGTTTTAACGAATAATTATTTGTAATTTTCAATTTGTTTTTAAAATCAGTGGTGATATTTTTTGTCGCAGACTCACGATGAAAAAAGTCTGACTGTAGTTGTTAATGGTAAAATACTTCTCCGTAATAAAAAAAAAGTAAAAAAAAAAAAAAAAAAAAAAAAATTAGATATGGTCGACAACTGACATCTTTCCTTCATAAAGAGTATGCGTTCCTATAACATAAACATTAATTAATTCAACTGTGTTTTTATATTACTATGGGCGTCTTACTGTCTTACTAGGTGCTCTCCTTCTTAGAGAGTATTATTCAACCAAAATAGTCTTTCATTATCCTAGATCAGTAGAGAATAAATAAATAAATTAATGAATAAATAATAATTGTGATTTTCACAGGAGCTAGACAATGCGCCACGGTAGTAAAAGTCTTTAGCTCCTTATCAGTTTAGAATCTGTGCAAATACGTTTTCTTTATATGAGAGTCTATGAAAGTGACCAGAAAATAATGCACAATTTCTTTATCTTTTTTCTTTTGAAAATACGATAACTAGGCCACAACACAAACATCAAAATATTTAGGAGGGCGACACTTAAAATAGATGGCTGTAAAAATACGTTTCCTTAGTATAAAAATCAAACTGACAAAGAAATAATACACTAACACTTGTCATTCATTTTTGCAAAATTGAAGAACCATCCCTTTAAGAGTTTAATATAAATCTCATAATAATGGGAAAGACATGAAAAGGAATATGAACAAAATCGTTTGTCTGATGTGAAGATTAAAAAACTATACAGATTATTTATTTATTTGTTTATTTATATATTTATTCATTTATCTATTTTTTATCAAAACATGAAATAAAAAAAAGTTAAAGTTTGTCTGCTGAGAGTATTGAGGAGGAATGTAAAATAAAGTGAAAAATGTAGCAAATAACGAAAATATTAATTTGAAATGAAGCTGAATTAAACAAATAACAAGTAGATAAAAAAGAAAAAAAGAGGAAAGGAAACAAAATATAGGTAATTAAAAAACAGAAAAAATTAAGGCAAGGTTGAAAAGAAAAAGAAGGAATAAAAATAAAAATGAGGGAAATAATATATATACACACACATGTATACACACACACACACACACACACACACACACACACACACACACACACACACACACACACACACACACACACACACACACACACACACACACACACACACACACACACACGCGCGCGCGCGCGCACACACACACCACACACACACACACACACACACACACACACACACACACACACACACACACACACACACACACACACACACACACACACACACACACACACACACACACACAAAATATATATATATATATTTATATATGTATATATATATATATACAGACATATATATACGTATATATATATATATATACATATATATATATATATATATATATATATATATATATATATATATATATATATATACATGAGAAAAAGAAAGCAAAAAGAGGAAAGATAACCGAGAAGAAAGACAAGAAAAAATAAACCCAAAGACAAAAAAAAAAAAAAAAAAATCATAATAAACAAAACGAAATAGACAAAACCTGCAGACAAGGAAAGACAGAAAGCGACAACAACAACAACACAAAATCCAGAGTAAATATTTTGTTCTTTGATGCATCTCAGGAAATCATGGTAGAATGATATGTTCTATCTCACAGAGAGTATGAACTTTAATACTTCGTGTGAACGTATATTGTCTGTTCATTGATAAAAAAAAGGAGGGGGGAAATATGCTTAATGTGACAATAATATTCTCTTAAAATAAAAGAGAGCCTCCCTTTTCATCACTAGAATCATCAATAATACTAATTTCACGTAAACGGGCTATCACACTGGGCTATTTTCCCTCCACATCCCAACTCCAACCTCCATTTGAATAACAAGAATATGACTTCGATTACAGAAATCTAGACTTTTTTTTAAAAACATCTTAGGAGTATGTCTAACATTTGTATAGATTTACAATCGATTAGTTCATCACTCACCTTTGCTATATATGACGGAAAGAAAGTCTGATATTCGGAGATTTGAAAAAAGAAATATTGTAACCAAAGTCATTTTTATTCAAACGAACTCTCATCCGCCAGCGCTGGTGAAGCCCGTGGAAGCCCAGTGTGATAACCCTTTCACGCTTTATATACTTAAAGTTAGACTCGAATGGTTTAAGATAACGTTGGCTAATTTATCTGTGCAAGAGATTATAGTCAGTGAAGGGTACGCCTGGTACCAATATTTTGAACACACACACACACA
>NC_134804.1:39362157-39367590 GCF_046742065.1 Oratosquilla oratoria | reverse complement strand
TAAAACTTAAAAAATCTCATTTTTCCTTCAAGAAGAAGAAACAAAATTCTACTTAAATAAAAAAGCGAAGAGACGGAAAGAAGAACACATTACATATTCACACAGACACCACACACAACCACACAACACATATCACAAACACACACGCCCGCACACACACACACACACACACACACACAGAGAGAGAGAGAGAGATTTGAGAGATGAGAGAGAGAGAGAGACGAGAGATGAGATGAGAGGAGAGATGACGGGAGTGAGAGAGAAGAGAGCGAGCGAGAGTGAGAGAGAGAGAGAGAGAGAGAGAGAGAGAGAGAGAGAGTGACGAGAGAGAGAGAGAGAGAGAGAGAGACGAGAGAGAAGCGAGACGAGAGGAGAGAGAGAGAGAGAGAGAGAGAGATGAGAGAGAGAGAGTAGAGAGAGAGAAATAGGACTTTGAGATACAAAGTCTTCCTACAACACGTATTCTTCCTTTTTCTTTCCGAAGAACTAAAAAATATCCAAGAGTGGGAGCGACTGCCATGGATGAAGAGAACCAGGAGAAGAAAGAAAATTACTGAGGTGCAGCAGGAGGACTAGAGAAGGACACAGGGATAAAACCAAATACTCCTGTCTCAGATTACTTCAAGTATACTGCAAGCGCAAAATCAAAGTTATATCTTTTTTGTCTGGACTATGAAATTCTATTCTACTTCTTGAGGATATTTGGGTTTCATGCATACACATTCACGTAGGGCCACACACGTGTATACTTACTACGCGTACACATAACGCTCACACACACACACACACACAACTCAAACTCACACACACCAACACACTAACACACCACACCACACACACACACACTACACAACTCTACACACACAAACACCTCACACACGGCACACACACAACACACAAGCACACTATACACCATCACACACACACACTAACACACACACACATCACACACCTCGCACTACACACACACACACACACACCACACACAACACAACACACCACACACATGCATTACCTCCCCCACACTATACTCAATAGCGCTTTGGTTAGGGTTTCCCGGTTGCCACTACGGATGGTCTGGGTTTGAATCTAGCCCAGATCTCCCCTATAATAATTTTCATTTTCCGCTGCGCTGAGGTGTCGTTACTCTACTCCAACGCTCTTTGGGCAGAGGAGTGTGGGTCGTGTGGTTGTGCTCGTGTAAAGTCACAGCATTATACTGAGTCGGTACATACACGAGCTCTGAGCTCTCTTCCTGGAGGGAAATAGCAGTCGTATCACACGAAATCCAAGACGTGATCTAAGACCATGGTGAATGACAGACATATTGTGCCAAAGGTATATTCAATGGCCACAAGGATTCTACGGTGCTACATAACTAAATTTATAAAATAAATATACCTAACACCTAACGTAAACAGTAGCCCCTTTGAACTCTTATTATGACAAATTATTAACGTCGGTTTTAACGATATAATTATTTGTAATTTTTCAATTTGTTTTTAAAATCTGTGGTGATAGTTTTTGTCGCAGAAATGCACGATGGAAAAAAGTCCTCTGGACCTGTAGTTTGTTATTGGTAAAATAATACTTCTCCGTAATAAAAAAAAAGTAAAAAAAAAAAAAAAAAAAAAAAATTAGATATGTGGCGACAACTGACTATCTTTCCTTCATAAAGAGTATGCGTTCCTATAACAAATAAACACTTTAATTAATTCAATCTGTGTTTTTATATTTACTAATGGGGGCGTATTACTGTCCTTACTTAGGTGCTCTCCTTCTGTTAGAGAGTATTATTCAACCAAAATAGTCTTTCATTATCCTAGATCAGTAGAGAATATCTAAATATAATAAATTAATGAATAAATAATAATTGTGATTTGTCACAGGAGCTAGACAATGCGCCACAGGTAGTATAAAGTCTTTAGCTCCTTATCAAGTTTATGAATCTGTGCATAATACGTTTTCTTTATATGAGAGTGCTATGAAAAGTGACCAGGTAAAAATAATGCACAACAACTTTCTTTATCTTTTTTCTTTTGTAAAATACGATTAAACTAGGCCACACAACCACAAACATCATAAATATTTCATAGGGAGGGCCGACACTTATAAATAGATGGATTAAAAAATACCGTTTCCTTAGTATAAAAAATCCAAACCTGACAAAGAAATTAATACACTAAACACCTTGTCATTCATTTTTGCAAAATTGAAGAACCATCCCTTTTAAAAGTTTAATATAGAAAATCTCATAAGTATTGGGAAAGACTATGAATATGGAATATGAACAAATCGTTGTTGTACTGATGTGGAAGATTAAAAAAACTATATCAGATTATTTATTCATTTGTTTATTTTAGATATTTATTCATTTATCTACTTTTTTATCAAAACATGAAATAAAAAAAAGTTAAAGTTTGTGCTGCTGAGAGTCAGTGAGGAGGAATTGTTAAAATAAAGTGAAATAATGTAGCAAATAACGAAAAATATATTAATTTGGTAAATGAAGCTGAATTATAACAAAATAACAAGTTAGATAAAAAAGAAAAAAAGAGAAAAGGAAACATAAATATAGGGTTAATAAAAAAACAGAAAAAATATTAGGCAAGGTTGTAAAAAGAAAAAGTAAGGAATTAAAAATAAAAATGAGGGAAATAATATATGATACACCACACCATGTATACACACACACACACACCACACCACTACACACACTACACACACACTACACATCACACACACACACACACACACACATCACACTCACACACACACACACACACACACACACACACACGCGCGCGCGCCGCGCACAACTACACACACACCATCACCACACCACACACACACACAACACAACACACACACGAACACACACACATCACACTAACACACACCATCAACACACAACACACACACACACACACACACACACACACACACACACATTTATATTTATATAATATGTATATAATACTTATTATATACAGGACATATATATACGTACTATAAATTGATATATACATATATATTTATTTTTATTAATAGATTTTATATAATATATATATATATATATATATATATATATATAAACCTGAGGAAAAAGAAAGCCAAAAAAGAGGAAAGATAACCGAGAAGAAAGACAATAATTAAAAATAAACCCTAAAGTCAAAAAATCAAAAATAAAAATTCCATAATAAACAAAACGAAATAGACAAAACCTGCAGACAAAGGGAAAGACAGTAAGCAGACAACAACAACAACACAAAAATCCAGAAGAGTAAATATTTTGTTCTTTGATGCAATTCTCCAGGAAATCATGGGCTTAGAATGATATGTTTCTATCATCACAGAGAGTAAGAACTTTCACATTACTTCAGTGTTGTGAACGTATATTGTCTGTTCATTGATAAAAAAAAGGACGTGGGAAATATGCTTAATGTGGACAATAATATTCTCTTAAAAATAAATAGAGAGCCTCCCTTTTTTCTATACACTAGAATCAATGCAATAATACTAATTTCACGTAAAACGGGCTATCACACTGGGGCTATTTTCCCTACCACATCCCAACTCTCTCTACCTCCATTTGAATAACAAGAATATGACTTCGATTACAGTATATCTAGTCACTTTTTTTTTAAAAACATCTTAGGAGTATGCTCTAAACATTTGTATAGAATTTACATATCGTCGATTTAGTTCATCACTCTACCTTTTGCTATATTATGACGGATAAGAAAGTCTGATATTCGGTGATTTGAAAAAGAGAAATAAGTTGATATACCATAAGTCATTTTTTATTCAAAACGAAACTCTCATGCCGCCAGCGCTGGGTGAAGCCCCGTGGATAGCCCCAGTGTGATAACACCTTTTCCACGCTTTATAATAATATATACTTAATGTTAGACTCGAATTGGTTTCAAGATAACGTTGGCATAATTTATCTGTGCAAGAGATTATATGTCAGTGAAGGGTACTGCCTGGTACCAATATTTTGAAACCACACACACACACAACACACACACTACACCACACACACACATACACAACACTCACACACATACACAACACTCACACACATACACAACACTCACACACCACACACACACACACACACACACACACACACACACACACACAAACACACACACTACACAATTAACTATACACACACAAAGCACACACACACGAACACGCACATACAGACACATTACACATAGAGCATACGCATACCCACGCCAACGCACGCGCGGTCACACAACGTGCAACACACACACACACACCACCAGACACACACAGACACCCACTTCACACACAACACACCTCACACCACCACACACACACACACAACACCTCACACCACACCACAACACACTCTCACACTCTCACGCACACACATCGCACACACACACATACACACACACACCACACACACACATCCCAGCACACACACACACACAAAACAGCACCCACATCACACACACACAACACAACAGGCGCACTCACAGATACATACACATAAGCTTATGCACACACACACACTCACACACACACACACACACGACACACACACCATCAGCACAAAAATATTGACTACACACAACACACACACACACACACACAGACAACCAACACAACCAAACAACAACACACACACACGCACACACACGCGACACAAACACACACACAACAGCAACTCACACAAACACACACACACTCTCACTACACAAACAACACACACAGACAACACACAACACAACCACACACACACACGCGACACGGGCACCACACACTACAAACACACACACACACATGCACTGCCAGACTCCACACACACACACACAACACACACACACACACACTACATAAACACACACAACACAACACACACACAACACAACAAACAGTACAACACACAACACACACACATCCACAAAAACCACACACACACAAACTAAACACAACACCACACACACGCAACACGCGCACGCTCAACAGACATACACATACCACGTCAGACCCTTCACCGGGGTCAGACGATGTCGGCCTGGCGCCTGTGTGCTGCCGAATGGTCAGTGTGTTGACCCCTCTCCCCCCTGTAGTTGACGTTTTAAGATCAGTTGTGCTGATGTTGTTCAAACGTTTTGCTTGCATTCAAGTGAACGGAGTAATTTGATCTATATGTGGACGCTCTCTTCCTCTTCACTGTGGGTGGACGATTTTGGTGTACGACCCTACTAGTGTAAGATGGCTATCTCACTACCCGTCTACCATCTACTGTGCAGGCAAACCTGTTTCAAATTAAGATCAGGGTGTGGTGTACCCACCCTCTCCTCGCCTCAACCTGTTATTAAAATTTAAAAAACAACCTCAACAGAACTTAGCCTATTTCCGTAACCGTGGACCGTCAGAGCGGGACCGTCAACC
>NC_134804.1:39332157-39339657 GCF_046742065.1 Oratosquilla oratoria | reverse complement strand
ACCGATAAACTTCAGAGATGTCATGTTATATATAGGTATACGTGTAACCTTAGGGACTGCGCAACCTAACCCTCTTCCTATATTGGTAGACCACCATGAAGCTGTCGCGTGGACTGTCATACCATCTAACAGCAGGTGCTCCTAAGAATCACTCCAAAGATACTCACCACACCATCTTACGAAGGGAAACCCTGGTCAACAACACAGAAATTTTAGTCACACACCAAGACCCTAGAAGACTCTCCTGGAGGCTCTATACATAAAAGATCTTTCCCCAAATCATAAAATACAAGCCCATGACCTATCCTGGAGGCTCTATACATAAAAGATCTTTCCCCAAATCTTAAAATACAAGCCCATGACCTGCAAGCATTACCCAGCGTTAGAAGGTCCACCCATTACGGTGCTGGGGCTCAAACTGATGACGTCACGCACCGCTCAGCCAATGGGAGAACAGACCGTACCTAACCCGCAGCAATCCAGCCAATCACCATCCACCTTCCGGATATAAAAGTTGCTGACATTCATGGAATCTTCATTACTTCAATTGCCACTGAAGAAGCACCAGGAGGTGCGAAAACGTGTTTTGGCTTTCGACTATGCCTATTTGTATATCATGGCATACGGCGAATTACTTGGACTCCAGCCTATGGAAGGCAAAGTCGCCTTACGAAAGAGAGAGAAGATTGACAAATTTACGTAATACAATTGGAATGTTTCGCAGGTTCTCTTGGTACGGTAGAATTAGCAAGTTATTCATATTGAAAGTTTGAGTTGACCTAAGGTTATAAAATGTCCTTTTAGCACGATTGTAAGCTGCGTCAAGAACATGTGTGGGGTATTGTAGCTTAGTGCCAATGTCGTAAATACATCTTATTTCATCATCGATGTACTCTGGGCTGCAAGTGCGTAGGGCCCTGAGGAACATCGAAGAAAAAACAGATCGCTTTACGCCATCAGGGTGTGAGGAATAATATTGTATATATGAATAAACATTGGTTGGTTTGCGATATACACTAAACCTCAACTCACTTTCACGGCGGTAGATATTACAATCAAGGAAATGCAAAATACCTTCACTCTCTATCTCCACCGTGAACTTAAATATATTACGTAAATTTAACATTAACGTAGTTTTTCACAATAAGAACACTGTAAGACAATTGCTCATAAATAATTCTGTCAATAGTGATAAAGGGTGTGTGTAAAAAATACCTTGTAAATCATGTAATCAGTTTTATGTTGGTCAGATTGCTAAAACACTTAAAACACGAATCAATCAACACAAGAAATACGTTAGAGAGGGAAACTAATCTAGCGGTATATTCAACCACATGAACCATTTTAACCACCCAGTTGACTGGGATAACGCTAAAGTCATCATATACAACAACAGCATACCAGAAATAAATTTAATTGAATGTAGTTTGATCAAATCTAGTAATGGAATGAATGTTAATCTCCATCAAGGTTTGTACAAATTAGATAGTTATATTTCTCATGAAATTTCAAAATTATTTAAATTATAATATAAATTATGAGCAGTTGTCCCATACTTGTTGGTTACCAGGACGGTTCAAACGTCCGTCACGTGTACTTCTTCCACTACCTCTCCGAATGCCCTCTTCACTATGTCATATATTCTGTACCTTGTTTCTTCATATTATAATTCCTTCTTTGTATCTGCACTGAAGATGTAATTATACGAAAGCGCTCTGCTTCGTTAGTTTACTTTTCCTAGTGGTTACTTACGCATTTGTGAACACACGCTCCTAGTGTTTTTATTGCATATATATATATATATATATATATATATATATATATACATATATGTATATATATGTATATATATATGTATATATACATATAGATATGAATGTATATATATATATATATGTGTGTGTGTGTGTGTGTGTGTGTGTGTGCGTGTGTACAATACATATGTATATATATATATCTTTCTGTGTGTGTGTGTGTGTGTGTGTGTGTGTGTGTGTGTGTGTGTGTGTGTGTGTGTGTGTGTGTGTGTCTGTGTCTGTGTGTGTGTGCATGTGTGTATATAAAACCGAGTTAAAGATAATAAAATAAGTTTACCCACAATTCAAACCCTTAATGAGTAAATTCACGATACAAATGCTGGGGACCAAAGGATCGACGCAGCGACGCAATTTGGACCAAGGACGAAGATACACTCGCTACCTCAATGTTTAAAAAAAAAAAGGAAAAGAAAAAAAAACTCTGCTCTGCTTTTCGGGTCGTGGACAGTGAGGAGCTTCTTCACGATGGGTCCATTTCCTAGCTAGAATAAGCTATCTAAAGTGCGTCATATTATTGAAGAATTACGGATTTTTTATTGTAATATTGGTACATTATTTTTTTTCATCGCTTCACTTTGGATAGTAAACCCAAGTTCTGAAAGTCTTTCAACCTCAATGAGCTAATCAGCTGATTAAAATCGTGTGGTGCGTTCCCCAGAAAGCCAGACAGCCACCGACATGGCTACTGTTTTGTTATGCAGATCGTGCGGAGAAAATTATATTTAGGGTGACGATATTGAAATGAAAATTCCAATACGGTTATTATGTTAGCATCCAGAGTACGTGGTAAAAATAACAAGCAATATGTATATATATATATATATATATATATATATATATATATGTATATATATATATATATATATATATATATACATTTATATGCATATATGTATACATGTAAATATATGCATATACATATATATATATATATATATATATACATATATATGTACACACACACACACACACACACACACACACACACACACACACACACACACACACACACACGCACGCACACACACACACACACACACACACATATATATATATATATATGTTGAGACATTCTGACATACATTATATATATATATGTATATATATATATATATATACATATATATACATATATATATATATATATATATACATTCTGTCAGGGAGCTTAGATCTCCTTACGCTAGGGAGGGCCTCTAAATCCCTAGTTTGTATATTAAGATTAGGAGATGTTTCTTTAATAAAGAGAGCCTCGAGGATAGGTAGTCTTCTATGGTCTTGATTTGTTGCTAGCACTTCTGTGTTTTCTACTAGAGTTTCTTTTTTTAAATTTCTTTTGTGAGCAGAATGATGGTGGTTTCTGGGAGCTCCTGAAGAGAGGTGGTATGATAACCGGCGTGAGAGCTTCATTGTTGTCATGCCAATATAGTTTGAAGGTTGGGATGCACAGTTCCCAAGTTTACAGGTGTACCTATATATGACGTGAGTTCTCTGAAGGTCACTTTTACTTTGTCTTATATTATTTTTTAGTAGCAGTTGGGATGTCTTTTTATTTTGATAATATATAATCAGTTGTACTTTAGAGTTTTCTTCTTTAGGTTTAATATTTCTTTTAATAATTTGTTGAATCACACTTTCATCTTCTTTATAGGCTGTGGAGAAGAAGGACTTATAGTAGATTTTAATCAGGTTTTTGGCGTTAATGTCCTGTGGGATTTTGTCTGTGTGGCTTTTGTCCTGGTGGTTTTTGTCCAGGTACCATTTGTCTAGAGTTCTTTTTGTGATTCGCTCTATATCCTTTATTGGCGAATCCATTATCTATAAGGGTCTGAGAAGCTCTTTCTAACTCATTATGTACTGTTTCCCAATTATTACAGTGACTAAGAGATCTTCTAATATAGGCACTGATGGTAGAATCTTTGTATCTTTGGGGACATTCGCTAGTCCCATTTAGGCAATGTCCTGAATTAGATGTTTTTATGTATACTGATGTGTCGTAAGTGCCTTCATCTCTCTGTTTTACTAATGTATCTAAAAAGGGAAGGGACCCATCTATGCTGTGCTCAATTGTAAAATTGATACCAGATGTCTCTATTAATCTTTCTTTTAGATCGTCTATTTGTTGGCAATTTTCAGCTTTGACGAAAATATCGTCTATATATCTGCAATAAATGTGAGGTTTTTGCAGATTTGCGAAAATTTCATTTTTGATGCTACCCATAAAAAAGTTAGCAAAAAGTACTCCGAGTGGTGATCCCATTGCAACACCATCGGTTTGGCAATATTTATTTCCTCTAGGGCACATAAAGGAGGCTTCTTTAGTGCAACATTCCAAAAGGTCTTTCATTATTTTCTCTGGAATATCACAGTTAGGAGTGGTATCACTGTGATAAACTCTGTCTATTATATATTGAATAGTGCGGTCAACTTGGATGTTAGTGTAGAGGGACTCTGCATCTAACAAAGCGATAATGCCTTTTGAGTCATTGTTTGCTAAAAGATCTAGAAAATCAGTGGCGGATTTGACATTGTAGTCAGAGGGAGTGTAAGGAGTGAGGATTTCAGCAAGTTTTTTAGCAATTTTGTAAGTTGGTAATGGTATCTGTGAGATAATTGGACGTAGCTTGTTGCCGGGTTTATGGGTTTTAACATTGCCATAGCAGTAATCGCCTGTAGGTTTAGGAAGCTTTATGCCTCCTTTAACTGCGTTTGCACAATCTACTAGTTTATTAATTTTCTTTTTGAGGGAGTCTGTGGGGTCTCTTGAGATCTTCTTAAATTTTCTCTCATCTTTTAGGATTTCATCCATTTTTTGTAAGTATTCTTCTGTGTTTATTAAGACGAAAGTAGCTGCTTTGTCTGCTTTTCTGATTGTGATGTCTGGGTCTGTTTTCAGTTGTTTGGCTGCTTCTATATGTTTCTTTTTTAAAATATGGCTTTTAAAGCTACCTCTCTGTTTGAAAGACTCACTAATAATTTCAGTTTTGAAAGCGGGCTCAACTGTTTTTTTTCTTTTGTATAGCTAGTTGTTCGACGTTATCTATTAAGATTTCACATTCTAATCTTTTCCCATGTTTGGGTGGGGGCTTTAAGATGTGGCAGTTTAGTCCTAGATTGAGCAGTTCTTTTTGGTCTGTATATAATGAGTTAGAAAGAGCTTCTCAGACCCTTATAGATAATGGATTCGCCAATAAGGATATAGAGCGAATCACAAAAAGAACTCTAGACAAATGGTACCTGGACAAAAACCACCAGGACAAAAGCCACCCAGACAAAATCCCACAGGACATTAACGCCAAAAACCTGATTAAAATCTACTATAAGTCCTTCTTCTCCACAGCCTATAAAGAAGATGAAAGGGTGATGCAACAAATTATTAAAAGAAATATTAAACCTAAAGAAGAAAACTCTAAAGTACAACTGATTATATATTATCAAAATAAAAAGACATCCCAACTGCTACTAAAAAATAATATAAGACAAAGTAAAAGTGACCTTCAGAGAACTCGCGTCATATATAGGTACACCTGTAAACTTGGGAACTGTGCATCCCAACCTTCAAACTATATTGGCATGACAACAATGAAGCTCTCACGCCGGTTATCATACCACCTCTCTTCAGGAGCTCCCAGAAACCACCATCATTCTGCTCACAAAAGAAATTTAAAAAAAGAAACTCTAGTAGAAAACACAGAAGTGCTAGCAACAAATCAAGACCATAGAAGACTACCTATCCTCGAGGCTCTCTTTATTAAAGAAACATCTCCTAATCTTAATATACAAACTAGGGATTTAGAGGCCCTCCCTAGCGTAAGGAGATCTAAGCTCCCTGACAGAAGGTACAATACTGATGACGTCACACAACAGCCGACCAATGAGGAAGTAGAATAGTTCGGGAGTCCCAGTCCAGCCCACTAGCCAATCAGAAGCCTCAAATTGAAATATCAGACCTACATCAATAATATATAAACACAAAAATCAATCAGATATTCACAGTCTAGCCACTGATGAAGCACTAAGTAGTGTGAAAACGCGTTCTGGCCAGTTTTTCACTTTGGTAAAGCCATGCCCAAAGTAACTTACAAAACAATGTCATATGGTGACATTATAAGACAACTTCCCGTGGAAGGGAAAAAGGTTCTCAGAGAAAAAGAAAAGGCAGATAAAAAAACTCTGCAATAATAATCTTGCCATTCAATTTAACCAAACATGCTTGAGAGAAAATCTCCTGCCCATATATACAATGAATATATATACATGTATATATATATATATATATATATATATATATATATGTATACACACACAACACACACACACACACACACACATATATATATATATATATATGTATACATATATATATATAGATATAGATATGTATGTATATTTATACATATTATATATATATATATATATATGTATATTATATATATATATATTATATGTATAAATATATATATATATATATGTATATACATATATGTATATATATACATATATGTATATATATATATTCTTTGAGGCATATTGAATTGTATGCAACAGCAAATTGAGCTCTGATGAGTTTCCGATGAAGAGTTTCAAGTCTTCTAAAGATCTCTCTAGCATGGAGAGGTAAAGAAAAAACCAAGTTGCCGATAGAAGCCATCTAATGGGTAGAACAGGATACAAGACGTTTCGCTAATCACAGTTAGCATTTTCAATTGTGACAATAGCAAAGAAATGGATGATTATAAATACAGAAGGTAAACACTAGGAAAGATTACTAAGAAATGACCGTTATTCTGGTCTGAAACTGGGAAAGGACACTTTGAATATCGGGGAAAGGAACGCGGGAAGGGGAACTGTGACCACTGGGAAAGGACACTCAGATGACCGTTACTGTGGCCTGGGTGTCCGTCGCGGACGGAGTGACTGCTCATGGGAGGGCTGATTTGTCGCGTAGCTGGGTTGTCTGGTTTGGCGGATTCTGAATGGCTTGAGGCTGGGGAGGATGGTGGGGGCTTCCTGTTGGGTGTTCAGTGTAGGTTGGCTGTATTTAATGTGGAGGGCCTCAAGGAGGGCAAGGCGGCGCTTGTCACTTTCTTGGTCTAAAATGGTGGTATTGTCCACTAGGATGGATCTGGTGATTGGAATGTTATGGGTCTCCTGAAGGTGTCGCTTAGGGCCTCCATTGTTAAGGTGGTATGTCAACCGTCTGGAAAGGCGAGTGGTAGTGAGTACGATGTAGGAATCTTTGGGCGTACAGTCCCCAAAAGGACACTTAAACTGGTACACCAGACTCACACACTCGATGTCGGATGGGCGTGGGGAGCTGTTATTTTTCATGATAAGGTCTTTAGTCCTCTTGTTCTTATAATAAATGGCAAGTTTAATGCGGTCCATCTCGTTGGTGGGGGTCACATTGTCCTTGATGATACGAAGAAGTGCTTTCTCATCCTCCTTATAAGCGCTCGACATGTAGGCCCTATAGAACAAGGTAAAGGTATTGCCTTCTTCTACAGGAGTCTGTTGCCCTTCGTACCACTTGATCATGACGGCCCGCAGTACACGTTGGCAGTCGCTGTTTGAGTGGCCATTGTTGACTAAGAGCTGTGTAGACCGGTCAATTTCTTTCTGGGTGGAGGTCCAACTGGAGCAATGGGTGAGGGCTCTCCTATAGAAGGATGCAATAGTGGAG
>NC_134804.1:39304657-39307157 GCF_046742065.1 Oratosquilla oratoria | reverse complement strand
ATCGCTACTCCATTCTGAATCCTTTTACTGTGTCGTTCTTATTTCGACTACAAAGGGTAAAGTGGAGGACAAAGGCAGACCGTGCCGGGACTTGAGCTGACTTTGTTGGATTATCGTCCCTCTACAGTCCTTTTCATTTTAACGTTTATCTTTGTCATGAAGAAAAAAAAAGGAAACACCAGTCTTACAACAAGGCTTTTATAGAAAGAGTTGGGCTATAATGTTAAGAGAATCATGAAAACAATATTCGTAAGAGAAATGATGTATTTACTCAAAAAAAGGTCCGAAAGAGTCTGTAAATTGCAAGGTTTGACAAAGATTAAGGGTCGGAATTTTTTTGAAAAGCTAAAAAATTAAGCAAGTTCAAAGCTAAAAAAAAAAAGAAAAAGAAAAAAAAAGAAAAAAAAAGAGGTTGGGAAATTAAAAAGAAAATTCAAATAAAAGAAAATGAAAACTCAGACACTCTATATGAATATACCTCAGGTAAGTTTCAATTGTCCTCACTTACACACACTGAATAAAATATAGATTTTTTTTATCTTAAGTTAATAAAATTATACAATGGAAATATCCATAAAAACAATAAAATGTGTGAAATATAAAGCAGAATTAAATATGATAAAACAGATCATAGTACTTTAAACCACAACAAAGTAATGTTGTAGTACATATGTAAAATAATACTGATGACCCACTTTCGGAGAAGAATAGGCGAAAGTAAAAAATACAAATCTAAGTTCAGTTTTAGAAGAAAAATAATAGAATTCTCTTTAATTAGTAATTTTCTTAATCATAATATTTCCTATGGCCAATGGTCACCAGATTGTATAACTTCTTTAGCTATAGATAGACTGCTACCATCTTCATCAAAAGTGGACAAAATCCACCGATGTCCATGTAGCGCCGGACACGTGACCTGAGCCCCCGTCCCTACCTGCTTACCTCACTACTTTTTTATAAATACATGCTTTTCTCCACTCTGTAATCACATCTGCTGAAGAGGATCACAGTTAGTCATCGAAACATACGGAACTTTTTACTTTCGCCTATTCTTCTCCGAAAGTGGGTCATTAGTATCACTTTAAACCATTTTTAACCCCCCTTCCTTCATTATCAAATAACTCGATTACACAAAAACTCTTATTTCCAATATAAAAAAAGCAAACACAACGAAAAAAAAACCTCGTGCCCCTTCAAAAACTGAAAATAGATAAACAAATAATAAAAAGTAAAATAGATAAATAGATAGATGAAAAAATAATTTCTACTTCCTGAGGCCCCATTTGTTTTAGATTTCTTCTTCACCTCCAAATAACCTACTCACATTTCCTCAGTATCAACTCAAAACATAAACGAAACGTTGGAGTCTCCCTCCAGAGGAAAACGTCTCCGAAGCGACTCAGACACTTGGACACGTCGACAGAACTTCTTGTTAGCTTCTGAAGGATCTATGAAGGATCTACAAACATACCTGCCCTCTCCTCTAATGCTCTTTTTGTCTCAGTATCAAGAAGATTTTTTTTTTCAATTTCATTTCAAAAATCCAAAAATGTAGATAAATACCTCATTCACTCATTCACTCACTCACTCACTCACTCACTCACTCACTCACTCACTCACTCACTCACTGACTCACTCAATCACGCCATTTCTCTTTCCTTTCTTACCTCTCTTATTCCCTCTCCATTCTAACTCCATTCCTCCCTACCTACCTACCTACCTCCCTCCCTCCCCCATTTTCTCTCTCCCTCTTTGTTTTCCTCCCTCTCTCATACCCTCATCCCTCCCTTCCTCCCTCCCTCCCTCCCATCATCTCTCCATTACTTCCTTACCTTTCTCCCAGTCTCTCTCCTTACTCCCCTCCCTCCCTCCCTTCCCTACTTCCCTCCCTCGCTTCCTCCCTTCCTCTCTCCTTTCCCTTCCTCCCTCTCTTCCTCCCTTCTTCCCTAACTCACCTCCCCTTTCCAACCACTCGCCTCCCCGTCTCCCTTCATCCTTTCCTCCCTAACTTCCCTCTCATATTTCCTCCCCTCCCACCTTCCCTCCCCTCCTACCTTCCCTCCTCTCCCACGTTCCATCCCTTTCCTCCCTTCCCATCTTCCTTCTCCTCTCTCTTACCTCCCACCTTCCCTCCCCTCTCTCCCTTACCTCCCACCTTCGCTCCCCCTTTCCAACCACTCTCCTTCCTACCTCCCTTCCCCCTTTGTACCTTCCCTCCCTTCCCCCTTCGTACCCCACTCCCTTCCTCTCTAACTCCCCTCCACCTTTCCTCCCTAACTCCCCATTTCCAACCACTCGCCAAACGCCAAGCCACCCACTTTAGAGCCTTCTTTGGTCTCTGTTCCGAAGGTTGATCACAAGGTTCCTCAGCTCGTGCTGGAAGATGCCAAAATCGACCGTGACGACAAGACCCTCCCGAAGAACGAGTTCTACCACCCAGAAGACTCTGCCTGGCTCTTGAATTCTTGTTATGGTGGAGAGAGACCTAGAAAACATTTAA
>NC_134804.1:39292157-39297157 GCF_046742065.1 Oratosquilla oratoria | reverse complement strand
CCTCCTCCTCCTTTCCTCTTCCCTCTTTTCTTTCCCCTCCTTCCAAAATCCCTCTCGGTTTCTCTCCCCCCTTCCTCCCCCCTCCTCCCCCTCCGATTGAAAAGCTGTGCCACACCGGAGGGGCAGGCAGGTTTGTTAAAAGTTCTTCGAGTTGGGACATTTTTTTTTATTCTCTTGTGCCTAAAATTGCATGTTCCTCCCCCACCCCCTCACCCCCTCTCCCCCTCCACCTCCACCGGCCCGCCGCTTTCGACCCCAGGGGGATGGGGAGGCAGTCAGGGAATTAAACAAACGTTTCTCTATAGCTTCTCCACTTGTAAGCCCTTAAAAATGCATGCATGCATGTGAGGAGGAGGAGGAGGAGGAGGAGGAGGAGGAGGAGGAGGAGAAAGGGAGGAGGTGGTTGGAGGAGGATGAGAAGGAGGTGGAAGGAAAATAGCAAGAGGAAAAGGGAGAAGGGGAAGATGGGGAGGAGTAAGGCGAAGAAGAGGAGCAAGGGAGAAGGGGAATAAGGGGAGGAGTTAGTGGAAGGAGAGGAGTAGGAATAAAAAGAAATAGAAGAGGAGGAGGAGGAGGTGGAAGAAAGAAGAAGAGGAGCAAGAGGAAGAAGGAGAAGGGGAAGAGGGGGAGGATGTGGAAGAAGAGGAAATAGAAGAAGAGGAGCAAGAGAAAAAAGGAGAAAGGGAAGAGGAGGAGGATGTTGAAGGACGAGAGAGAGGAAAAGGAACGAGTGGGAGGAGGAGAAGGTCAAAGAAGTGAAAGAGGGGAAAGAAGAGGGGAAGAGGAGGAAGAGGTGGGAGGAGGAGGTATAGGGAGGAGGTGAAAGAAGTGTTACAAGAAGAGAAAGAAGAGGGGTAAGGGGAGGAAGAGGAGGTGGGAGGAGGAGGTATATGGTGAAGGTGGTCGTAAAATATGGATCTCCTGGGTTTTACAGTTTATATGGACATCTCATATGTATATATATATATATATATATATATATATATATATATATATATAAAATATATATACACATATATATATATATATATATATATATATATATATATACATATATACATATTGTTACATCTGTGATGTATACATCCCAGGTATGTAATTATTATTATTTTCGAGGAAATATTCTGTGTCATGTTACGTGTGTTCGTATTATGCTACTTTGGTTATGATCAAATATGTGTCACCGTAAGGTATTGTTTTCTTTACACTGTTTTATATTTATTTGTGTAACTATGGTTTTCGTTTGTAATAATATTGATTGTTTTTGTAATATTGTGATTGTTCAAGTGTCCATTGCGTATGCGCCTCTGCTACGTCACAGGTCGTGACGTAAAAATATTTCATTTGTATTTCCCGCATAAACAATGTAGGCTCGTCAGGCAAGGTAAATCCCCCCCCCCCTTGTATTATCCAATGAGCTACGAGCGTATTGCCTCGTCACGTGAAGGTGAACGAGTCTATACGATTGGCCAGACCCTGTCGGGGAGCTATCCGACCAATCAGATTAAAAAATTACTGTCTTGAAGTTAGTACCCTTTTCCCTTGGTATAGCAGTGAGCCAGATTAACTAGGACTTAGTTTTGTAGTGCCCCATTTCAGTGTGCGTGCAATATTGTAGCATTGGGGCTTAGGATTAGCTTAATATTTCGAAACTGTTTAGTGATCTATGAACCGGTCTTACGTCTGTTCAATCCCGTTAAATCTATCGAACTAGATTCTCTTGTGTAATGTATGTTAATCAGAAGTCAGATGTATTATGTAAAATCATGTTTGTTTAATTGTAATCGTGTATCCTATTTGCTATATTATTTTCATGTCACTCTTACTTGTATTAATTTTCATACTTCTAAATTTATTTAATTATATTTCTTTAAAATTAAGATAGTATGATTTTCTCCCGGTGTTCTCGATCGGGTGGCGACCATAATCCGTTTTCTTGACCGTTTGAACCCAGTAATAGACATAGGGTCTAAGGGTTCCCATCAAAGTTACAAACTTCTGACACTCACAAGGCCGGTGAACCATTGGTACTTTTAGAGAGGTTTGTAACAATATATATATACATATATATATATATATATACATATATATGTATATACATTTATATGTATATATACATATATGTATATATATATATATATATTTATATCTATATATAGATATATAGTAATAGACATAGGGTCTAAGGGTTCCCATCAAAGTTACAAACTTCTGACACTCACAAGGCCGGTGAACCTTTGGTACTTTTAGAGCGGTGTGTAACACTATATATAGGTATATATATTTATATGTATATATACATATATGTATATATATATATATTTATATCTATATATATGTATATCTATACATATATTTATCTGTATATAGCTATACATATATATACATAGATATATATATATATATATATATATATATATATATATATATATTTATATATATATATATATATATTACAAAGGATTACAAAGGCGGAGCATGCCGACAGGAGACCTTTTGATCCATATCTAGGTCGGATGCGAAAAAAAAATCATATTAATAATAAAATGATAAATGAAAACTATGATAATGTAAATAACAAATAAAATACATAAATAAATGCATAGTTATAGTTAAATAATAAACAAACAGGTAAATAGTAAATAATAATAAATTGACATATAACTAATAATAAAGGAAAATCAGACAGACAAATGATAACAAAACAAAAACAAATAATATAAGATAAATCATAATCATTACAGCATCTTACTTAGGTATTTATCTAAATGATTCTTAAAGCTTCGAACTGAACTACATTGCACTAACTGTGCAGGAAGTTTATTCCATTCATTAACTACACGGTTGGCAAAGTTGTTTCTACCTACTTCCAAATTGAATCTATTTCCGGACAGTTTGAGACCATTGTTTCTTGTCTGATTCTCATTCAATGTAAAAATTTTGTCACTTTTGGTGTTGTCAATTCCCTTTAGAATTTTAAAGACCTGTATCAAGTTTCCTCTGAGTCTACGCTTTTATAGGGAAAACAGATTCATATGTTTTAGTCGATTTTCGTATGATTTATTTTTGATATTTGGAATCAGTTTTGTGGCTCGCCGTTGTACTTTTTCCATTCTGTCAATGTCTTTAATGAGATTCGGTGACCATACGGAAACAGCATATTCCAAATGTGGACGAACTAACGATTTATATAGCTTGTTAATGAGTGATGGACTTTTGAAATAAAAAGATCGCGCAATCAGTCCCAGAATCTTATTTGCTTTCTCAGAGGCTGAAATACACTGCTTGGATGATTTGAGGTCGTTACTGATAATTACGCCGAGATCTTTTTCACTATCCACTTTTGTTAACGAATTTCCAAATAACTTGTAATCGTACTTACTGTTATTTTTACCTATGTGCATTACCCTGCATTTACTTGTGTTAAATTTCATTAGCCACTTTTCAGACCATTGCTGTAATTTATCTAAATCTTCTTGAATATCTAATTGGTTTGAGTGATCATTTGCCACTCCGCACAGTTTTGTATCATCAGAAAATATGGAAACAGTAGATTTTAGTCCATGGTCTATATCATTTATATATACTATGAATAGAAGTGGCCCAAGAACGGAACCCTGAGGAACTCCACTTGCAACACTTTTCCATCCAGAAGTTTTTCCATTTAAAACAACTCCCTGTTTTCGACCCTTCAACCAATTACTAGTCCAACCTAATAGGCTACCACTTATTCCATGCAAAGCTAATTTAGTAAGTAGTCTTTCGTGTGGGACGGTATCAAAAGCTTTTGCAAAGTCTAGATATACTAAATCTATATTGTTTCTTTTGTCATAATTCGAGATAACTGTGTTGTAGAATTCGAGTAAGTTAGTCACGCAAGAACGTTTCCGTCTGAAACCATGCTGGCTATCATTTATCAAACGGTTACTTTCTAAATGATGTTCGATAGCATCTCTGATGATAGTTTCCATTATTTTTCCTACGATTGAAGTCAAACTTATAGGCCTATAGTTATTTGGCTTCTTTTTGTCACCTTTTTTGAATATGGGAGTAACGTTAGCTAGCTTCCATTCTCTTGGGACATCTCCGGATATGATGGATTTCTTGAAAATAATTTCTAATGGAACAACAATCTCATTTTTCATTTCCTTTAAGATTCTTGGATGCCAACCGTCAGGCCCTGGTGTTTTATTAACTTTGAGTTTGTCTATACACCTTTTAATTTTTTCTTTTGTTATATTTACCGTAGTGAGTAAGTTTACCCTAGACTTTTCACAGGTTTCAGTTTGGAATTCACCTATATATGGGGCAGGGAGGGGAGTTAGGGAAATAGGGAGGGACGGTGGAAAGAAGAAAAGTAAGGAAAGAGACAGGGAGGGAAGGAGGGAAGTGAGAGAAGGAGTATGGGAGAGAAGGGAGGATTACGGATGAAGGAAGAGAGGGAGGGAGAGAGGAAGTTAATTGAAAGATGCCTCGATAGGAACAAACAGAAGCGAAAAAGAGAAGGAAATAAGTGAGTGTTGATGGACAGGCAAGAGAGAGACGGAAAGCCAACAAAGGATTACAAGAGACAGAAAGGAATGGGATGGAGGGGAGAGAGGCTGAGGGTAAGGGGGAAGAGGCTTGTGGGCGGGTGTGGAAGTGATCCATGAAAAGGAGAAAAAGAAGGAGGATTACAAAGAACTGCAAAGAGGAGGGAAGTCACATAGGAACGTGGATTGGAAAGAGCTGGTTAGTGAGGAAGAGAGGATGAAAGGGAGAGGGGAAAGTGACGGAAGGTGAGGGGCGTGAGGGACGGGGAGTCAGAAGGAGTGAGGGAGAGAGAGGGAGAGAGAGAAACGGAAGTAAGGTAGATTAAGGAAAGAAAAGAGAAATATGAAGGAAGGAAGGGAAGGGAATATGTAGGGAGGGGAAGGGAGGGAAAGAGAGGGAGGAAGGGAGGGAGGGGAATAGGAAGCTGGGGAGGGAAGCAAAGGAAGGGAGAAGGAGGGAGGGGTGAG
>NC_134804.1:39279657-39287157 GCF_046742065.1 Oratosquilla oratoria | reverse complement strand
AACAGGAGAAGAAGAAGAATGAGGGAGGAAAGTGCTTAAGGAGGAGGTGGTGGTGGGTAGGAGGTGGTGGTAAAGAGGAGTAAGAGGACGAAAAAGAATAAGAAGAGAAGGGAAACCGAGGGAGAAAAGAAAGGGAGGGCAAGAGGAGGAGGAGGAGGAGGAGGAGGAGGAGGAGGAGGAAGAGGAGGAGGAGGAGATGATAATGATTATGATGAAAAAGTGATTATGATATAGATAATGAGAAGTAGGGATAAGAAGAGGAGGATGAGAAAGAGGAGGTTGAAGAGAAGGAAGAGAAGGAGGAGGAGGGAAGGGAAGAAAGGAAGGGAAAGAGGATGAGAAGATAATGATGATGCAAATAAGATGATGAGAGTGATGATGATGAGAAGTAGGAGTAGTAAGAGGAGGAGGAGGAGGAGGAGGAGGAGGAGGAGGAGGAGGAGGAGGAGTGGGAGGAAATTATTATGATGTTAGTGAGGAAAAGAAAAAAAATAGAAAGAGGAGGAGAGTAAGAAGGAGGATGAGGAGGAATGGGAGATGATAAAGATGGTGGTGAGGTAAAGGAAGAGATGAGGAAGAGGAGGAGGAGAAAGAAGAGGAGGAGAAGAAGGAGGAGGAGGAGGAGGAGGAGGAGGGGGAAGAGTTGGAAGGTAAAAGTTTGAGAAAGAAAAGTAAAATAAGAAGGAAAGTTGGACAAGAGGAAGGAATTGACACAACGTGAGAGTGCACGAACAGGAATAAAATAGAAGAAAAAAATCTCTAAATTCAAAATGATGAGATGGCTTTTTCAATCTAAATTTCGCTTGCATACGTACCCAGCATCGGATTTTTTTTCCTTTTTTTTGCGGGTATTCTCATGGGCCTACTTAAGAAAGAAAGCAAAAAATGTTGAGGGGATGCATTGCAAGGTCGGAAATCTTGCATACAATTTTCTAAAAAGGTGCAAGAACGTGAAATGTGTTTCCTATTGCAACAGTGCAATGGGAATTACAACAAGGGCAGTAACTGATCAACCGGAACTCAACATTCTTTAAAGGAAATATCTGTATGCAACACATTCGACTTTGCAAATCAAATCATTTGCAATAATAGCTATAGGAAGTTTACTGTAACTCAGCATATCAAATATCTTACTCAGCATTCTTAGATGACAGCTTTCTACAATATATTCAAGTTGACAATTCGAATATGAGATAATGGTTATTTCTTATCTAAGTACTGGAAGATATTTTCAATAATAGACTCAACTCTGCATCAATGGCTGTAGCTAATCTATCAAAACTTAACATACCGAATACTTTAAAGATAATATCTTTCATTGGTACTGAGGGTAAGGTATAATACCATTGAGATCTGTATAGTTGATTATAGTTAAAATTGATTATGGGTATAATTAGTTATAGGTATCTAGGTGTTACACATCAGGCAGGGTCTTTAATGGCCCTCAATTTTGAGTCCATGAATTACCCCCTCTCCCCGTCTCCCCCTCTCCCCGTCTCCCCCTCTCCCTCTCGCCCAGCGTCTCATAAGAGGGACCACTAAACGAAATCTTGTGGAAGTTAGTGACTTACTAGCGATTCTATCCAGTGTTGAAGTCTTCTCCAGGAGACTAAAGAACAGCAATACATAAATCACGTATACGTGACGAAAGTGGTTGAGATCCTCTGAGGAGAACCGCACTTGAGTGAAAACTTAATAACTTTAGTCAAATTCTAGTAACCTCAAGTTTGACTTCATAAGTGCTTAAGTTCTAGCTTGAGGAGTTGTTCTAAGTTGAGCTACAAAAATATAATTAACTTTTGAAATTCAAACAAATCCAGTCTTTATCGTGTGTAAAGTTTTTCTTGCCCTCCCATTACTTCTTTTCTAGTGAATAAATCTTTTTCAGATCAACTTTAATGATTTCTATGAGCTGCTGTCAGGTGATTTAATTCAGTTGTGAGAAACCCTCTTTTCTACAGTGCTCTCTTTCTCTCTGCATTTCTCTCTCTCTGCCTCTCTCTCTCTCTCTCTCTCTCTCTCTCTCTCTCTCTCTCTCTCTCTCTCTCTCTCTCTCTCTTTTTTTTTTTTTGCCTCTTCAGGACTTGTGGAACTGAACCTTCTTGAAGAAATTTCTTGCAGAATAAATGAGGTCATGAATTTCTTATAGGCCGTTAAACCTGGTGCAACATTCTACGATCCATTTGCTTATTCAGGCTGCCGCCGCGTGATTTTATTTAGAATAATCTACAAACGGCATAAGTATGGACGAAGAGATAGTGATCGTCTTTTATTGATCTGTTTATGTACTTATTCATCTATTTACTTATTTATTTACTTATTTATTTATTTATCTATCTGTTTATGTCTTTATTCAACTATTTATTTATTCGTCTATTCATTTATCTATCTATTCAACTATTTATTTATTTATCTATTTATTTTATTTTATGATTTATTTTAATTATTATTATCATTTTTTTTTTCTTACACTCTAAAACTCTTTTCCCGATTATGTAGTTTGGTCTCCCTATTTCTCAAAAAGGCCATTTGGTTTGTTTGTTGTTATTTCTAAAATTGTTTATTTATCGCTTAATTTACTTATCTACAGTGCTCGTCACGGCATTATGCCGGGAGAGTGCCCGGGCATAATGCCGTGACGAGTACTGTATATTCAATCTATTTACTTAAATATCCGTTTGTTTATTTCTTTTGTTTCTTTATTCTTTATTGATTTATTAATATGTCAGGTCATACTTATATTTATTAACTCCCTTAATTCATTCCTTTATTGTTCTTTTCCTCTCATATATATATAGAATAAAAAATACATCTCCTCTCTCAGCCAACCTTCAACACAAAATAGCAATGTTAACAATATGAAACTTTTCCGTATTGGCTGGCACTTTTACTCTCATTCCAACTCCAGCCAGACGATTCTATGCATTTCCATGGTAATCCTCCCCCCCCCCGGTCGATAACTAAGGAATTAACAAAAACTAGATTAAACACTTGAATGGTTACTCTTTGGTGAGATTATGGGCGATTTCCAATCAGAATTCTCCTGTCTTGCTCTTGGATTGGAACCCATTTCGTCAATATTAGTGAAGATTTTATTTTCCAGGTAGGTGTGTGTGTGTGTGTGTGTGTGTGTGTGTGTGTGTGTGTGTGTGTGTGTGTGTGTGTGTGTGTGTGTGTGTGTGTGTGTGTGTGTGTGTGTGTGTGTGTGTGTGTGTGTGTGTGTGTGTGTGTGTGTGTGTGTGTGTGTGTGTGTGTGTGTGTGTGTGTGTGTGTGTGTGTGTGTGTGTGTGTGTGTGTGTGTGTGTGTGTGTGTGTGTGTGTGTGTGTGTGTGTGTGTGTGTGTGTGTGTGTGTGTGTGTGTGTGTGTGTGTGTGTGTGTGTGTGTGTGTGTGTGAATGATAAAGAAAGAAAGAGAGAGAGAGAGAGAGAGAGAGAGAGAGAGAGAGAGAGAGAGAGAGAGAGAGAGAGAGAGAGAGAGAGAGAGATGAGAGGGAGATAGAGAGAGAGGAGAGAGGAGAGAGAGGAGAGAGAGAGAGAGAGAGAGAGAGAGAGAGAGAGAGAGAGAGAGAGAGAGAGAGAGAGGAGAGAGTGAGAGAGAGAGAGAGAGAGAGAGAGAGAGAGAGAGAGAGAGA
Organism: Oratosquilla oratoria; assembly: GCF_046742065.1. Lineage (NCBI taxonomy): Eukaryota > Metazoa > Arthropoda > Malacostraca > Stomatopoda > Squillidae > Oratosquilla > Oratosquilla oratoria. The sequence continues at coordinate 39,283,525 of NC_134804.1, read as the reverse complement.
GAGAGAGAGAGAGAGAGAGAGAGAGAGAGAGAGACTCCTACATTGCGGTCACATACTTTACATCCTTTATTCTGGCTACTGACAACCGATTTAAAGCAACGAAATGAGACAAACACCAACTCACTGAAATTCAACAAGTCTAAGACCACAACCACAAGATCGCTCGAATCTAAAAGGAATAAATCATATAAGATCCGCCACCGCGCTGAAGCGAGTGTGAACAGGAATACAGGACCGCGGCGGTCGATAACAAGGGAAGACGGTCGATAACAAGGGAAGACCGTCGATAAGAAGGCCGGGACCGCGGTGTCGACATGTCAGGGCAGTCGAGCTGAAAAGATAAATGGTCAGCAGTGATGTATGGCAGAGATAGTGGGAGCTGATCGAGTGAGCGGGGTTTACAATTGTTTCCTCCAGCCACCTTCCCCTCCCCCTCCACCTCCCCCTCCACCTCCACCTCCCCCCCCTCTGCCCTCTTTCCTTAGAGTGATTTTTCTTGCGTGATTTTCCGTTCTTTCCACAGGGAATATGTCCCTTCAGAAAATAGATTTGTACAAGTTATATACATATATGCAAAGGAGGGAAACGGAGAAAGACAAGAGAGAGATAGAGAGAGAAAAAGAGAGAGAGAGAGGGGAAGGGAGAGCAGGAAGGGGAGCATCAGAAGACAAGAGGAAGACACAAGACCTTGTGGGAGATTTAGTGAGTGGAAATTAAATCAGGGTGGAGTAGGGTGGAGGCGGGAGGGTGAGGGGGGATGGAGGAAGGTGTGGAGGAGTAGGTGGAGGAGGAGGACGAAGGCCTTGAATCGTCCCGTCCGACCTTACCGTCCCAGGATCGTTGCCATTCGTATCACAACTTGTGCTCGTGCGTGTTTCCTTGACAGTCAAGGAGGAGGAGGAGGAGATAAAGGAGGAGGAAGAGGAGGAGGAGGAGGAGGAGGAGCAGGAAGAGAAGAGGAATGAAAAATTTGAGGAGAAGAGGAGGAAGAGGAGAAAAAAGAAAATAAAGAAAGATGAGGAGGAGTAAATAATGGGGTGGAGGAGGAGGAAGATAGAAGTATGAGTATGAAGAGGATAAAGAGGAGGGTGAGGATAAGGAGTAGGAGAGGGAAATGGGAGCAGGAAGAGAAGTATGAGGAGAAGGAGGAGGAGGAGGAGGAGGAGAAAGAGGAGGAGGAGGAGGAGGGTGAGGAGGAGGAGGAAGAGTACAAAGTGGGGAGGAGGAAGAGGAGGAAAAGGAGAAGAAGGAGTAGGAAGAGTAGGAAGAGGAGGAGTAGGAAAAAGAGGAGGAGAAGTAGGAAGAGGAGGAGTAGAAAAAGGAAAAGGAGGGGGAGGACTAATAGGAGGGAGAGGAGAAGGAGGAGATCAGGCCCTCAGGAGTGGATTAGACCCTCGGGGACTTTATCCCTACGTCGACAGCATCTCAAGTCAAGGGCGTCTCGATCCGGAAGGAGTGGATGACGGAGGAGGAGACGTCCTCTTCCTCCTCCCCCTCCTCCTCCTCCGCCTCCTCCTCCTCCGCCTCCTCCTCCTCCCCTCCTCCTCCTCGCACGTGGGGCGAAGGTACCAGGGCCGCTGCATACCCGCTGCACTCGTAAACCCTTTCACCATCCAGATCAACTTGTTTGTTCATTCTCTTTTGCTGTGTGTTTTTTTTTCAACGTGTTCCAGGTCATGTTCCAGTTCGTTTCATTATGTATGATCCCGCGTAAGACAATGGTATCATCATTACTTTGTAATAAGCAGTCGCTCACGCAAGGGTTCGAGTCTCAGCGGCGGAGGTTGTCAATTCATTTGTCGTAATGACACACTCACACACACACTGTAAGAGGTTGGTAGACAAGTGGGTAGAAAGAGAGGTAGATAGCGAGGACCCGATTTCACTGCTGTATAATGTTCTTTTTTATGCTGGTGTAAGAACATGTAAACTAAGTCAATATGTGCATTGATTTTAGGATTGCTTGAGTAAGCAGTATTACTTACGAGATTGTAACAGCTATTCTGATTGGAGATAGGGTGGAGGAGGAGAAAATTCAATTGGTTCACGATTGTAAGATCACGCCCTTAGGGGAGGTACTTAAATATAAAAGTAAAGATAATTGGACTAAAGAAATCATGACGTCATTGCAGAACTGACCTAGTACCAAAATTGAGTATATCTGACGGGAGTCCCTTGGTGTAACTTAAGGAACCAAGTGTTATGATATTCAGGAAGAAAAGAAAAATATTAAGTCCCGTTTATACAACGCCCCCTATACATATACTAATTGGAGCTTAACTAAGTCGGTTGAGCTGAGGTTTGGGGCCTACTGATGAAAATAGTGAGTGATTAATCATACGTAACAAAGACAGTGGTGAAGGGAAAGTGCTTAGTAAAAGCTCAAAAGAAAGACGGCCCATAGAGACGACAACAGAGAGATACTTCTATGACTATTCTATCTGCCTCCAAGCTATTTTATTCATCTTTCTAATGTACTTTGTAGACGTTTCTCGGTGATTCTCGGATATATATATATAATACAACTACAAGTGCGAGTATGAGTACAAGGTCAAGGTTATAGACAAAAAGAACATATACACCTACAAGTTAAGTATAACGACAAGCATACGTATATGTCCAAATACATGTATAGTACATGAACACATAGAAGTCCATGTACCAATGAATGTGTTCATGTACACGTTCATATTTAAGTACAAGGGGAGAGAGAGAGAGAGAGAGAGAGAGAGAGAGAGAGAGAGAGAGAGAGAGAGAGAGAGAGAGAGAGAGAGAGAGAGAGAGAGAGAGAGAGAGAGAGAGAGAGAGAGAGAGAGAGAGAGAGAGAGAGAGAGAGAGAGAGACAGAGAGGAGAGAGAGAGAGAGAGAGAGAGAGAGAGAGAGAGAGAGAGAGAGAGAGAGAGAGAGAGAGAGAGAGAGAGAGAGCGCACTCGATATACTGGATATTCTCCGAAAGACAATCGCTGAAAAAGGACCTTGAGGACAAGTAAGAGGAGGAAGAGGAAGAGGTACAGGAGGAAGAGGATGTGGAAGAGAAGGAGTACGAGTTGGAAGAGGAGTAGGAGGTGGAAGAGGAGTAGGAGGAGGTTGAAAAGGAGGAGGACGAGAAGTAAGAGGAGTAGGAGGAGGAGGAGGAGGAGGAGGAAGTAGAAGAGGAGGAGGAGGAGGAAGTAGAAGAGGAGAAGGAGGAGGAGTTGGAAGAGATTGAAGAGGAGGAGGACTAGGGAAAAGAGGAGGAGGAGTAGATGGAAGAGGAGGGGGAAAGCAAGAGGAGTAGGAGGAGGCGGAAGTGGAGGAGGAGGAGGAGATGGAGGAACTAGAAGTGGGGATTGAAGAGGAGCAGGTTTAAGAGGAGGAGCAGGAGGAAGATGAAGAAAAGAAAGAGAAAGTGGAAGAGGAGGAGGATGAGGAGGAGGAGGAAGAGAAGGAGAAGGAGAAGGAGGTGGAAGAGAAGGAGGAATTAGAAGAGGATGAGGAGGAGCAAGAGGTGGAGAAGGAGGAGGGGAGGGAAAGAAAAAGGAGGAATAATAATAAAAAGAAGAGTAGGGGGAGGAGGAGGAGGAAGAGAAAGAGGAGGAGGAAGAAGAAGAGGAAGAGGAGGAGGAAGAAGAATATGAGGAGGTAAATGAGGAGGAAGAATATGAGGAGGTAAAGGAGGAGGAAGAGGAGGTTGAAGATGAGGAAGAGGAAGAGGGGGGAGGAGGGGGAAGAGGAACAGGAGGGGGGAAGGAAAAGGAGGAGGGAGAGGAGGGGGAAGAGGAACAGGAGGAGGGAGAGAAAAAGGAGGAGAAGGAGGAGGAGGAGGAGTAGGAGGAGGAGGAGGAGGAGGCAGGAGGTGGTACTAAATTTGAGCGGGAGAGTAGAACGT
>NC_134804.1:39267157-39269657 GCF_046742065.1 Oratosquilla oratoria | reverse complement strand
GACCAGATAATTTATTTATCTATTTATTCATTTATTTATTTATCTATTTATTTATTTATTTATTTATTTATTTATTTATTTATTTATTTATTTATTCATTTATTTATTTATTCATTTATTTATTTATTTAATCTTTTTTATTTCTTTTTTATTTATTCATTACTTTTTCCTCGGTAATTTCGACCAAGAACCCATATTGATTTTCCTCAACGTCTCAACGTAAGAAGTCCAAATGGTGACGCTCTTGAGGCGCTTCAGCAGACCCCAACTTTCTTGAAGAATCGATGACATCGAAGCCCCTTTATTTTTGTTTTCCTTTATTTCGTCTCAACTTCTTTCGAAATCTGCGTTCCACCGCACCAATACTTTTTTCCAATAATGCCATCATTCAAAATAGATAAATAAACAAATAAAAAAGGAGAAAAGGGAGAGAGAGAGAGAGAGAGAGAGAGAGAGAGAGAGAGAGAGAGAGAGAGAGAGAGAGAGAGAGAGAGAGAGAGAGAGAGAGAGAGAGAGAGAGAGAGAGAGAGAAATTTTGCTTCCTCTTCTTCATCATAAAAAAAAGGGAAACAAGAGGAAAAATAGAATAAATATACACGAAAGAAGACTTGAAAGAAGACGGGAGAAGGTACAAGAGAAGATAGCGAGATATAGAAGTACAGAAAAAATCACAAAAGAAGACTTCAAAACCTAGAAGAATTCATAGAAGGAAAGGACAAAATAGAAGACAAAAGAAAACGAAAAGAAGAGGACCCACAATACATAAAAGAAGTCAAAGAAGAAAACGAAGAAGTCAGAGAAGAAAACGAAGGAGACAGAAAAAACAGAATAAAACAGAAAAGTAAAGAATCACTCAACTATCTATCTTCACCAGTCCACCAGTACCTGTCTATATATCTATCCATCAACTTCAACTTAATTTTTACACCCTCCCCTCCCCTCCTCCCTAATTCAAAATTTCCCTTCCACGAATCCACTAGATCTTTCTGTTGATTTGGGAGAAGTTTTGAACAAGGAAGTTCAACATGAATATCGAGGGAAATTCGAAACAAGAATGTTTGAGTTTGGTGTTCACGGAAGACATGAAGTGTGCAATGAAGCAACTAGTTGTTTCAAAAGAAGATTCGACAATTTTATGGATAGAGATGACAGGCGGTAAGGGATATTGAACTGCCGAGTGTAGGCCTTATGGTCTCTTGGAGTTAATTCTTATGTTCTTATGATTACGGATAATGACGACGATAATTGAAAAAAAAAAAAAATCAGAACCTAAGATTGTTAAATCACAAATATGAAAAATACATTGTTAGGTTTTGAGCTATTTATCGAAATAGTCCCTTGTATGGTATTGCAATATACGCCACGGGTCTAATTTTTTTTAAACAAAATTTTATCACTGCAACATGAATGAAGAATTATACATAGTGCCTCTACTGGCCAATTATATACTTTTTTTTTTTTTTAGGGGTGACTAATCTTTACCCCCCCCAAAAATAAATAAAAATAAATGCATAAATCTATAGATAAATGAATAAATAATTCAATAGATAAGTAAATTGACATATGAATGAATAAATAGATAGATAAATAAATGAATAAAATAGATAGATGAATAGATAAACAAATTAATTAATAAACAAATAAATAAATAAACAAATAAAATAAATAAATAGATAAGTAGAGTATTTTATTCTTAATTACCCTAAACGATTTGATCGAAATAATGATTGTTAACCCTCTTTCTCCTAAGCCTTCTTTCTTTCATGATCAAAATTATCTGTTCTTAATCGAAACAGAACTTGTGACTTGAGTCACCGAATTGAACGGGATTAAGGTGAGGGAGGTTAAGGTCTCACGCAGTTTATCTTCTTCCTCTCTCTCCAACGTAATTACTCCGTACCCCCACAGCGTGAGCAACGTCAGACGCTAGCATCTGGTGTTAGTGGTGGGCAGTAAATCCTAGACCAAGAGAATTAACACGTTCAATGCGGTTACGGTCTGTTTTCCATTTGAGGTTCAAATTCCAACTTGTTAACGTTAATTCCTATATTATTATAGTCACCTAGAACAGCGTTCTCCAACTTGGGGCGCTGAAATCAATTATAGGTGCTGGGAATTGATGCACCTAGTTGTGCATATTTGAATTTTTCCATGCTATTATATTTTTCTAGGGTGTTCTTATTTCTCCTACAAACAATAGTATCCATTTTTTTCAGTTCCAAGAAATTAAGAAAATAAATCATCAAGCAGTACACTTCACTTCCTTGTATCTTGTTTTTAATAATACAGGGGTGCTGGATAGGGGGAGCTATGGTCGGAAAAGGTTAGGAAACGCTGACCTATAGGAACAGACCAGGTCTACAGACGGTCTAAATGCATCAAGATCTTTCTCACTCCCCCTACACCACTCCCAATTCGTCCTACACTTAGCATAATTAAATATATATAGGAATGGTAACGTGGATATTGAGTGTGTAGTTTTTATCCTCAGATACGTCTT
>NC_134804.1:39262157-39264657 GCF_046742065.1 Oratosquilla oratoria | reverse complement strand
CAGGGGATTTTGATCGTCTGAGAAACGGACCTTGACTTCCCGTAGGATCATTTTATAACGTGTAGGGTCCCTAGTCCCATCAGTCGTTCCCACCTTTTGTTAAAAGTTATGGGGTTATCCACACACAAAAGTGAACAGTTTATTCTTTTTCAAAAGCACTATGCACATGACACAGACATGTTTATATAAGACAATAAGTATCAACCTCTCTACACTGTGGTTACGTTATGACTGCTTGTAATGACGTAGCCTCTCCCTTAGCGCGGGAAAAAGCTCTCAGTAGCAACTGAACTTTGTTACATGGCATGCAAATAAACATAGATCATACAATAAATCAAATGAAAAAATTCTACTATTTATTTTATTGTACATCCAATCAAAAACAACACAAGATGCATAATAACAAATGTTTATATTTCAACACCTTTTACGACTCGCATGGGAAACATGGTGGCAGGATCCTTTCTCCCTACTACCACGTGGAGCTAGAATAAGAGGGAAACAGGGATGGTGGATGGGAGTGGAATGGGTGGGAGTGGATGCGTGCCTTTGACTTGGCTACCCCCTTACTAGGTGGAAGAATCCCTTGGTGAATAGGTATAGAAACGGAGCCTAGTTAACCAAATGGAATTGTTCGACGTATACCAGAACAAACTATAAATTCTTTTTTTTTATTTAACTAAAAATAGATTTGTCCCCGAAGAGTGATACTAAAGAAAACATAAGAACATAAGAATTGAGGAGACAGTAAGAGGCCACATGGCCAACACTAGGCAGTTCCATGTCCCTTACCACATATCATCGCTAACCATAAAGTTATTTAATCTTCTCTAAAAAAAAAAGTTGTTTCAGCGTTCACTACACGTTTACTAACTCTATTTCATTCGTTAACCACTTTGTTGGTAAACCAATTCTTGCCTATTTCCCTCTTAAACTTGAATTTGTCAAACAGTCAATACATTCCCAGAATTTTTTTTTCATTCATATGAATTTTCATTTAGGAAAAAAAAAAATAGAAGCAATTAATAGAAAAATAAATCACTCGATCTGTAATCAAAGATATATCTAGACAATCAACCGCATTTAGGAGAGACATGTTTTTTTTGTTTTACTCTGTACGCTATAAAACGCGTTGTCGCTGTCAGAGAAGCCTAAAAAAAAAAAAAAAAAAAAAAATCTCCCCACAACGACAGCGGATTGAATTTCCTTCCTTGTGTGCCAAAACACGTGTTCCCCTTCTTCCCCTTCCTCCCCTTCCCCCTTCTCCCCCTTCTCCCCTTCCCCTTTCCTATTTCTTCCTTCCTCCTTCTTCCCCATTTTCCCCATTCCTCTTTCTTCCTTCCTCCTTCTTCCCCCTTCTCCCCATTCTTCCCTTCCCCCCTTCCTCTTTCTTACTTCCTCCTTCTTCCCCTTTCCCCCTTCTTCATTCACCCTTCTCCCCTTCCCCCTTCTCCCCTTTCCTCCTTCTTCCTTCGTCCTTCTTCCCCATTTTCCTCATTCCCCCCTTCCCCTTTCCTCTTTCTTCCTTCACCCTCCTCCCCTATCCCCTTCTCCCCATTCTCCCCTTCCCCCTTTCCTCTTTCTTCCTTCCTCCTTCTTCCCCATTTTCCCCGTTCTCCCCTTCCCCTTTCCTCTTTCTTCCTTCACCCTCCTCCCCCTCCTCCTTCACCCCATTTTCCCTTTCCAATTTCCTCTTTTTTTCCTTCCTCCTTATTCCCCATTTTCCTCATTCTCCCCTTCCTCCTTTCCTCCTTCTTCCTTCAACTTTCTCCCCTCCCCCTTCTCCATTTCCCCCCTCTCCCCATTCTCCTTTTCCCCTTCCACCTTTCCTTTCCATCCCATTCCTTCCTCTTTCCTCCCTTTTCCATCTTCTCTCTCCCCCTCCCTCCCCTTCCTCCCCGTCCCCCCTCCTCACTGTGGCGTGAGTGGAGAACCCAAGAAGCCGAGCATTTCATCGAACAGACATCATCGCTGAGTTCTGGATCGATTCTGTTTAAGTCAATGAGCGCAGGATTGAGGAGGAGAAAGAGGAAGTAGAGGAGGAGGAAGAGGAGGAATAGAAGAAGAGAAGGAGAAAGAGGAGGAGGAGGAGGGGAGGAGGAGGAAAATGAAGGGGAGAAGGAGAAGGGGGAAAAGAAAGGATAGGAGGAGGAGGAGGAGGAGGAAGAGGAGGAAGAGAAGGAGGTAGAGGACGAGGAGGAGGACGAGGAGAAAAAGAAAGAGGAATGTGAAGCGGAGGAGGAGGTGAAAGGGGAAGAGGAAAACTAGGAGGAGGATCAAGAAGAGGACAAGGAGGAAACGAAGGAGGATGTAGAGAACAAGGAGGAAGAAAAAGAAGGAGGTGGTGGAGGAGGAGGAGGAGGAAGAAGAAGAGGAAGAGGAGTAGAAGGGTGAGGAGTCGATCACGAAGAGGAGGAAAACGAGAAGGAGGCAAAGGAGGAAGAGGAGGAGGAGGAGGAGGAAGAGGAGGAGGAGGAGGAGGAAGAGGAGAAGGAAGAGG
>NC_134804.1:39249657-39252157 GCF_046742065.1 Oratosquilla oratoria | reverse complement strand
AAATGTTCTACAGGAAATTGTAATTTCCTCTCTCATTCCTACATTGGTTTTACTAGATGTAAAGTCAGCCGTCGCCTATCTTTACACCTACAAGAGGGTATATATATATATATACTTATGGTTTTTATCCCTCTAAATACATTCGGTTTCTCTTCAATATGTATTTATTAATATGATATTATTTCATTGGAAAAATGTGCTAGATTTAGCATAACCATTCTAGATATGATCACCTTGCACTTGGTCTCCGGAAAAGGGTCTTCTAGCCTCTGGAGGACCTCTTTCTTGGGGTCCTCCAAGTCCACTTCGATATCCTCAGGGTCTTTCCTCTTGGTGTTAGACCGACTCTCTTCCGCCTGAAGACGATGACATTTGAACAACATCAAGGGAAGCTACTTCATGAGGGTGGAGGGGAAGAAGAAAGTGAGGGAAGAGGACAGGAAAAGGAAGAAGGAGTGAAAGGGAAGATGAAGTTAACAAAAGAGGAAAGGAAGAGGAGTGAAGGAGAGAAGAGAGACGGGGAAGAAGAGGGTATGGAAGAGGAAGAGTAAGAGGGAAAAAAGAAGAAACGGAAGAGGAGATGATGGAAGAGGAAGAGGGAGTGGAAAGAAGGAACAAAGAAAGGGAAAAGGAGGAGTAAGAGGAAGGGGAAATAGAGGGCAAGAACAAAGAAAGGGAGGTGGAAGAGAAGAAAGTGGAAGGGGAGAGAGTGAAATAGGAAGAGGGAGGGGAAGGAAAGGACAAATAAAGGGAAGAGGAAGAGGTGGAGAGGCAAGAACAAAGAGGAAGAAGAAGAGGCAGGGGTAGGGAAAGGACAAAAAAGGGAAGAGGAAGAGGTGTAGGGCAAGAACAAAGAGAAAGAAGAAGAGGAAGATGAAGAGGAAGACGGAATGGAGAGATAGAACAAATAAAGGTAAGAGGAAAGGATTGAAGAAAAGGAGGAAGAGGAATAGGAAGAGAAACAAGTTGTGGAGGAAGGAAAAGAGGAGAAGTAGAGCTATGACCAAGAGACTTACGCCTTATACAAGTCCATCAAAGACTCATCCACTGTAGTACTGACGAGTGGAAAGAACTATGCATATAAAAGTATAAATTTGCCTTTGGCTGTGAATAGAATTAATATCTTTACAACTTTCTTCTTTTCTGTTTTAATAAAAACCGGAGATTATTTTCGAACAAAATAATATATAAGATAAAAATTGCTACGTGAAGTGCACAGGAATGTAATACAACAAAGAATTTTTTGCACCAAATTAATTTTTTTTATGATTCAAACATTGCAACAGTCAAACAATGCAAATGGATTCTTCATTTTCAGTTGGAGGATTATGTAAAATGATAATAATATTTTTTCATGTGTCATTTGTTCAAATGTAAGGTCATGCAAATGAAGACAGGAGAACAATAAAACGTGGCTTATTTTTTTCAGTTCTTATGTAGATTTGTCCTACAATGTTTTATCACAAATGCAATTTTGTTTACTTTTTTATGAGAAAGGTGTTGTATACAAAATTGGTAAATCAAACCAGCGATGATTTTTTCTTATATCAATGTGACTCATTGCAAAGCAAATGGGTTTTGAGAAGTTCGAAGACACCAAGAATTTATTCAGAATTTACTATCAGGACTCATAACAAAATTGCATTAGTTAAAGGATTTTGGAGATTTAGAGATAGACAGGTAGGTAAATAGATAGATAGATAGATAAATAGATAGATAGATAGATAGATAGATAAAATTAATCAACACAGGTATTGTGTGAGATCAGGTCAATTGTCTAGTGAATTTTTTTAATACGTAAGAGAGCACAACCATCCCAATGATTGGAATGATTCTAAAGAAATTGTCTCTTGCAGTTCTTTGCTAGACAGAAGCATTATTGAATTCAATTTGATTAAGCACTCTTCTAATAACATTATGAACGTAAGTTTAGGCTAATATAAACTTGATAATTTCATTGTAAAAATAAATGTTAATTATGTAGCAGCTCACGGTGAATCCCCGCCTTGATACGCTCTAGTGAAAAATGATCTTGTGTGACTTCACATATTCCTGTCATGTCTACTACCTTTCTGTATATACGTTCCTACTTTTTGTCATTCTGTATGCCTTGAAAATGTCTGAATAGACGAAAACGTCCGAATCATAGTGTCTTATTTCCCTAATGGTTTTCTACAGAATCTTACATTCAAGCGTTTTAGTGATTTGTGTTTTATACATACATATATATATATATATATATATATATATATATATATATATATATACATATATATAAGATATCTATATATATATATATATATATATAGAGAGAGAGAGAGAGAGAGAGAGAAAGAGAGGGAGAGATAAGACTAAAGAAGAAAACTAAAAAGAAGATAAAATCTTTAGGAAAGGAATACGAACAGAGGAAAAAAAAAAAAACGGGCTACAGAAAACGGTAGATAAAAGAAATGGAAAAGAAAACGGCATGGGATGTGTAAGTGAGAGGACAAACAAAAGA
>NC_134804.1:39242157-39244657 GCF_046742065.1 Oratosquilla oratoria | reverse complement strand
TGTGTGTGTGTGTGTGTGTGTGTGTGTGTGTGTGTGTGTGTGTGTGTGTGTGTGTGTGTGTGTGTGTGTGTGTGTGTGTGTGTGTGTGTGTGTGTGTGTGTGTGTGTGTGTGTGTGTGTGTGTGTGTGTGTGTGTGTGTGTGTGTGTGTGTGTGTGTGTGTGTGTGTGTGTGTGTGTGTGTGTGTGTGTGTGTGTGTGTGTGTGTGTGTTTCATGAAGAACGGTTGCACTGAAATTGTAGCTCAATGTAACGACATAGGAACTGAAAATGTTAGAGTCTGTACATATAAGAGAAATGTCTCCTGTTATCGATATTCAGTCTAATATGATTTCTGCTATTCTCCTTTTTAATAGCTCGTTGCGACATGTGGTACCTAACCTACCTAGGCATGATAGCTCACCTCACCTTACACCGACCCCAATTCTCCCCCCTCACCTTTCCCTCCCCCTTCCCCTCCCCCTCCTCAAGCCCTGAGAAGTTCAACCATAGTGAGGTCTTCGTAGGTTTAAATGTCGCGCATGACATCAAGAGTGTAGTAATCATTTTTATTCTGTGACCATGTAACGTATCTGTATAATTGTGTTATCTGAACTGTATTTGTATCTTGATAATGATTCCTTGTAGTCGAAACGTTGAACAGTGTAAAACAGAGAGCTTTGGACAGTTCGTTTCTGCTCATCCTCCCAAGAGGAAACTTGAAAATATTAAGAAGAAAATTAGCAATTGTGAAAAACCTGTGGTGTTCAATTCAGTGTGTATGAAAGAAAACCTGCGCCCTAAGTATACAATATTTATATATATATATATGTATATATATATATATATATGTATATATACGTATATATATATTTCTATATATATATACATATATATATATATACATATATATATATATATATGTATATATACGTATATATATATATGATGTCGATGTTGATACTGTATTTGATGAATCTTTGTTCAATTCAGTGTGTATGAAAAAAACCTGCGCCCTCAGTATACAAGATATATCTGTATATATATATATATATATATATATATATATATATATACATATATATATATATATATATACATATATATATATGTATATATATATATGATGTCGATGTTGATACTGTATTTGATAAATCTTTGCCTCCAAGTTAGTTTCGTTGTATTATTTTATTTTGGTTATGTCAAAGCCTCCCGCATCCAACATCATTTCATTTTTGCTGTACACAGGAAGTGAGGGCCTGAGGGGGTGTCAGCAGTAGTATCGGTAGCAGTTGTTTGAAGCCAAATTTGCTATCTGTAGTTTTGAGTGTGTTCTGTGTAGATAAAGAAACAGCGACTTTACATTTTTACAATTCTGTAACGATTATAGAATAAGTTTTCTTACCACGTAGCATTTCCAAATACATGTGTTAAATAGGTGGATAATGGATACTTACATATTACTGGGTAGCAGATACCTTTCGTGTATTATATTGAAAAATCAAAATTGTTTTAAATACTCTTTGCAGCAACTAGCGTATTCTTCATTCTCATTTTTCATCGCATTTATTCTGTTTCCGGATTAAAACATGTCTTTTAAAAGTAAACGATCCAAATCAGCGGTGGAATCGGCTGGAAAGAAATGAATACGGAATTTGACAACTACAAAACGCTTTCCAAGCATACCAGAAATGAAATAGGACATGAGATCATGTGCAAAATGCCTTTGAATGTGGACATTGTTGGTAGATTTTTTGGGGTTATACGATGAACTCAAAGGTCGAGCAGACCGAATAAGGAAGATATCTTAAGAATTGCTGAAGCTTTGGGAGAAACTTAGCTTCCCTTTTCTTTCAAAGCAGTTAGATTCAGCATAGGTTGACAATATACTGAAAGTTTTTGAAAAATACAGAAAGCGGCAAAATGAAGAATTTGAAAGAAATCTCACTCATATTTTCGATATTACAAAACCGAGTGGAAACTGGCTTTGCAGTGAAGACAAAGAACTTTACAGAAAACAAATAGAATCAGGAGGCCAAGTGGGATACACGACTGAGAAAGTGACCCTTGTTTCAACGATCCACCCTTCGAAGCGGCCAAGAAATTCGTCAGAATCGTCAACAACTCAAGTGTAAAAGTTGAGTAGTAATAGTGAAGAAGAAAATAACAGCACTGGTTCTGATGTTGCAGAAGAGTTTACTCTCATGAAACGAAAGTATCACGTAACAAAATCTCTTGCCAAACTGGTATCAAAAGTATCTTTGTCAACAAGGAAAGCATCAAATGTTCTTCAAAAATTGGCTGAAGAAGGAATAGATGTCCCCACACCATCACAAACGGGATTTTGGCGTCGAGTGATCAAGGATGCAGAAAGAGTCAAGAACCGGCTGAAAGAAATTATTGGTGAGGAGAAATTTCGCTTGCATTTTGATAGGAAGAGAATTGACAATAAAGAATATCAAATGGTTTGTGTATAGAATTCTACAAGAACTCTCCAACTCGGCATTTTGGCCTGTAAAAGCGG
>NC_134804.1:39234657-39237157 GCF_046742065.1 Oratosquilla oratoria | reverse complement strand
GGAGGAGGAGGAGGAAGAGGAGGAGGAGGAGGAGGAGGAGGAGGAGGAGGAGGAGGAGGAGGAGGAGGAGGAGGAGGAGGAGGGCAAGGTAGGGCCGGATGAACTATGGCAAGAAACGGGAGGCTAGGACCTATAAAATATGATGATGCATCGGCGCTGGACTCACTCTTTACGAGGCCATTGTTATTACATCGGCCTTTTGTGGTGGTCCGGATCGTTGACTTCCAAAATAATACATACATATATATATATATATATATAATATATATGTAGCGGAATAGGAAACACAGGAGTCTATATATATTGATTATTCCTGACTATATACGCATATTCCTTTATATAAAGCATATATAAATATAGAATAAACTCAAGACTAAAACTCCTGTGTTTCCTATTCCGCTTACAATATCAAATGTCTCAGAAACATATATATATATATATATATATATACATATATATATGTATATAAATATATATATATATATATATATATATACACAATTATATTATAAACACCAGTATATATATATATATATATGTATAAATATATATATATTATATATATATATATTATATATATATATATATATATATATATATTTCTAAACAGAAATGTAATAGCACATTTGTAAATGACACACAGGAACCCACAGTCGGAGAAAATAAACTTCGAATAAAGAAGAATCCTATATTTTCGGCTATCAAATGTAGCCCTCTTCAGGAAAGTACATGTACTTTCCTGAGGAGGGCTACAGTTGATAGCCGAAATATAGGTTTCTTTTTTATTCGAAGTTTATTTTCTCCGAGTGTTGGTTCCTGTGTGTCATATATATATATATGTATATATATGTATATATATGTATATATATATATGTGCATATATATATATATATATATATATATATACATGTATATATATATGAATATAAATATATGTATATATACATATGAATATAAATTTATGTATATATATATATATATATATATATACATAAATGTATGTATGTATATATATATATATATATATACATGTATATATATGTATATATATACATATATATATATATACATATATATATGTATATATATACATATATATATGTATATATGTACATATATATATATATATATATATATATATACATACATATATATGTGCAATTCACTATATCGCATGAATGTAAGACTTCGCAGAAAAACCACTCGGGGAAATAAGAGACAGGAACATGGGAGGTCACCACAAGACAATTTTCCACCAAAGCGGACGGGGACACGCCGTGGGCTGCTACATATTCAACAATTTTCTTTAAAATTAAATTATCCAGTTCATATAAGCCTAAACTTACTTTCATAATGTTATCAAAAGAATTGTTTAACATGATTAAATCCAGTCTTATTAAACATTTTTGATAACATTATGAACGTCAGTTTAGACTTATATAAACTGGATAATTTCATTGTAATGAAAATTGTTGAATATGTAGCAGCCACCGCGTATACTCGAACTGATATGCTTTGGTGAGAAAATGTCTTGTGTGACCTCCCATGTTCCTGTCTTCCTTATTACTTTTCTGTACATATGTTCCTACCCATTGTCATTCTTTATTTCCTGAAGATATCCGAATAGACGAAAACGTTTTGATCTTATAGTCTTATTTCCAGAGTGTTTTTTTCTGCGATATATATATATATATATATATATATATATATATATATATATATATATATTTGTATATTTCGGCAGTAGGTTTTCCTGTAGCCAGGTTTCATTGAAGAAAATAGCAATTGATGCATTGATGATCTTCTTGTGTAGAGTTTCAATACGTCTAACTATAGACTTGGCTTCAGGAGGTAAGTTTGCTATCGCTGGTCCAAAGGACATGATTCAAACTCAGAAGGGAAAAGAGTAGCGTTTTACTGGAGCTTGACGTTTCGTACACTGTGTACATTTTCAAAAACAATGACAAAGGTCAGAATACATAGACTTATATACTAAAAGAGAGGATCATAGTGAACATAAAGAAAACCAATAGGAAATTGTGATGTGAGGGAACCTATGGGAGAACAGAACGCCGTATATGGGTCAGCCAATCAGGGGCTTGGAACGATGCGTCAGGGAGTAGGGGTCATCAGTCGCGTATTAGACTTCGGGCGAAGCACATCTCTCCTAGCGGACGGTATGACCATGAATTCCTGTGACACTGAAGGTTCATGGTGGGCATGTTGTCTCGTATGAGGAGGGCCTCGAGGATCTGTAGCCGTCTTGTATCTTGGGCCTGTCCTATGATTTTAGTGTTTTCCGCCATGGTCTGTCTGGTAAGAGTAGTGTTGTGGTGAGATTCAATGTGTGTCTTAGGTGTACCATTTTGTAAGTGTAATGTAATTCTTCCTGAGAGTTTAGTTGTGCAGTATCGTATGTATGAAGAATGAAGGGACTCACAGTTCCCTTGTTTACAAAAGAATTCATACACTAGATGACTGCGTTGCAACTCAGAAGGAG
>NC_134804.1:39227157-39229657 GCF_046742065.1 Oratosquilla oratoria | reverse complement strand
AAAAAAAAAAATCTATTTCTTTTTTTTACCATTATTTCTTTTTTAATTTTCTATTATGGTAAGCTTGTTAAGGCATCCCAGAATTGTTTGCCCGTTAGCGTACGCGCACCCGCGCACGCATTTCTGTTCTTCCCTCCTGCTTCCCCTCCCCTCCTTCTTCTCTCCCGTTCCCATCCATCTCCCCTCACCCTCCTTTTCCTCTCCCCTTTCCCCCTCCCCTCCTTCCCCTCCCCTTCTTTCTTCTCCTCCCCTCCTTCCTCTCTCCCCGTTCCATCCTTTCCCCTCACCCTATCCTCACTTTCCTTTTTCCCTCCCCTCCCTCCTCCCCTCTCCCCTCCCCTCCCCCCTTCCTCTCCTCCCTGTATCGAAGCAAGGAATATACATGGGTTCCACCACACCTGATACACCTTCCCCCTCACCCTCCCCTCCCCTCATCTTCCTTTTCCCTTCCTCCTCCCCCTCCTTCCCCCCTCCCCCTTCCTTCACCTTCCTCTTCCCCTCCCCTCCCCTCCCCTCTCTCCTTCCTCCTATCCTCCCTGTATCCAAGCAAAGAATATACATGGGTTGCACCACACCTGATGCTCTAATGTAAGATGTTCACACCATGACGTGTGCGTGCACGGGAAAGAATTCTGTCATCTGCAACTTTCATGATAAAATGGCGATCAGGGTAGATGCCGATATTGCCAGTTATAAACCAACCTACTATATTCCCATGAAAATATGTTTATATGCGTTGTTGACCAACATACACAACCACACACATTTACTAATATCATATAAACCTTTAGTCATCGCTAAGAAAAACAAATAATGTTCTATAATTAAGATTAAATACAACTGCTGGTAACTATGTACAAAAGAATGTTAGGTCAGCAGTTTGACCTAGGATGACCCAGTAGATGACCGGAGAAGAGTCTGTAGAGAGTAACCCTTTCGACCGGAGGTTCCTCTGATTGTTGTGGAATAAAAAGTGACAATTTATAGAACCTCGGATTTTGTTTAACCTTTAATAAAGATTTACATGACAAAGTATACATCCCCGGCACCAGGGAGAGTCTTCCCTTCTCCCCTTCCCCCCTTCTCCCTTCCTCTCCTCCTTTTCTTTCCTCTCCCCTCCTTCCCCTCTACCCCAACATTCTCTTTCCAATCCACCTTCCCTTCCCTTCCTCTTCCTTGCCCTCCTCTTCCTTGCCCTCCTTCTCCCCTCCCCCTTCTCCCTCTCTCCCCTCCCTTTCCCCTCTCCCCCTCCTCCCCAGCCACCAGAAAGACGAGTAGTCTGACCAACGATAAATAAAGATGGATGGAAGCGAGGGAGAGCAATGGGGTTGGCCATCTAAGATGGAGGAGATGGGAAACCGGTGGGAAGGAAGGCAGGTACAAAGATAAGATAAAGAGGAATGGATAGAGAGAAAGAGAGGAAAACAGATCAAGGCAAATACAGGTAAAGATAGAGAGATAGGGAGTAAACAAGAGAAATTAATGTATATAGGGAAATACAAGAGTAAAAAAGATAGTGAGACTGAGAAAAAAGGGAGAACAGAAAGAGACAGAGGTAGATAGATATATACATAGACACATGGAGAGATACAGAGAGAGAGAGAGAGAGAGAGAGAGAGAGAGAGAGAGAGAGAGAGAGAGAGAGAGAGAGAGAGAGAGAGAGAGAGAGAGAGAGAGAGAGAGAGAGAGAGAGAGAGAGAGAGAGAGAGAGAGAGAGAGAGAGAGAGAGAGAGAGAGAGAGAGAGAGAGAGAGAGAGAGAGAGAGAGGTAAAGGGAGATAGGAGAGAGGAAAAGGGAGAGGGAGAGGAAGAGGGAGCAGGAGAGAGACAGGGAGTTAGAGAAGGAGAGGGAGAGGGAGTGGGAGAGGGAGTGGGACGGGGAAGAGGGAACATGGTGTAGGGAAGGAGAGAGAGAGAGAGGGATATATATATATAGGGAGAGAGGGAGAGAGCCAGGTAGACTCAGAAAATTACCACACAGCTACCAGTCCTCTGTTTTTTTCGAATCTGAATAAAATCACGTGGCAACAGTAGGGACATAACTCAAAGTGCGTTTTAGGATCAAAAGCGTAAAACTAAAAGAACCCAGAAAGCAGCTATGTCAGGAAAAATAGATGTATAAAAGATAAGATAAAACTTAAAGTAGACAAGGTGAGAGAGACAGGCATACCACAAGCACAGATGTAAGCACAAACAAGTAATAAATATGATTCCAGACGCTCCCTCTAAGCTTTGCCTATGTGCGAGCGCACGTATGTTACTAGTGCACATAAAGAAAAATGTGTGCACATAAGGTTTTCAAATACTATTAAAATTCATTCAATAAAGAAGTTCCACCCAAACATCAGCTTATAAATTCTCAAAAAATATGGTAACTTGCCAACTGTCAAACCAATAATTGTTTTGGTGGAGGTAATATGTAATACAAACTTACAAATTGTGCGGGTTTGCTTAAAGAATCAGATAGTGACTCGAATGGGTGTGCACATACTTCTCAGAGA
>NC_134804.1:39219657-39224657 GCF_046742065.1 Oratosquilla oratoria | reverse complement strand
ATATATACGTGTGCGTATATGTTTGTGCGTGTGTGTGTGTGTGTGTGTATGTATATATATAGATATATATATATATACATATACATATATATATATATATGCATATATATATATACATACATATATATGTATATACATATATATATATACATATATATATATGTATATATATATATATGTACGTATATACATATATATATATATATATATATATATACAGTAAAAGCTCTTTAATCCGTTATTATCGTATCTGGCTCCTTCTTATAACCGCCATATTATTCAAGAGGAAATAACAATTTTGTATAAAAAAGTATAAATTCGAAAAAATAAAATTTAAAATTCCCGCGCCACTCTCGCCGCCGCCAGAGGTAGCGCGCATCTTTCCCGCCATCTCCCACAAATCCCGCCGCTCCGTCAGGCCCAGTGCCCACTGTAATAAGACGCCTGATGTTAAGCGTGCGACTGTCTATTAGCAACTCTCTCAACACACAAACACATACCGACAGCAAAGGAAGGCAGTGATGGCTGAGTTGAAGGATATACGTGGTAGTGCTAAGCTTAGCGTCACTGATGAAGCTCTTCAGGAGTGGATGGAGGTCGACAATGACGAAGCTATTACCCCCACACTAACTGACGACGAAATCATTCAGGCAGTGATTGAGGAGAAGCATGGTAAGGAAATAGAGGCTGATAGTGAAGAGGAAGATGACCCAGAGCCAAGAGTAACGCGGAAGGATGCCGCTAAAGGATTGGCAACATTTATCAAGTTTGCGGAGCAGTGCACCTACATGGGGACTCACGACGTTATGTCTCTTCACTGTCTTCAAAATCAATTTTTAATGCAGAGAGACAAACATGCTAAACAAAGAGACATACGTGATTTCATGAAAATAAATATAGATAAATATGAATATACTGGTAAATAAATAAACAACAAAAGTGAAGCCATTGAATGAATTTTATTTAAGTACTCTATGAATAAAGGCAATAAATGTATTTTTTTAATATTCCTTCTCGTAACCGGAATTTCCCCTTTCCGGCATGTCTTTGGTCCCACTCGTGCCGGTTAAAAGAGCTTATACTGTATATATATATATATATATATATATATATATATATATATATATATATACATATATACACACAATGTGAATGTATGCCATAGGCCTCCATATTGTAAGCGCACCTACTCTATACATCAAAACGTTTTTAACGCCCCTCCTATCTCAACAAAAACTAGATAGAATAAACTAGGAAGAAATAGAATAAAGTATAATAAGATAAAAAAGAATTAAGTAGAATTAAATAAAATTGAATAAGATAAGATAGGATACAATGAAATAAAATAATATTTACAACAGAGGAAGATCACTTTTTTCCAGAGTGAACAAAGCAATCACGTTCACAATATCCTGGTTCATGTAATAACGAAATACTCCGTCTTTCTTCAGGCTAAAGAAAGTCTTCTAGATTTTATTATATTCGATTTTAGAAAACTACTTAGGGTTTCCTAACATATGGAACATAAATAATGGCTTTCTAAATATAGGAACGTCTTCCTTATACAAGTCTTCGATATTTGAAATTTCTAGTTTAAGAAATATTTTTTCTGAATCTAGAATATTTTGAATACTGGAGGCTCTCCAATATTTTAATGTATTTTCGAAAAAAAAAACGTTGCGAATATTACAATCTTCTAAACACTAGAGAAAAATTCTCAGTAATGGCAACTATCTAGATTTATTTTCGTGGTACACTAGTAATTGCTCTAAGAACTAATTCAACAAATTATATTTCAGGGCGAAAATCGAGTTCAGTAAGCGACCAATTGGTCTGGAGGGAGGTGGGGGGGGAAGAGGACAGGGAAGAGGTACCAAGGATATACGAGTTGTCTAAGTCAATCAAAAGTTCTTATTCCATTACGGATGATCTTATTGATGGAAAGTTTACGCCATTCATTTATTACCCAACTGCCCAACTTGTTTCACTTTCGAGTTAAAAAAGGAAGAAGAACGAAAGGACGAGGAGTAGGAGGAAAATGAGAGACAAGAGAGGAGGGGTTAGCCAAAAGGTGAGTAGGAAGAGGAGTAGGAGGAAAACGATGAAGAATACAAGAAGAGGAAACAAGAAGAGGTGAGAAGGAAGAGGAATAAGAGCAGGATAAGGTGGAAGAGTTTAAAGGAGAGCAAAAGGAGGTTGAGAGGAAGAAGAATGGAGAAAAGAAGGAAAAGGAAGAGGAAAAAGGATAGAGACAATAATGTATCATACGTAGTTTATACTGGCAAACGCTTATCACATGCATTAAACAGAAAGAGAATCCCTCTCTGGGACCATTTGAGCTTTATATATGTATATCTCCAAGTTATTCAGCAGAGTTGTTAAATGGGAGTAATCTACGGTATGTACAAGCCCGTTTTCGCATGGAGCTTTATGTGGAAGAAGGATACAATGTTTTCTTTGTGGCAATTAACCGCCTTCCTTCCCTCACTGACTCCCAGTTCCCTTTCTCTCCTGCTCAACCTATTTACCAGATCTTTCTCTGCTCTCCCTCTTTCCTTGATCTAATGCTATCTTGCTCTTTTTTCTTCTCCTCTTCCTTTTCCTATATTTTTCTTTTTCTACTCATTCTTTCGGTCACTTTCTTCTCTCTTACACACACAAACACACACACACAATCACACATACATACACACACACACACACACACACACAAAGACACACACACACACACAAAGACACACACACACACACTCACACACACACACACACACACACACACACACACACACACACACACACACACACACACACACACACACACACACACACACACACACACACACACACACACACACACACACACACACACACACACACACACACACACACACACACACACACACACACACACACATACACGCTTCTTTATCTTTCTTCCTTTCCCTATTATAGCATTCGTATATCTCCTAATCAATTTCCTGTCTCCTTTTTCTTCACCCTTCCCTTCCACCACTGTTACATAGACCCCAGTCACCCTTCTCCCTCTCCCCCTCCCATTTCTCCGTTCCCTTTACCCCTTCGGTTCCCTCCTCTTCCTTTCCCTCCCCCCCCTTCCTCGTTTTCCTCTTTACCCCATCAAAAGATAAATAAATAAAATCGTGCCTTCTACCCCCACCCCCTCTTCTCTGACAGGAGGTACTGGAGATGACACTATCAGTTTCCTCTTCCTCTCCCTTCCCCTCCCCCTCCCTCTCACTCTCCTTCCCCCCTTCCTCTCCTTCTCCTCTCCCCTGTATATTCCCTTTCTTCTCCTTCTCCCTTCTCTTTTCCTCTACCTTTCTCTCCCTTCTCCCTCTCCTCTCCTCGCCCCGTATCTCCGCTTTTTTCTCCTTCTCCCTTTCCTTTACCTCTCCCTTTCTCCCTCTCCCCTTCCTCTCCTCTCTTATCTCTCTCATCCTTTCCCTCTCCTTCTCTCCCTACTCCTCCTCCTCTCCTTCCTCCTCTCATCTTCTTCTCTCGCTTGGTTCTCCTTCTTCCTCTCCCTCTCCGTTTGCATTCCCTCTCCTTTTCTTCTTCCTCTCCCTCTCCTTCCTCTCCCCTTACTCTCTCCCTTCTTCTCTCTCTTCCTCTACTTTACACTTACTCTCTCTCTTCCTTTACCATAAAATTTCTCTTATCCTCTCATTTTCCCTCTCACTCTTTTTCCACTCTCTCCCTCTTCCTCTCTCATTTATGACACATTTCTCTCTCTCTATTTCAGTTTTGCATTATATTTTTTCCTCGTCATTTCCCTCTCACTCATTTTCCCATTAATTTCTTCCTCTCCCCTCTCCTTTTCGTAACGCCCTCCCTCCTCCTCCTCCTCCTCCTCCTCCTCCTCCTCCTCCTCCTCCTCCTATTCCTTCTTTCTCTTTTCCTCCTCTTCTTTCTCCGTGCCCATCTTCCTCTCCTTCTCCCTTTCTTATCTCACTCTCACTCTTCCTGTACCTCTCCCTCTCCCTCTTATTCCCCCTCTCATTCTCCCACTCATTCGCTTTCTTTTTCTCTCTTTTCTGAAGCTCCACATGTATACTGGATTGCACAAAAAATGGAGGTTCTGGGATGTGAAATGATGATATCCTGATTAAATATATATATATGTATATATATATATATATATATATATATATATATATATACATATATGTATATGTATCTATATCTATATATATATATATATATATATGTTATGTATATATATATATATATATATATATATATATATATATACATATATATATATATATATATATATATATATATATATATATACATATATATCTCTTGGACTCCAGCTTTTTTCGAACACGCTCACACGTTATATATATATATATATATATATATATATATATATATATATGTATGTATATGTATATATATATATATATATATATATATATGTATATGTATATATATACATATATATGTATATGCATATATATATATGTATGTATATGTATATATATATATATACAGTATATATATAATATATGTATATGTATATATATACATATATATATATATATATATATATATATACATATATATTTCCTGGACTCCAGCTTTTTTCGAACACGCTCACACGCACGTACGCAAACAGAGATACACACAATCACAAGCACACACACACACACACACACACACACACACACACACACACACACACACACACACACACACACACACACACACACACACACACACACACACACACACACACACACACACACACACACACACACATACGCAAACAGAGATACACACAATTACAAGCACACAAACACACACTCACACAGACACACATACGCACATGCACACACACGCACACACACACACATGCGCGCACGCACACACACACACAAACACTCTCACACTCACACACACACACACACACACACACACACACACACACACACACACACACACACACACACACACACACACACACACACACACACACG
>NC_134804.1:39199506-39204157 GCF_046742065.1 Oratosquilla oratoria | reverse complement strand
GTCTATGTGTGGTGTACGTATGTGTGTGTACATACACACCACATACACACACACACGCACATATATATATATATATATATATATATATATATATTTATATATGTATATATATGTGTATATATTATATATCTATGTATATATATGTACATATCTATATATACATACATGCATATATATATATATATATAAATATATATATATATATATAGAGAGAGAGAGAGAGAGAGAGAGAGAGAGAGAGAATATGAAAGAGAGGAGAGAGAGAGAGAGAGAGAGAGAGAGAGAGAGAGAGAGAGAGAGAGAGAGAGAGAGAGAGAGAGAGAGAGAGAGAGAGAGAGAGGGGGGGGAGGTAGAGGAGGAGTTAAGGAGGAGAAACGGGGTAAGCAAGGGGAGGAGGAGGAAGAAGAGGAGGAAGAGAGTGAGGTGGGGTTGCTGGAGGGTTGGTCGACAACAAAGGAGCACAAAGAATGGGAAAACCATTTGCTCTTGGCAAAGCAGTTTGTTTTGAATTTATGTGCACGTTATTCTTCATGAAATGGGGACAAGAATATCGCCACCATGTTTCCCCAGTGTGTCGTAAATGGCGACTGAATTGGAGACACGACTAGACCGGGTGACCTTATATCTTATTTTATTTATTTATTTTTCTAATCATTTATTCTATTTTATGTAATCTATTTATTTACTTATCTGCTTATTCATATTATTCTAGATTATTTTATTTTATATATCTCTTCATGTATTCATATATTTATTTTATTATTTATTCATTTATTTGTTTCTTTCTTTATTTATTCATTCATCTATTTACTTAATTATTTTCAGGTAAAAACAGGTCAGAATAGTATCGTTGGTTCTTTATAAAGTGGATTAAGGCTTTTGTATATGGATATATTTTTCGTGAAGGCAGCTTTTGTTTCGTGTGCGTGTGTGTGCACGTATGTGTGTATGTGAAATGTTAGTGAGCTGACAGCTTGACTCAGGTTTTCCCCTGGCAAAGAATTAATAAATGATAAAAGAATAAATAAATAGGTAAATAAATAAATAAACAAATAAATGAATAAATAAATAAATAGATAAATAAATGAATAAATGAATAGATAAATAAATAAATAAATAAACAAATAAATAAATAAATAAATAAATAGATAAATAAATAAATAAGTAGATAAATAAGTAAATAAATAAATAAATGAACAAATAAATAAATAGATAAATAAATAAATCCATGAATAAAATATATACCTGCTTTTGTGTGTATTTTAGCCATCATCAGACCCCCCCCCCCGGCACCACGAGGTAGCTAGGTATGAGAGCCTCTTATGATGCTCGGGGATTTCAGACCATAGTCCCTTAGTGATGCCATGTATTGATTCTGTGGGTTTCGAACCGCCTTCCTCTGGTTTTTCACCTCCAGACTCCATCGAAGTCCCAAAGATTTCCTTTGTGCATATTTACTGTGCTTCTGTCGATGACACTTTTCAAGAGATTGTTTAGATATTTGATCTCACAGATGAAATTTAAACGTATTCCGTTTCCAAAGACGACTGTCTTTCATGAAGGATTAAGTGACGGATGAATTCAGGCTTTATAAACCCTTTTCATAAACAAAGACATAGCGGATGGAAGGAAAGACGAAAGAGAGAGTGAGGAAAAAGGAGAGAGAAAGTAGAGAGAAAGGATAAGTAAGTAGGACGGGAGGGTGAGAGTATGAGAGAGAGGGAGAGAAAGAGAAAAAGGGAGAGAGAGAGGATGGGAGGGAGAGAGGGTGTGAGGGGAGAGAGAAAGGGAGGGAGAGAAGATGGAAGGAAGAGAGGATTGGAGGGAGAGAGAACGGGAGAGAGAGAAGACGAAAGGGAGAGAGGATGGAAGGGAGAGAGGACAAGAGGGGGAGAGGACGAGATATAGAGAGGACAGGAGGGAGAAAGGACAGTAAGGAGAGAGGACGGGATGGAGAAAGGACGGGAGGGGGAGAGGATGGGAAGGAGAGAGGACTAGTATGGAGAGAGGAAGGGAGAGAGAGAGGATGGGAGAGAAAGAGAACGAGAGGAAGAGAAGATGGGAGGGAGAAGGTGTAGGAGGAAGAGAGGACGGGAGAGAAAAGGAGAAGACTACACTTAACTCGGGTTCACACTATGCCTCATACAGACCTGCATGTTGCAGGTGGTGCTGTTGAATGCTGAGCTAAGCAACCACACTACTGTCCACACTAAATGGGCGTGAGAAAAGTATGCCAGTCTCACAGATGCAATTCTTATCTATATCATTGGATAGCTCCTATCATTCTGAGTATTTTGAGCTTCATAAATAAGGACCGCAAATTAATAGTAATGTCAGTAGCGGTTTTTAACTTTTTTTTTTATGGAGGGGCTTCGGACGAGAATGGCACATCCGCACCTAAACTAAGAATTCTCTTGCAAATGTGTTACCAGTGCTGGGATCAGGGAAAACGTAAAAATGTATTGCATGCAGGTGGCCACAATCTTTCGTAGTGGCATATTTTTATTAAGGAAAAATCGGTAAAGGTAAAATTGCTTGCCAGTCGCACGGATGCAATTCATTTCTACACCATTGTATAGCTCCTATCATTCTAAGTATTTTGAGCTCCATAAGTAAATACTGCTAGTTAACAGTAACGTTAGCGGCGATTTTAAAAAATATAGTGTATTTTTTGGTGGGAGACTAAACGGACTAGCAGAAGTGGCCATGACGAAGAGCGCGATGCATACGTTTCCTCTCAACAAAGGCTGAGGCGACACTGACGACATGTACATGCTCATCAAATCGATGCGGTTCAAAACAGCTCAGCAGCGCGCTGGTGGTGTTGAAAACTTTGATTTTCAACAGCGCCACTAACACCTTCTTACAAGAGAAGTAGCCAAGTCAAAAGGCAAGTACCTACTCCCGCCTATTTTACTCCCACCAATTCCATTCCGATTCACCACCTCCACCACCTCCACCACCTTTTCTTCCTTCTCATCTTAGCTCCATACGGATGACGGGTCATCCTTGCATTTCGCTTACTGCCCTGAGTCAGAAGCGATGCAGCAAGACACAGCACATCCAAAGGGGAAAAAAAAAAAAAAAAAGGAAGAAGATGGGGAGAAACCCCTTCGGCCTGCGTCAAAATATCATTCACACATAACAATTCTCTACTCCCCGCATCCCCCTCCTCTCCCATCTTGCATTACAGTATCATCTATACACAGCCATTCTCCATTTACCTTATCTCCTGCCTTTTCCCTTTTACTCAACGCTCCTTTCACCCCATCCATCCATCTCATTCTCGGTCGTCCCTTCAAATTCACTCCCTCCATCTCTGCCTTCCACATCTCTTCTAGTAAAAATGAAATCACCTGGTGATATCAAGGACAAGATGGTTAACTCCTCGACATTTAGTGTTGCCGCTGAACTGAATAAAAAAGTTTGGCAGTTACTAGAAGTATATATATTAATGTGACGCTGTCGTCATCTCGGGGAATGAAGGGTTAATTGAGATGGTTTGGCTAACTTAGTTACTTAAACCTTTACTTCCAAGAATCTATTTCTCTAAAAAGAAATAATAATAACAATGAAAAAAAAACAGATAAATAAACAGATAAAATCATAAGAAACTACGAATCTTTAGAGATGCCAAAATTGTCCTTTTTGGCAAAGGATTGCTACTTTATCAAAGATGATTCAGCTTAACGTTGCAGACTCCCTCTATCAGGAGGATAGGATGATACACCTTACAGAGGACTTTAGAACGTGGAATTTAATGAACCATGCCCTTGGTCCAACTCACTGGTGGAAGGGTTCGTACTTTCATCACCTCGACCTCTGTCGCAAGTGGCGACACTCTAATCCGCTCATCCAGCAAGCATCCTTATCAAGATAAGCCCATAGATACTGTGGACGGGATAAGCCAGGTAACAAAGGGATTATAATCTATAAAAGAACAAAGCCCTTAAAGGTGCTACAGTCTTCCTTTGAGGCCAAAAAAGTGTTGACACTGTGAACTGGCTATAATTCGGTCGCAGACTCTCAAAGCTACAAACTTCTCGTAGTCTGCCTCTGTTCCTTCCCCCCCCCTTCACCTCGCTTCTCCCCTCTCCTATCCCCTCCCCCAGCCCTCCTTCCTCTCCCTCCTTCCCGTCCACGACAAGAGTTAGGTGCACAGAGAAGTTACAGGGTATTTCAGAATGTTTGAAACCCGCATAAAGGATTGTCATAGGTCTTCCTCTTGGCTCTGTACTGATTTTGGTCCCGTATAAATGTCTTTACATAGAAAATCTCCCGTTCAATTGTATGATACGTAAATACACATGCATAAGCTCGTGTACACAAACATACAAACACACACACACACACACACACACAATTTCCTACGTGTATAGGTATTTTCCCCAAACGGAAATGGACATCTGTTGGGATGGCAGAAGGGTTTCATGGTGGTTTGTGGGCGTGCAGGCGCGCGGGCGTGGAGGCTGCTCCCGACAGCTGCAGCCCAGGAAGGATGGGCGGCGTGGACGGCAAGCGGCGCATTTTCATTCTAGACTGGAGAACCAAATCGGAAAATTTTCAATTTCGACTTTGCCACAAAAGCTACAGAACAGTGCGCGTGTCCTTCGCTTGTGTCTGGGGCTATTTTTTTTGTGAAAATAAGGCT
>NC_134804.1:39162006-39164506 GCF_046742065.1 Oratosquilla oratoria | reverse complement strand
GTAAGGGTAGGTTAGGTTAAAATAGGTTCGTTTAGGGTAGGTTGGCTTAGGACAAGTTTGGTTAGGGTAGGCTAAGCTAGGTTATATTAGATGAGGTCAGGTTAGGTAAGGTTAGGTTAGGAGAGGTTAGGCTAGGGTAAGTTAGGCTAGGTTAGATTAGGTTAGGTGAGGTTAGGTTAGGTTAGGTTAGGACATGTTAGGTTAGGTTAGGATAGGTTAAGTCAGACTAAGTTAGGTTATATTATGTGAAATTAGGATAGATGAGGTTAGCTTAGGTTAGGACAGGTTAGGTTAGGTTAGAGTAGGTTAGGCTAAGTTAGATTAGGTGAAGTTGGGTTAGGTTAGATTAGGCTAGGTTAGGTTAGACTAGAATAGGATGGATGAGGTTAGTGTAGGTGAGGTTAGGTTAGTTAGGTTGGGTTAGGATACGTTATGCTAGACTAGATAAGGTAAGATTAGTTAGGTAAGGTGAGGTAAAATAAAGTTAGGTGAGGTAACACTAGGAGAAATTGTATTAGGTTAGATAATACCGACTTGGGTAAGATTAGGTGATATAAGGGTAGGTTAAGTTAGGTTAATTTAGGCTAGGTAAATCTAGTTTGAGTTAGGTTCTATGGAAAGCTAGGTTAACCAAGTTTATAATAGTTTCGGTTTCATTATGTTTACTTAAGTTTGTTTATGTTCGGTCAGGTTAGGTTAGGTTTGGTTAGTTTAGTGTCGAGTCCAAATATAACATGAACCCAACAGATAAATTATCTTTTTGATCCCTAATATCATTCGCCCATTCTACGTATTTGGATAACCCAGTTAGAAACACTTTCTTGTTTAATTAACGTTTTTAATGCAACGCTTGAAATTTATTTACGCCAGTGTGGTTGATCAATTCAAAACAGTTATGTTTTGATGTGCAAAAATACAAAAGCAAGCAGTTCATGACGCCACCGGTTAGCTGGGTGAAGCACTTTTTGCTTTCCTCTGGAACTGGGTCGTTAAATTGAAAAATAAATAAATAGATAAAACAGCAAAACATTTGTTTTTTCGTGGTAAAAAAAGAAATAATAATATTACAGTTACAGACATAACATTGTTCAATTTCTCGTCCAAATATTAATGTTCAAGAAAACAGAAATAATGTGTATATGTGCTACAGTAAATTCATGCAATATAAGTTCATTTTGAAAATATCTGTTCACTAATTAAGCTT
Source organism: Oratosquilla oratoria (assembly GCF_046742065.1). Lineage (NCBI taxonomy): Eukaryota > Metazoa > Arthropoda > Malacostraca > Stomatopoda > Squillidae > Oratosquilla > Oratosquilla oratoria. The sequence continues at coordinate 39,163,302 of NC_134804.1, read as the reverse complement.
ACCAAAGAGTTCAAATTGCAAATAATAAGCAACAATTGTTTGGGGCATTTGAGGTAAGAGTAAATGTATACGAGATTATCAGGATTTTGACATGATTATGCTCACTAATAAGGGCTCAAAATATAACAACGCAAAGAGAATCAAATGACAATGACCCTTCGGGTGTTGTGCAATATTGTTTATATTCCCACGCAGTGGGAAGTGAGAAACCCCTGGTAGGGCAAATCCCTGGTAGCTGCAGGAAGCCTTTTTTTTTTTTTTGCCGACGTTGGGTCGCTTCCCCGCCTGGCCAGGGCTGCCGGGAACCAACACAGCAAACCCCACGGCTGGTCCTGGGGCTCAAAACCACCTTGTCATGCGTTCAAGACACTATCCACTGCGTATACTACAGCCAATCCAACACGCTTGATAATTCCCCTGCACACCGTACCATACAACTTATCTTACCTAGTCTGCTTCATAAGAACATAAGAAACGAGGAGACTACTAGAGACCATAAAGCCTACACAAGGCAGTTACATGTCCCATACTACCAAGCAACCCTATCCATAAAGTTATCTAATCTTCTCTTAAAACAACTAATTGTTTGAGCACTTCAGTGGTGAAGGTTCCAAACGAATAGACCGACGACTCTTCAGGAGACCATTGAAGGCTTCTGAGATCTTCTGAGATCTTTCAAGGAGGGGCCCAAGAAGTAAAAAATAGTTGTTGTTAATACCAGACGAGTTTTACTTTCAGGTTTCGAGTAATTATATATGTTATAACCCTTGCCCAGAAATCAGCGTTTTTATCCATGGGAACATAATCTCGCCGATGAGGTGAAGTCACGGAGGTAGTCGTGAATAAGAGACTTAAGGAAGATAGTAACAGGAGGAGATTATAGAAATTAATATTCCATCGTTTCTATTTTCGGGAATGATATTGATTCGAAGAGGTGGAGGTATAATGATGGTAAAGGAGATACCCAAGGTCTCCAAGCAGGATAGCACAATGTATGGATAATATCAGTTAAATGTGATCAGCATTTCTATCTTAATTGGAGTCACGAAAGTCTCCAGTCACGAAAGAACTACCACGTGACTCTGGTCCATAGGGGTGACATTATAGTTACTGAGATTTTTTTTTTTTTATGTAAAACAGGAATCAATGAGATATCTTTTTAAGAACCATTATTCTGAACTAAACATTTCGACATAAGAAATGATAAGTAAAAAATATATGTATAAAAAGAAAAATTAATACATGAGTAAATAGGTAAATGATGAGTAAATAAATAAATAAGTAGGTAAAGAAAAA
>NC_134804.1:39147006-39154506 GCF_046742065.1 Oratosquilla oratoria | reverse complement strand
GAACTCTTTAAAGGAAAAGGAAAAGGAGAAGGAGTACAAGAAAAAGCTGAGAGAGGAGTGGGGAGAAGTGAAGGATAGAGTAGAGACAGGAGTGGAGGAGGAATGGGGATGGTTCAAGGAGGGAGTCACAAAGTGTGCAAAGATGGTGTGTAGAACAAGATGGATGGGAGGAAATAGAAGGAAAGGTAGTAAATGGTGGGATGAGAAGGTTGTAGAAGAGAACAAGCGAGCTTTCATAGATTGGTTACAAAATAGGACGAGGGAGTCATATGAGAGGTACAAATAAAAGAGAAGAGAAGTAAAGCAGAAAATGACAGAAAATTTTTAAATTAATAAAAAGATGTTTTGGAAAGAAATTAAGAGAGGAAGAGGAGGCGAATCAAGTAGAGAAGAAAAGGTAAAAGGTGGAGATGGAAAAATGATCATGGAAGAGAAGGCAGTAAGAGAAAGATGGGCAGAGTATTATGAGTTGCTAAATGTGAAGGAGGATAGGGAGGGAAAGATAGTTGCAATGGGAAGTGCTAAGAAAATGACCGTGATGAGTGAGGAAAATTGAGGAGAAATAAGGAAGGATGAAGTGAAGCCAGTTGTTAAGATGATAAGAGTAGGTAAGGCACCTGGTCTGGATGGATGCCACGCAGAATGTCTAAAAAAAGGAGTACAGGGATGGTGGACTGGCTGGTGAGGTTATTTAATGTATGTTGGAGAGAGGGTAGAGTGTTAGGGGACTGAAGTAGTGCCTGTATAGTTCCATTCTACAAAGGAAAAGGGGACAAGTGTAAGTGTAGTAGTTTCAGAGGGATTAGCTTGTTAAGTGTAGTTGGGAAGGCTTATGGAAGGCTGCGTGGGTCAGATTTTTATGATAAGACAGATATGTGAGGAAGCTATAGGAAAAGGTTAGGATGATTTTTGGGCTTTTATGGATCTGGAAAAGGCTTATGACAAGGTAGACAGGAAGGCACTGTGGGAGGTTTTTCGGATATACGGGATAGGAGGAAAGCTTCTAGGAGCTGTCAGGAGTTTTTACGAGAGTAGTATAGTATGTGTCAGGATTAGAAGTGGAGAGAGTGAGTGGTTTGAGGTAAAGGTGGGACTTCATCAGGGATGTGTTATGTCGCCCTGGCTGTTCCAGTCCGCTCGTGACCTCAGCTCAGTCCGCTCGTGACCTCAGCTCAGTCCGCTCGTGACCTCAGCTCAGTCCGCTCGTGACCTCAGCTAGAGACCTCGTTTTTCTGCACAGACACCAGCTAGCGAATACCTGTGAATTTTATATCTCCGAATAGTGTTAAGTGATTGTGTTGTGTTTTTGTAATTGTATACGTATAGCGCTATACAGTTACAGATATAATATAAAGTGCAGGGTTCTATTTAATTTCAAAACAGTTTTCTGTTACCGTACTCCAAAAGTAGGAGAAATAGTATAAGGTAAGCAGAGTAAGCTTCGCGTATTTAGTTTATTAGAGACCGCTTTGATTTTTTGTTGTTGTTGATTTGTATTTTCTCTTTGCCGTTTTTATTTCTAAAAGGTGAGCGAAATGGCCTGTGAAGTTTGCGTGAACCTAGAGGTCCGTCTTAGGATGTGTGAGGAGGAAATTCGGCTTCTCAGGAGTGCGCTCCGTGAGAAGAGTGAACCCTCCCCACAACCCAAAGAGCGTTCCACTTCTTCACCTACTGTCACTGCCATGAGCGAGTGGCGCTCCGTGGGGTCCCGTTTGTCGAGCCCGCGTTCGGTAGACGTGTGCCCTGTGGAGCAACCGCTGGCTCTAGTCAATCGTTTTGCTCTACTGGAGGATGAAGTGGCTGAAAACCAGGAGTTCTTGGTGGTGGGGGACTCCATGGTTCGAGGCTATGACGACATCCTGCAGCGAAAGACTAAGCGACGTTGCAAGCTTGTATGTCAACCGGGCCGTGGGATCGTTGATTGTACCCGGTCCATCAGGGAGCAAGGACGGAAGAACACGGTTACGATTGTTCATACGGGAAGTAACGATGTAGGTAGGGTGAGATCAGAGGAGCTTGTTCGGAATTACAAGGTCCTCCTTCAGGAGATGAAGGAACGTGGGAGCCGTCACGTAGTCTGTGGGATCCTCCCGAGGATCTACGCAGGTTCGTGTTGGAACAGTAGAGCCATAGGGATCAATGATAGGATATCGCAGTTGTGCACACAATTGGGATACCACTTTCTTGATCCTTGGTATCTCTTTTCTAGGCGCCATGACCTTTACGCTTCTGATGGGATCCACCTTACCCGCAGAGGCAAAGATGTTCTTACAAACCTCATTGTGGGAGTTTGTAATGAACTAGCTCCTTTTTTAGGGTAGAAGGCCAAAGGGAAGGGGAAATAGAATGTACTTGGGAAAACAGTGTAGAGTATAGCATTAATGTAGAACAATGTACCAGTATAGGACAAAATATAATTTTAGGATTTAATGTCGCTAGAGGACGAAATGTCACATTAGGATATAATGTCATAGGCCAAAATGTCACAATGGGATGTAATGACAGTGGAGGACAAAAGATCACGATGGGAAGTAATGATAGTGGAGAACAAAATATCACGATAGGATGTAATGATAATGGAGGAGAAAATATCACGGTAGGATATAATGTCATTGAAGGCCAAAATGTAATTTTAGGAAGGGATACCGGACAGAATGTCAATGAAGGCCAAAATATCATGATAGGATGTAATGTCGCTAGAGGACGATATGACACATTAGGATGTAATGTCATAGGACATAATGTCACAATGGGATGTAATGACAGTGGAGAACAAAAGATCACGATGGGAAATAATGATAGTGGAGAACAAAATATCACGATAGGATGTAATGATAATGGAGGAGAAAATATCACGGTAGGATATAATGTCAGTGAAGGACAAAATATAATTTTAGGAAGAGATACCGGACAGAATGTCAATGAAGGCCAAAATATCAAGATAGGATGTAATGACAGTGGAAGACAAAAGATCACGATGGGATGTAATTATAGTGGAGGAAAAAATATCACGGTAGGATATAATGTCACTGGAGGACAAAATATAATTTTAGAAAGGGATGCCGGACATAATGTCACTGAACGATGGGAGGCCGGCGTGAATCACGGTGACGTAGGGGGACAAAATGTACAAAATAGTTCGGATGACCGTAATCGACCAGATGTCCGTGATGGGGGAAATTTTAATTTTGATAGGAGAAATGTTAATGAGGCATTGAATGTCAATGAAGGACCAAATAATAATAATATAGAGCAAGGCATAAATAAAAAACAAAATGATAATATAAGACATGATATTGAATCTCAAAATGTGGCAAAAAGAAATAATCACGAGTTTCTTAAAACTATGTACTTTAATGCTCGTAGTATTAGGAACAAATTTCAAGAAATACAGGCGTATGTCAAAAGCGAAAATCTCGATATGATAGGAATAACTGAGACATGGTTAAATGGTACAGAGTTCGAAGCTGAATTTAATATTGCGGGATTTAAACACTTTCATCAGGATAGAAACCACAAGAAAGGTGGGGGTGTTCTATTGTACGTTAAAAACAATGTTCATGCTTGTGTTTTAGAGAAAGTGAAACAGGATGCATATGACAGTTTGTGGGTTGAGTTAACCCTAACAAATGGACAAAAAATGAATATAGGTGTAATATATAGGCCAAAGACATTATCATTAGCAGACGACAAACTGTTATTTCAAGAACTGTCTAGTTTCTGCAACCGGGATTTATTGATAATGGGTGGTTTCAATTTTACTGACATTGATTGGATGACCCTTGAACATGGCCATATAGGTAGTCGCTTGATTGATTTTCTTGGTGACAATTACTTAATTCAGCATGTAAAAGAGCCCACAAGATATGGAAACTTGCTCGATTTATTGATCACTAGCCGCGAAAGCATGGTAACTGATGTAGAAGTCGGTGAATCTGTTGCAAATAGCGATCACAATTTAGTCAGATTCAAACTCCTAAACAATTTTAGAATAGATACTTGTGCTTCTAAAATACCCGATTTCAGTAAAGCTCAGTTCATAGAACTATGTCAGGAGCTTCAGCTTACAGATTGGGAGGCAAAATTAAACGAAAGGCCTGTAGATCAGATGTGGGAAATATTTCAAAATACGCTCACTAAGATGATTCAAACTTACATTCCTTTTAAGGACAGACGTCCCCCAAATCAGGCTCGCCCAAAGTGGCTCGACAAAGAAACTGAAAAAAGTATTGCTAAAAAGAGACAGGCTTATAAGAAATATAAGTGCTCGGGTGCATCTAATGACAATACGAAATGAACATCGCTGATAAATCCAAAGAGAATCCCAAAGAATTCTATAGTTACATTAGAGATAAAAAGGTTGTTAGGAATCACATTGGTCCACTATTATCTGCTGACGGTCAACTTGAATATTCAAATGAAGGAATGTGTAATATCTTAAACAATTATTTTAGCTCGGTATTCGTAAACGAAACACCTCAAAGTGAATTCCAAACTGAAACCTGTGAAAAGTCTGGGGTAAACTTACTCACTACGGTAAATATAACAAAAGAAAAAATTAAAAGGTGTATAGACAAACTCAAAGTTAATAAAACACCAGGGCCTGACGGTTGGCATCCAAGAATCTTAAAGGAAATGAAAAATGAGATTGTTGTTCCATTAGAAATTATTTTCAAGAAATCCATCATATCCGGAGATGTCCCAAGAGAATGGAAGCTAGCTAACGTTACTCCCATATTCAAAAAAGGTGACAAAAAGAAACCAAATAACTATAGGCCTATAAGTTTGACTTCGATCGTAGGAAAAATAATGGAAACTATCATCAGAGATGATATCGAATATCATTTAGAAAGTAACCGTTTGATAAATGATAGCCAGCATGGTTTCAGACGGAAACGTTCTTGCGTGACTAACTTACTCGAATTCTACAACACAGTTGTCTCGAATTATGACAAAAGAAACAATTTAGATTTAATATATCTAGACTTTGCAAAAGCTTTTGATACCGTCCCACACGAAAGACTACTTACTAAATTAGCTTTGCATGGAATAAGTGGTAGCCTATTAGGTTGGACTAGTAATTGGTTGAAAGGTCGAAAACAGAGAGTTGTTTTAAATGGAAAAACTTCTGGATGGAAAAATGTTGCAAGTGGAGTTCCTCAGGGTTCCGTTCTTGGGCCACTTCTATTCATAGTATATATAAATGATATAGACAATGGACTAAAATCTACTGTTTCCAAATTTGCTGATGATACAAAACTGTGCGGAGTGGCAAATGATCACTCAAACCAATTAGATATTCAAGAAGATTTAGATAAATTACAGCAATGGTCTGAAAAGTGGCTAATGAAATTTAACACAAGTAAATGCAAGGTAATGCACATAGGTAAAAATAACAGTAAGTACGATTACAAGTTATTTGGAAATTCGTTAACAAAAGTGGATAGTGAAAAAGATCTCGGCGTAATTATCAGTAACGACCTCAAATCATCCAAGCCGTGTATTTCAGCCTCTGAGAAAGCAAATAAGATTCTGGGATTGATTGCGCGATCTTTTGATTTCAAAAGTCCATCACTCATTAACAAGCTATATAAATCGTTAGTTCGTCCACATTTGGAATATGCTGTTTCCGTATGGTCACCGAATCTCATTAAAGACATTGACAGACTGGAAAAAGTACAACGGCGAGCCACAAAACTGATTCCAAATATCAAAAATAAATCATACGAAAATCGACTTAAGCACATGAATCTGTTTTCCCTAAAAAAGCGTAGACTCAGAGGTGACTTGATACAGGTCTTTAAGATTTTAAAGGGAATTGACAACATCAAAAGTGACCAAATTTTCACATTGAATGAGAATCAGACAAGAAACAATGGTCTCAAACTGTCCGGAAATAGATTCAATTTGGAAGTAGGTAGAAACAACTTTGCCAACCGTGTAGTTAATGAATGGAATAAACTTCCTGCACAGGTAGTGCAATGTAGTTCAGTTCGAAGCTTTAAGAATCATTTAGATAAATACCTAAGATGCTGTAATTATAATTTGTTATATTATTTGTTTTTGTTATAATTTGTCTCTGATTTTCATTTATTATTAGTTATATGTCAATTTATTATCATTTACTATTTACCTGTTTGTTATTCAACTATACCAATGCATTTATTTATGTATTTTAATTGTTATTTACATTGTTATAGTTTTAATTTATTATTAATGATTTTTTTTTTTTTTTTTTGCATCCGACCTATATATGGATCAAAAGGTCTCCTGTCGGCATGCTTTGCCTTTGTAATCCTTTGTAAAAGACTAGTAAAAGAGGTATGGAAGGCAGATGTGGAGGGAGTGAATATGAGGGGACGTCCTAGGATGAGATGGATGAATGGGGTGAAGGGGGGTTTGGGGAAGAGGGGAATGTCTGTTGAGGAAGGATGGGAGAGGACAGAAGATAGGGGTGAATGGAGAATGGTTGTATATGGATGATGTGATGCATGAGGTGGAATGGGTGGGGGGTGAGGTAGTACGTGTGAGCAAAATTTGATGCAGCCCAAAGGGAATTCTCCCCGTCTTATCCTTTTCTGCATGGGGGGATTGAGAGGGGGGGTTGCCGATTTAATGAAGCAGCCTTGTTGTGGATGTGCTGTGCCTTGTGACACTGCCTCTGACCCAGGGCAGTGGACAGGGTGCAGGGATGACCCGTCATCCAGGAGATGCTAAGATAAGAGGGAGGGTAGAGGGGAAGCTTTAAGAATCATTTAGATAAATACCTAAGTAAAATGCTGTAATGATTATAATTTATCTTATATTATTTGTTTTTGTTTTGTTATAATTTGTCTGTCTGATTTTCATTTATTATCAGTTGTATGTCAATTTATAATCATTTACTATTTACCTGTTTGTTTGTTATTCAACTATACCTATGCATTTATTTATGTATTTTATTTGTTATTTACATTATTATAGTTTTAATTTATTATTATGTTTTTTTTTTTTCATCCGACCTAGATATGGATCAAAAGGTCTCCTGTCGGCATGCTCCGCCTTTGTAATCCTTTGTTATACATGGATGAGGTAGTGCGAGAGGTAAATGCAAGGGTGGTGGTTTAGCCATTGGAGATGGTTAAAGAAAATGGATCAGAGGAGGGATTGAGGAAGCAGGATCAGAGGAGGGATTGAGGAAGCTGGTGACAGAGTTTGGGAGAGTGTGTGAAAGAAGAAAGTTGAAGATAAATGTGGGTAAAAGTAAGCATTAAGAGAGAGAGACTGGAGGAAGTGGATAGTTTTAGATACTCAGGTGCGAATGTGACAAGAAAGGGAGGAGTGGAGGTGGAGGTAGAATGTAGATCGAGAGAAGCGAGTAAATTCCTTGTAGGATTAAAAAATGTAATGAGGAATAGACATTTGGGAATGGATGATAAGAGAAGATTGTATGAAAGAGTGTTTGTGCCAACAACACTGTATGGGGCAGAAACATGGAACATAAGAGAGGAAGAGAGAAGG
>NC_134804.1:39122006-39129506 GCF_046742065.1 Oratosquilla oratoria | reverse complement strand
ACTTCCCACCCAAACTCCCTTTCTCCTTCCCTACCTCCCTCCCTGTCTACCTCCCTCCCTCTTTCTGTCCTTTGTGACCACACAGTCGTCTGGCCTCGTCGGGTCGAACAGTGCGTCATGTCCTCCTGGCATCTGGATCCGTGTCACGGTGCCAGGTACAGCCCCAGGGCCGTGGCTCCAGAATACCTGCACCAGCTTATAACTCTCCTCATACTCTTCTTCCCCTTCCTTCTTCCCCTCATCGTCTTTTTCTTCCTACATCTTCCGCTCCTCTTCTTTTCATGATTCTCCTTTTCTCGCCTACTGGCACCTTCAGCAACTCCTTCTTCTTTTCTTCTTCCTCCTCCTCCTTCTTCTCCTTGTCTCTTCTTTGTTAAAAGTGTTTGTTTGAATCCAAGACGTTTTTTCTTTCGATTGTATGTCGCGTCTGTTGCTGCTGTCACTTCCGTTTTCCCACCTTCTCCATTTCTATACATTTTCTTTATTTATCTATGTATTCTATTTTTTCTTCTTTAGGTGTCTTCTTCGGCATCAGTATACACACACACACACACACACACACACACACACACACACACACACACACACACACACACACACACACACACACGCACACACACACAAACAGACACACACACACACACACACACACACACACACACACACACACACACACACACACACACACACACACACACACACACACACACACACATATATATATATATATATATATATATATATATGTGTATATATACATATATGTATATATATATATATATATATATATGTATATGTATATATATAACTATATATCAAGGGCTACTATTACACAGGACGTGCGCACCGAGATCCCTGGGTCCGCTAGCGGAGGCCATTGCTTTCTTTGTAGCCTAACATTATATATTGGACAAATATATAAATACTAGAAACCTTACATTGTATATAGGACAAATATATCAAATATTGACTTAGTCAATGCAGTATAAGTTAATATAAACTTTTATAGTGAAATAATAAACTATTTCTAAGGCACTGTTATGCTTTGAAATGCCAATTTTAGCCGGACTTAACAGGTATTATTGTCTTGTTCAGCATCCTCAGTTCCTCAAGATGGTTCAGAACCTGAGGCCAGGTTATGTTCCTCCATCCAGAAAAAATATTGCTGATAAGTACTTGGATCTTGTGTATGAAAAGGAATATAAAAAGTGTGTAGATGACCTGAATAATGAAACTGTATCTCTTTCAATTGATGAGTGGTCTAACATCCATAATGAGCTCATAATATGTGTCATCCTAACAACATCCACTGGTCAGAATTACATGAAACAATTTCTTGGGAATTGTCCCAATCAATGAAATGGTTGTAGTCTCTAATGTAAGGAAAAATTTCACTTGAAGATTGGCCAGTACGGACATTGTACTTGTTTCATGTAATTCTTATTTGGTAAGGAATATAATTGAATCGTGTTTCATTAAAAAAACTTTTAATTATAATCTCAATTTAAGCACTGGTCTTTTCAAACAAGATAGTTTTGTCAGCAATCAAATTGTAGGACAATGTCCCAAAGCTCCGCCTTAGCAATCTTGTGTGACCTTTTATCAGCTGTGTCAACTGTCACCTATTTCATTCATTTATTCCTGTTATTAATTTTTATTTTTATCTTTTCTATTTTTGTTTATTTGTAAAACAATATTTATGTATTTATGTTGAGTGACCTCTCCTTTTCTCTACACTATTGTATTTAAGCTGTACTTTGAAAATGTCTTAGATAGACAAAAACGTTCAGTATTCCGATCTTTGATTTCCTCGTGGTTTCAAGCAATATATATATATATATATATATATATATATTATATGTATACATATATATATATATATATATATATATATATATGTATGTATGTATGTGTGTATGTATATTTTGACTGCAGGTTTTCCTGTAGACATATTTCATTGAAAAAAATAGCAGTAGATGCATTACTGATCTTGTGCATATTTTCAAGACTTAGTTTATGTAGGTAAGGTCGCTATCGCTAGTCCGAAGGCATGATTCAAATTTAGGAAGAGGAAGAATAGATTTTTAGTAGGGCTTAACGTTTCGTACACTGTGTACATTTTCAAAAGCAATGATAAAGGTCGAAATACATGGTCTTATATACTAAAACGAGATGAGAATAGATAGCACATATGCAGCCAATAGGGAAGAGGGTTGTGGAGGGAACCAATGAGGGAGTTAGTCGGCAGTACGAGCATCCGCCAATCAGGAACGTCGAACGAGGTGCCGGGCAGGTGAAATCATGAGGCGGACAGAGGGCTTCGAGCAGGACACATCTTGGCAAACAGACGGGATGACCATGAAATCTTCTGTTTGAAGGTTCATGAAAGGCACTCTCGGATGAGAAGGGCTTCGAGAATCTGCAGTCTTCTTGTATCTTGATCTTGTCCTAAAATTTTAGTGTTTTCGACCATGGCCTGCCTGGCGAGAGTAGTGTAGTGGTGAAAGTATGTGTGCCTTTGGTGTCCCGTTCTGTAAATGTAGGCTGATTCTTTTTGAAAGTTTAGTAGTTCAGGATCCTATGTATGAAGAATGAAGTGACTCACAGTTCTCTTGTTTACAAAAGTATTCATACACAAGATGACTGCGTTTTAACATAAACGGAGCGTGGGTGGGGTCGTTCTTGAGTAGGAGATTCGAAGTTTTCTTGTTTTTGTAATAGATGGAGAAATCCACACGGTCAAGAGGGTTGGCAGGTTTGAAATAACGTTTAATAATTTGCTAGATGATTTTATCTTCGGTTTTATATTCTATAGTCATGTGGGATTTATAGAATAATTGATTATTTCACCTAAATTGGGGCGGTCTGGAGCTTGGTCGTACCATTTGTTGAGTTGCCTTTTGATGACCCTGGAGATTTCATGGTTGGTTTTGCCATTATGTAATAGGACCTGTGTGACTCTTTCAATTTCTTGATTGGTGTTTTTCCAACTACTGCAGTGGGAGAGAGCCCTTCTAATATAAGCACTGATGATAATTTTTAAAGCGTTAGGGGTACTCACTTTTCCCCATTCAGATACAGACCCGAATTGCTGGGTTTGGTGTAGACAGAGGTACTGAAATGTGGGTGGTTCTGCGCTGACAGTACATCAAGGAAAGGAAGTTTACCGACGGCACTGGACTCAATTGTGAAACTAAGCCCGGAAACTGCCTGCAGCTTTTCTATGAGGGGGATAAGGTCTTCTTCCTTTGCCACTTTCACAAAGATGTTGTCGATGTATCTTGCGTAAATAGCAGGTTTGTTGATAAAACGGAAATCTTCACGTTCCACCATTCCCATGAATAAATTAGCAAAAAGGACTCTGAGAGGGAAACCCATCGCTACTCCATCAATCTGCCAGAACTTTCTTCCACGGAAGCAGATAAACGGTGCTTCCTTCGTACACATCTCCAATAAGGTCAAAAGGGCCGTTTTCGGGATGCCTAGTTTTGGAGGACGTTGTACCTATAGAGTATATATATATATATATATATATATATATATATATATATATATATATATATATATATATATATATGTATATATATATGTATATATATGTATATGTATATATATGTATGTATGTATATACAGTGTATATATATATATATATGTATATGTGTTTTTCAACCATATATCACTTTTAATTCCGTACCATCGCAAACGAGACTGAGAATCGCTCGAAGAAGGCATCCGTTGGAAATTGAAACGTAGACGAGCCGAGGATTCGAACCCAGTTAACCCATAACAAAGTTACATTGACGTAACCCAATACGCTATCAAGTCTATATATTTATATATATTTTTATATATATATATATATATATATATATATATATATATATATATATATATACATATATGTGTGTGTGTGTGTGTGTATGTATGTATATACATACATGTATATATATATATACATATATATATATATATATATATATATATATATATATATATATGTGTGTGTGTGTGTGTGTGTGTGTGTGTGTGTGTGTGTGTGTGTGTGTGTGTGTGTGTGTGTGTGTGTGTGTGTGTGTGTGTGTGTGTGTGTGTGTGTGTGTGTGTGTGTGTGTGTGTGTGTGTGTGATATATGTGTATATCTATATATAAGGACCTTTCAACTTTATAAAGGGGTAGCCTGATCAAAGCACACAACTACATCATACTCATTTAAAACCCATTTACCCACCGTCCCGCTTCCTTCTCGGCACCTAAGAAATGTATGTGTCCTCCCTCACCCCGCCACACGCCTAAAAAGCAGCCGGAGTGAAACAGCTCTGAAACATCATTTCCATTCCCTCCTCAATCTCTCTTCTCCACTTCTCCATCTTTCATTTATGGTCCAAAGCCTTCAGCGGGCCTCCATCACCAACACTCAATACCTCTACTCCTCCCTACCTTCATTTCCTCCTTCTCCTCCTCCCTCCCACCCCGCCCTCCCCCCTCCTTCCTCACAACTCTCATCCAGGTGTTGGTAAAATGTGGTATACCTTATTTTCCAACTATTTCTTCCCTCCTTTTCCTCCTCCTTTTCCTTCTCCTTCTTCTCCACCTCCTTCTCCTCCTTCTCCTCCTGCTATTATTAAATCGCATATGAGGAACATTGGCACTAAGTGCGTGCAAATTCTCACTGCTTCCGAGAAATTTATTTTTGGTCTTGTTTATTGACCATCAGCCCAAAACCAAAATACTGACAATAAACTATATGAGGAGACTTTAGATATTTGCAGCGAGAACGAAGCTAATATTATTAGAGATTTCAACTTACCTGTGACTGTATGGGGTGATGATGATGATGATGATTTGGTTTAACGTCACACACTCCCCCACTATCGGGAGGCTTGGACGGTGCCCCTCACAGAAGGCTTTGTAGCAAGGAATTTAATGAACCATGCCCTTGGTTCAACTTCGCCGGTGGCAGGATTCGAACCGCCATCTCCTCGACCTTCGCCGCAAGTAACGACGCCCTAACCCGCTCAGCCAGTAGAACATTTAATTCGGCCACCGGACATGGGAAAGTTCCTTGTATCAATACGTTCGCGAGCCAACACGTGGGTAAAATGTTCTCGATATTGTTCTGTCTACTAACGATAACCAAATAACGGATGTAAATGTTGGACCAAAATTCAGCACCAGTGACTACAGTATCTTCACATTCCACATTGATTATAGCATCGAGCTGCAAAACAAAAGTTTCGAAAAGGTATCAAACTTCCAGCAAGCAGACTTAGAAAAATTAAGAGACATACTTGGAAACACCGACTGGTCAGAAATTTACAAAATCCAGGATGTTTTAACAAACTTGGAAAATATTCTTTAATATACTCAAGAAAGCAGTTCAGGAATGTGTTCCAATGCGCGATAGACGTCCATCAAGCAATGCCAAACGTAAATAGTGGGATGTTGATATCGGGCCATTTTGCTAGCCAAGAAACATGCGTATAGGAGACACAAATTAACACATAGCCAAACAGATAGATTGGAGTACGCAAGACGTCGTCGAGAATTCAAAAGGCTCATCAGAATCAGTAGGAAATTACAAGAACAGTATATTGCATCTAGGTGCAAAGAAAATCTTAATGATTTTTTCAGATATATCAGGAGAAAATAATACTCAAGAGCACCATTGGACTACTCCAATCAAGAGGATACAGGTGAATAGTAACAAATGAGTGTGAAATGGCAGACATCCTAAATGATTATTTTGCGTCTGTGTTCACTATTGAGAGCAACGGAATGGATCAGCCTTACCACCAGGACAGTCAGTATCTACACGCCTACTTGGCATGGATATTGTAGAGCATGATGTGATGCACGTTATAGATAAACTAAAAGCATGTAAATTGCCTGGACCAGACAAAATTTTCCCAAGAATACTCAAGGAAGCTAAAGAAGCAATCTGCAAGTCCCTCAGTGCAGTTTTTAGCATATCTTTACAATTTGGAAGAGTTGTACAAGAGTGGAAACTAGAAAATGTTGTGCCCTTGATAAAAAAGGATGACAAATCCAATTCTGGTAACTAATGGAGTCTCTCCTGAGAGACAAAATTTGGAAATTCTTGATATTTACGGAATCTGCGAAGAAGGGAGGGCAGTTGCTGTTATATATCTTGATTTCCAAAAAGCTTTCGATGAAATCCCCCATAGGAGGTTACTAAATAATCTAGAATCCCATGGTATATTAGGTTATATTCACCGATGGATTTCTGAATGGCTGTCTGTTCGTAGACAGGGTGTCATTCTGAATGGAAAATGTTCAGGCTGGCATTGTGTAACAAGTGGAGTGTCCCAGGGCTCTATGCTAGGTCATATGCTCTTTCTGATATACATCAATGACCTGGATGAAAATATAAAATGTAGATTATAAAAATTCGCTGATGATACCATAACCGAAAATATGATGATATCAATAACACAACAAAAAGAGTTACAAAATTATTTGAACACCATGTGAATGGGGCGAAAATTCTCAGATGTTTTTCAATATAAACAAATGTAAAGTACTTCATATTGGTAATAGTAATGTCCAGGCCAACTACACAATGAATGGCGTACAACTAGCAATTGTAGAACAAGAGAAAGACCTTAGTGTTGATCTCAGATGACCCCAAACCAAGCAAACAATACTCGGAGGTCGTTAAAACCGCAAATAAATTAGATCTGAAGAAATTATTCTTAATCATTAAAATGCCCCAGTCAGACCTAATCTACGTAGTATACTGCGTGCAGAGCTGGTCTCCATATTACAAGAAGAATATACAGAACTTATAGCTAGTGCAGCGTAGAGTAACAAAGCTCATCCTTAGGTTGTTGAACAAGCCGAATGAAGAGCGCTTAAAAGAACTAAATTTGTTTAGTCTCTAGAGACTGCGAATGAGAGAGAATCTAATTGAGGTCTTCAAAATTGTCAAAGAAATTGAAAATATGGATGTGGAAAAATATTTAGAAATTGACACATGCAACGCAACTAGGAGTAATGGATGCAAAATTCTAGGAAAACGATTTCAAACAGACGTGGCAGAATACTTTTTCTTCAATCGCGTTGTTAATATATAGAATGGTTGTTAGTTGTTCCACTGCAGATGTATTAAAAAGAAAGTCTCAACATTTACTTAGCTACAAATCCCTGACTAGAATTAATTACTTCAAGAGAGGTTAAAAAGAGGTTAAGTACCAGAACAGCTTGTAAAGACCAATAGGTCTGCTGGTGATCGTTTGTCCATGTAACACCATGTAAATCCTCCTCCTTATTTTGTCCTCTCCTTTCCTCTTCACCTTTTTACCACAGAGAGTGGGGGATTCCTCCCATCTGAATAAAATCATCTAGTGGTAGGTAGAATAACTAAAGTAAGACAAAGAAGATAGTAGATAGGCTGAAAGTAGATAGGCTTGATATTACTTTTTCTAACCATTCTTTTCCTCGTTCTCCCCCTTCTCTAGCGTTTTTTTTAATAGAATTTCT
>NC_134804.1:39099506-39102006 GCF_046742065.1 Oratosquilla oratoria | reverse complement strand
ATGTTCCTAATATCAGAGAAAACTGTATTATGCCTATCAATATTACAAGGTGACAAGCTTTAAATATTTTAATTATATTTCTAATTTTATTTATCTATTTATTATTATTTATTATCTATTACTTATTACTATTAATTATCATTATTATTTATTGTTTACTATTCATCTATCATAATCACTATCATTATATATCATTTATCATCTTTTATAATCTATTACTTATTATTATTCATTACCATCTCTTATACGCTATCATTATTTATTACTATTCTTCATTTATTCATTTGTTATATATATATTTGTCTATTCATAATTTCATTTAATTTTTTGGTCTCTTGGAAGCAACGAGGTCCTGGTCGGGTTGTTATCTATTTTCAGTCAGGGTCTGTCCGTCGGATGAATAAATTCGTCTGGCGACAACGTGGCAGCACTGGAGTGGTTAAAGAGAACCTCTCACGTGGATGAAAGGTCACATCGATCACAGAGGATGTTTTTGTGATTGAAATTTGTTATGTCGATCATGAATGTTTTTACTGCAAACACAAAAACTAATGATAACGATAATAAAACTAAAGAAATAAATGAATAAGTAAATAAATGAATAAATAAAAAAGTCACATCAATCACAGAAACTAATTTCGTAGCTGAAATCTGTGTTCTCTCAATCATGAATACTTTTACTACAAACACAAAAAAAAGTAAAATAAATCAATAGAATAAAATAAGATTGAAAATCATATCGACCACGGACACTAGTTTCGCAGTTCCGTCGATCTTGAAGATTTGTCTTGCAAAAATTAAAAAATTAAGATAAGATAATATCCATATCAATCATAAACTCCATTTTAGTAGTTGAAATTGACATTCCCTCAATCATGACCACTTTTACTGCAAACGCATTTAAACTACGGTTCCTTTACGGGAAAAACGAAAGTTTGGCTCTAAATCTGATGTAGTCAATTATTATGACTCGTAAATCGCCAATAAAAATCCCTATTGTGGTGGTCTAATATAACTTTAATCAAACCTAGCTGATATTGTAAAAAAGAAAATCAGACATGCCACGATGCAAAGAAGAAGAGGAAGATGAAGAGGAAGAAGAGTAGGAGGAAGAAGAAGAAGAAGAAGAAGAAGAAGAAGAAGAAGAAGAAGAAGAAGACGTAGAAGAAGAAGAAGAAGACGTAGAAGAAGAAGAAGAAGAAGAAGAAGAAGAAGAAGAAGAAGAAGAAGAAGAAGAAGAAGAAGAAGAAGAAGAAGAAGAAGACGTAGAAGAAGAAGAAGAAGAAGAAAGAAGAAGAAGAAGAAGAAGAAGAAGAAGAAGAATAAGAAGAAGAAGAAGAAGAAGAAGAAGAAGAAGAAGAAGAAGAAGAAGAAGAAGAAGAAGAAGAAGAAGAAGAAGAAGAAGAAGAAGAAGAAGAAGAAGAAGAAGAAGAAGAAGAAGAAGAAAGAAGACAACGACGATGAAGAGAAAGAAGAAGAAGATGAAGAAAAAGAAGAAAGAAGACAACGACGACGAAGAAAAAGAAGAAAAAGATGAAGAAGAAGAAGAAGAAGAAAAGGAAGAATTCCACTAGCCAGAACAAAGACAAAAGAAGACACAAAAAGCACATTCGAATGAAAGGAGGAAAGCTGCATCCATACCTGAGAGAGAGGGAAAAAAACAACAGAAAAAGACAAAAACAGATATAGATTAAAAGAAAAAGAGAAGAATCAAGACGTAGAGGCAGATGCACAGGAGGACCAGAAGCGAAGAAAGAATGGTCGAAAAAGAAATATAAAAGAAAAGAAATTCGAAAAAAGTGAGGATAACAAGACTGAGAAGAATTCGAAGAAACGGATCTTAAGCTGCAGAAAGAGAGAGAGAGAGAGCGATAGAGAGAGAGAGAGAGAGAGAGAGAGAGAGAGAGAGAGGGGGGAGAGAGGGAGGGAGAGAGAGAGAAACAGAGAGAGAAAGAGAGAAAACTACTCACCCTTCGGCTGTTCTCTCAGCTCAACATCGACCCCTTTTCTACCCCTCCCCCTCCCCCCAACTCCCTCTCCTCTTCCCCCCGCTCCCTCTCCCCCTCCCTCTCCCTCCGGTAATAGTAAGCGGTGTAGGACATCTGGCCACTTTTCCGGTATCTCATTCCGGTACCCTCCTCCTCCTCCTCCTCCTCCTCCTCCTCCTCCTCCTCCTCCTCCTCCTCCTCCTCCTCCTCCTCCTCCTCCTCCTCCTCCTCCTCCTCCTCCTCCTCCTCCTCCTCCTCCTCCTCCTCCTCCTCCTCCTCCTCCTCCTCCTCCTCCCCTCCCCTGCCTCCTTCTACCCTTCCCTTCCACTCCCTTACCTCCCACTAACCTTAACCTTCCCTTCCCTTCCTCCTTCTACTACACATACACCCCCTTCTCCTATTCTTCTATCCCCCTCATTCCCTCACCCTCACACATCCCCCCCTCATCCTCACCCTACACCTCCATCCCCCTTCCCCTTCCTCATCCCTCCCCTTTCCCCATCCTTTCACTC
>NC_134804.1:39072006-39079506 GCF_046742065.1 Oratosquilla oratoria | reverse complement strand
TACATCCATACGTAGTTACACACAATTACGTACATACATACATATTTCCTTAGTTCCTGTTTATATATATATATATATAAGAATAACTAAAATCTAAATGACTTCCGGCTGTCTTTTAATGAACCCGGGTGTATGTTTGTCCCCCACTGAACCGGCAAAAAGGGACACGTGTGTAATAAAAGTTTTAACTGTTAAAAAAGGAGGGCAACAAATCTTACGATTAGATCACCAGGAACAATGCCTTTAGAAACCGAAGCCGACAAAAAGAAGCGTCAAAGACATTTTTGGAAGTGGGTTACAGGTACTCGGAAAATTTCAAAAGCCAGTTTACAAAATTATAAGAGCTTGAGTTGCCGACTACGGAATGAACATGCCCAAACTTTTCCAAGCTTATACCAGGCTGTCAAAAATGTTTGTGTCAAGGAATCTGTGCGGGAATTTCATCGAAAGGTGATTAAGTTCAATTATTCTCTACGAAACAACAAAGATTTTCAAGCGAAGCGAAGCGAGCAGCGCCCCAGGCCAAGCACCCACGGCGCAGCCGTGGCTGGCGAAGCCAGGTGCTTGTATATATATAAAATAATTCCGACTGTCGTCCCCGGATTCGAACCGGGCTCGTGAAATCAGAAAGCCAATGCTTCTACCAACTGAACTATCGAGCCTATAAAATTCTCGAACCTGGAAGTTAATCTACTTCTCGAGGAACTAAGTCGACTGCAAACTGCCGTCCATATTTATTTTTACAGAGAACAAGGCCAACTTGTAGCTAATGGTTAAGCTGGTACGTTTCCTTGATGGACTTATCGTCGTTTTCATACCTGAATAGAATCACCAGTTACGGTGATGTCGATCAAATAATTCCGACTGTCGTCCCCGGATTCGAACAGGGCTCGTGAAATCACAAAGCCAATGCTTCTACCAACAGAGCTATCGAGCACACACACACACACACACACACACACACACACACACACACACACACACACACACACACACACACACACACACACACACACACACATGTCATGTGATCGCAGAGTTCGAGTCCCCGGCAGTATCGCATTTCAATTTCTGCTTGTGGCCCCATTGGGTTTCCCGATGTTGATGGCTTAGAATTAAAGTGTATTGTGGTTGTTAAAATATATCTCTAATCACTCGAACCCATTCAGTGTTGTACATGTATATACATATATATATGCTAATAAGAACACGGGTACGTGTGTTCACTTATGCAAAGTAGACCACTTGGAAAAAAGAAACTAACGAAGCAGAGCGCTTTCGTATATTACATCCAGTGCAACAAGTACATAGTGATAGGAATGCATAGAAAATATATACATGATACAAAGGAACAAGGACAGTTTGAATACGCGTAGCGACCAATTACCCCCTGGAGATGCGGAAGGTCATTGTCAATTATCTTAAGATGGTGGGCCGACATCAGGTCACAGTCGCCAGGGTCACTGTTTCTACTAATGATATAGGGCGACATTAGGTCAATTCGTTGGGTTACATTTTACCTGATATTATCTTACTAATTTCTTGACAAATGAAATTATCAAGTTTGTACAAGCCTTTATGTAGGTTGGTATTTTGATTCATACCACCAGTAATCAAAATACCACCAGTAATCAAAATACCAACCTACATAAAGGCTTGTACAAACTTGATAATTTCATTTGTCAAGAAATTAGTAAGATAATATTAGGTAAAATGTAACCCAACGAATTGACCTAATGTCGCCCTATATAATTAGTAGAAACAGTGACCCTGGTGACTGTGACCTGATGTCGCCCCACCATCTTAAGATAATTGACAATGACCTTCCGCTCTCCAGGGGGTAATTGGTCGCTACGCTTATTCAAACTGTCCTTGTTCCTTTGTATCATGTATATATTTTCTATGCATTCCTATCACTATGTACTTGTTGCACTGAAGAATACGAAAGCGCTCTGCTTCGTTAGTTTCTTTTTTCCAAGTGGTCTACTTTGCACATAAATATATATATATATATATATATATGTATATGGATATGTATATATATATGTATATGTATATCTGTGTATATATATAATATATATATATATACATATATATATATATATACATATACATATACATATATATATACATATCACACAAATACATATATATATATATACATGTGTGTGTGTGTGTGTGTGTGTGTGTGTGTGTGTGTGTGTGTGTGTGTGTGTGTGTGTGTGTGTGTGTGTGTGTGTGTGTGTGTGTGTGTGTGTGTGCGTGTATGTATACATATGCTGTATACACACCAGGCATATCGAACCGAATCACAATCAGTCTTGATTACGCTATGACATATCTAAACTTGTGACAAGAACAGTTCGGCAACCTGAAGTCCAATTCCATCAGGTCCTACTTACTCAGGAACTCATATGAAGCGCCCTCAACTCAGCAGAAGCCAAGTTCGACCCGAGGTAAACCTCAGAATAAGAGAGAGATAGGGAGAGGGAAAGAGAGTGAGAGAGGCAAAGAGAGAGTAGAATATGAAAAGGAGGGGAGCTTCCCACCTTTTTGAGATATTTTTCAAAAACTTTCCCAGTCGAAAAAGAAAAGCTTCTGGAAAAAAAGGGAAATTCGAAAAACAGAAGAAAAATAGTCGCAGATTCCCTACAGCAGTCTGCCTCTAAAACCTCGTAACCACACAATTTCCGGAATCTACTCCGCAACCCAAGACTGGTTTTGGGAGTACTACGCCATCCCACCTCCACTCACTAAACTCCAACCCCACCTCCGGTAAACCACAACCCTCAGATTTCTCCAGAAAGTCGAAATTTAGGATTCTTCCGGTCTATATTTTCAGGGCCGCTCTTCATCTTCGTACACTATCAACGCCTTTACTTCCTCTTGGACTTTTCCTCTTCTCTCTCCTCCTACACTTCTTCCTCTTCCTCCGCTTCTGCGCCTCCTCATCCTCCTACTCTTCTTCCTCTGCCTCTTCCTCCTCCTCCCTTTCTCCACTATCACCTCTTTTTTCTCAGCCTCATTTTCCTTCTTCTTGTCCTCATCTTCATCATTATCCTCCTCATCCTTATCCTGATCCTGGTCCTGATCCTCATCCTCTTCATCCTCCTCCTCCTCCACATCCTCTTCCCTGGTCTATCTCTCCCCTTCCCTTCCTCCTCTTTCTCATCCTCTTTCTTGCTCTTCATCACCAGCACTATTATGTCTTCTTCCTCCTCTTTTCCTCCTCCTCACCTTCCTATTCTTCCAAATAAACCTCTTCTAATGTCACCTTTTCAGATTTCTTCTATCCTCTTGATCCTGTGAATGTCTTCCCCCTCTTTGCAGAATTTATTTACTTATTTCGTTTCATTTCGTTTCATTTTCATTTCCTTATTTTCTTTCATTATTTTCTTTTCCTGCATCCGATCTCAATATGGACTTTGAGGTCGGGCCACTATGCTGTACGTAACCATGCTACTATGCTTCCCTTTCTTCCGTCGTTGTACATTGACGACGTTCTTCATACATTGTTGGCATTGTGAGCATTGTTGGCATTGTGTACATTATTACCACGCTGTTCGCTGTCAGCTTTATATATTGTCGCCACTCTGTATATTGCTAGCACTGTACATTGTTCCCATTCTGTACATTGTTGCCACTGTGTACATCGTTGGCATTGTGTACATTGTCGGCACTGTGTACATTGTCAGCAAAGTACAATGTCGCCATTTTGTACATTGTTGCCACTCTGGTCCCCCAACCCCCACCGCCACCCCATCCCGACCAACCTGCCCTCCATAATGGAGTGCTCGGACACCTTCCCTCCACATTTGCATCTCCCTCGACAGCTGCCACTTGGTCTCCTCCTCCTCCTCCTCCTCCTCCTCCTCCTCCTCCTCCTCCTCCTCCTCCTCCCCATCCTCCTCCTCCTCCTCCTCCTCCTCCTCCTCCTCTTTCTCCTCCTCCTCTTCCTCCTCCTCCTCCTCCTCCTCCTCCTCCTCCTCCTCCTCCTCCTCCTCTTCCTCGTCCTCCTCCTCCTACTCCTCCTTCTCTTCCTCCTCCTCATCCTCCTACTTCTCCTCCTCCTCCTCCTCCTCCTCCTCCTCCTCATTTTCTTTCTCTTCTTCCTCCTCCTGTTCCTCCTCCTCCTCCTCCTACTCCTCCTCTCCTACTTCTCCACCTACTACTTCTCGTTCTCTTACTACTACTCCTCTTCCTTCCTCCTCCTTCTTCCTCCATCTCTTCTTTTACCCCAGTTTATCCTCCCTCACCTTCTCCTTTTCCTCCTCCTCCTCTTCTTCCTCAATCTCTTCTTCTTCTACCTTAGTTTCTTCTACCTCACTTTCTCCTCTTCCTCCTCCTTCTCCTCCTTCTCATTTTATCTTTTCCCTCCTTTCCGTCCTCCTCCTTCATCCTCTTCCTCTTTTTATTCTTTACCGTAGGAATCTCAAAGAAAAAATGAAAAAAAATCTCGCCTTTATCGTAATCTCCTTCGGCTTTCCAGGTCTGATCACCCGAGAAATTCTAATTTCCCTTAAATCACTGACGATGTCTCGACATTTTCCCAACTGAAGTCGTCTCGCCGGATTTATTTTATTTCTATTTTTTTTTCAAACCGATTTTCATTCTCTCCACTCCTTCAACCCTCCCATCCATCCTCCTCCACCAACTCCCACTCTCACTCTCACCCCTCCACCCATCAATCCATCATTCTAATTTTCTTCCTCAATCTCCATCTTCGAGCCTCGACTCCATCCCAGAGTTGGAGAAGCGGGGAAGGGGGAAGGGAGTAGAGTGGGGGGAGGTTGGTGATAGAGGGTGGTGGCGGTGGGTGGTGGAGATAGAGGTTTTGGGGCTGTGGTGGTGGTGATGGTGGGGTGAGGGGTTCTAGTGGTGATTACGGTGGTGGTGATGGTGATGGCAGTTGGACGGTGGAGGTGGGTAGTGGAAAGTAGTGATGGTGGTAGTGGTAATGACAGCTGTGGTGGAGACAATGGTGGTGGTGACAGTTGTGGTACTGGTGGTGGTGGTGATAGTTGTGGTACTGGTGGTGGTGGTGGTGATAGTTGTGGTACTGGTGGTGGTGGTGATAGTTGTGGTACTGGTGGTGGTGGTGATAGTTGTGGTACTGGTGGTGGTGGTGATAGTTGTGGTACTGGTGGTGGTGGTGATAGTTGTGGTACTGGTGGTGGTGGTGATAGTTGTGGTACTGGTGGTGGTGGTGATAGTTGTGGTACTGGTGGTGGTGGTGATAGTTGTGGTACTGGTGGTGGTGGTGATAGTTGTGGTACTGGTGGTGGTGGTGATAGTTGTGGTACTGGTGGTGGTGGTGATAGTTGTGGTACTGGTGGTGGTGGTGATAGTTGTGGTACTGGTGGTGGTGGTGGTGATAGTTGTGGTACTGGTGGTGGTGGTGATAGTTGTGGTACTGGTGGTGGTGGTGATAGTTGTGGTACTGGTGGTGGTGGTGATAGTTGTGGTACTGGTGGTGGTAGTAGGATAATGGTGGTTCCACGTCCTCTACATAGTCGCTTTAGTTCCTTACTATATTAAATTTCTCTTTCTAATATATTACAGTTGAGTCCGGCAAAATATATATACATTATGCTTTTGATTAATAAGATAATGTTCCTTGTGTAAATACACTTCTTACAAGGAAACTCTTTGATGAATGACATAAAAGCGATTTGAATTCAGATTGTTAACAAACTTTTTTATTTTTATTTAACGGTGACGCCAAATAAATTTGTACGAGTATGTTCAATAAGTAATGAGAAAATGTCAGAAGAGACACTATTTATTTTCATAAGCTTACAAAACTTTGTCTCCTTCAAAATAATTGCCTCTCGCATCTACACACTTCTGCATGCGTGTCTCTCAATCCTGGAAGACCTCCTGAAAGTCCTTTTTCTGTAGTCCCTTCCGGTAACTTTCCGATGCCTCTTTCAGCTCCTCTGTTGACTGGAATCTGGTTCCCCTGAGGCTGTCTTTCATGCGTGGGAACAGGAAGAAGTCGTAAGGGGCTAGGTCAGGGCTGTAGGGTGGGTGTTGTACCACTTTCATTTCCCTGTCAGCCATCCAGGCGGTCACCAGCGTTGACTAGTGGCATGGGGTATTGTCCTGGTGGAACCACCACTGACCACTCCTCCACTTCTGAGGCCTCTTCTTCCTCATCTTCTCCCTGAACCTTTTCAGAACAGTAAGGTAATATTCCTTATTGACGGTTTGACCCTGAGGAACCCATTCAACGTGAATGAGCCCCTGGGAGTCAAAGAAAGGAATGACCATAGCCTTCTCTTGCGACCTGCTCATCTTTGCCTTTTTGGGTCTGGGGGAGGTCGCGTACTTCCACTGAGCACTCTGACGTTTGCTCTCAGCGTCGTAGGTGAACACCTAGCTCTCGTCGCAAGTCACTACCTTATTCAGGAAACCTGAATCAGCCTATATCATTTCGAGAATGCCAGTGCAACATTCCACACGAAACTGCCTCTGGTCGTCGGAGAGGATCTTTGGCATGAACTTGGCACAGACTTTGTGGAGCTTCAGATCTTCGGTCAGAACTATCTCTACTGTGCCAATACTAATACCAACAACTTCAAATATTATCTTCACAGATAATCGACGGTCTTGCATCACTAACCTTTGCACTTCTTCAATGTTTTCCTTCATGCGTGCACTTTTTGGTGCTCCAGATCTGGGTTCATCCTCAACCTGTTCATTCCCTTCAGAAAATCTGTTAAAACACCGATAGAAACTTGCTTGGCTCATCTGTTTATCCTCATAGGCCTCCTTTAACATTTCATAAGCTTCTTGTTTGGTTTTATTAAGTTTAACACAAAATTTGATGGCGTAACGTTGCTCCATGTTTCCCTGCATCTTGACAAGTGTTCACAGATCAGCAAATCGAATCAGACTGGTTCCACCACGTTCACCGCTGCACTCAGACCTACAAATATATAAAGTTGCCAGTTAGTCATTTTATAGAATATATGTATGTGTACTTCACCATGAAATAGTATTTTGATCAAATCGTATTTAATGTCTTGCCTGACATTTTCTCATTACTTATTGTATATGGGAGTATTTTCTGTGTAAGTCCACAGATGAGGTATTTAGACGCCTAATCTAAAACTCAATGGCATAATTTTTGTAAAAAATATATATATATATCGCACATTGATGTCAAAAGCTGCACATTCCTGTCGCACATTGATGTCAAAAGCTGCACATTCCTGTCGCACATTGATGTCTAAAGTTGTACGTTCCTGTTGCACATTGTTGTAAAAAATTAGAGATTTCTTTTAAAATTTGCACATTCTTATCGCAAAAAGATGTCAATAGTTGCACATAGCAACTACACACTGTTGTCAAAAGCTGCACATTGAGTCTAACATTATACATTGCCGTTGCCCATTGCCGTCAAAAATTGCATATTTCCAACTAAAGTTGTAAATTACAACTGCACATTAAGGTTGCATATTGTCGCTAAAAGTTGTACATTGTCGTTGGACATTA
>NC_134804.1:39057006-39059506 GCF_046742065.1 Oratosquilla oratoria | reverse complement strand
TTTAATGGATTCTCCGCAGTGTTAAGCAGGATTGCGAGAGGAGGAATGGGCAGCAGATAAATAGAAACAAGTAGCAGAAGTAGGGAAGAGGAGATAATGATGAAGAAAATGTAGCGAAGGAGATAGACGCGAGAAGGAAGAAGAGAAGAAAGAGTAGGAGGAGACGTAGGAGAAGGGGAGGAGGAGGAGGAGGAGGAGGAGGAGGAGAAGGAGAAGGAGAAGGAGGATGAAGAAGAAGGTAATAAAAGAGAAGAAGAATAGATGACGAAGAAGAAGATGCAGAGACAAGAACAAAGCAAAGCAAAAATATCATCCAGCTTTAAAAACAAATAAGTATCAAAATAAAAAACAATAGCAAACCTAGAAATACTTAGAAAAGAATTGAAAGAGTCTAGATGATAAGAGAAGCAATGGGATCAGTTCTGTGGGCAGCAGCCACGATACACCAATGACAGGAAGACAACCATTGCAGGAACATCATCGTCTTGATCAGAATCAGTATAAATGCCAACAAGAGCCACAACCAAGAGAGAAAAGACAGACCCAGGCAGTGGGAGAGACGGAGGGAGAGGGAGACACAGGTAGTGGGACAGGAAGGCTCTGGCAGAGGGAGAGGGAGAGGACAAACCCTGGCAGTGGGAAAAGATGAGGGAGAGGAAAACACAGGTAGTGGGAAAACAAGGTCCCGGCAGAGGGAGAAGGAGAGTGAGAGGGAAAGGCCAGACCCAGGCAGTGGGATATGAGAAAGCACAAATCACAGGTAGTGGGAGGACAAGGCCCCGGCAGAGGGAAAAGGAGAGGGAGAGGGAAAGGACAGACCCAGACAGTAGGAGAAGTTGAGGGAGAGGAAAAATCAGGTAGTGGGAAAACAGACCAAGGTAGGAAGAGAGGAAGAGTGAGAGTGAAAGGACTGGCCCAGGTAGTGGGGGAGGCTGAGGGAGAGGAAGACGCCTGTAGTGGGAAAGGAAGGCTCTAGCAGAAGGAGAGGGGAGGGGAGGATAAGACATTGGGAAAAGCTGAAGGAGACGGACACACAGGTAGTGGGAGAGGAGGGCCAAGGCAGAGGGAAAGGCAGGCAGAGGTAGTGGGAGAGACAGAAGCAAAATGATTACAACGAAACAGAACAGAAGAGTAAATTACAAGAAGATTAAGACACGTCACACATTGTTTTCTGTAAGACATTCTATGAATTTCCAAATAAGGATTGAACCAAGCATGGAAGGGAAGAATTGTTCTATTTGTAAATAGACAAATAAAGAGATAGATAAACGAATAGATAAGTAATAAACAAATAAATACAAATATTATTTATTGTACACAAATAATAGCAAGCATCTTTCTCAAGTCACTTTTTACTTGAGAAACTTAATCTGTGATCTTCAGCATGACCTTTCTATGGTTAATGAAGGTCAAACCGAGTATTTTCATTACTGTAATAGATTGAGTTATAAATGAAGAAAATTAGGCAATTTGTCTGGGCAGTTGAACATATACATTCATACACACACACACACTAACACACACATGTATATATACATATATATATATATATATATATATATATATATATACATATATATATATATAATATATATATATATACACATATATACATATAGACATGTATATACAGGTATATATATATATATATATATATATATATATATATATATATATATATATATATATATATACACACATATATATATATATACATATATATATACATATATATATAATATATATATACACATATATACATATAGACATGTATATATATATATACACATATATATATATATGCATATATATATACATATATATATACATATATATATATATATACATATATATATATATATATATATACCAAGGCTTTTTCCCTTCCTCAACAGACATTCCCCTCTTCCCCAAAGCCCCCTTCACCCCATCCATCCACCTCATCCTAGGACGTCCCCTCATGTTCACTCCCTCCACATCTGCCTTCCATACCTCTTTTACTAGTCTTTCTTCACTCATTCTTTCCATGTGTCCAAACCATCCTAATACTCTTTCATCAACCCTATCTCCCAACTCCCTTTCCACCCCCGTTCTCCTCCTCACCTCCTCATTTCTCACTCTATCTAGCCTAGTAACCCCCACCATACTTCTCAGACACCTCATCTCAAACACATTCAAACTCCTTCTCTCTTCCTCTCTTATGTTCCATGTTTCTGCCCCATACAGTGCTGTTGGCACAATCACTCCTTCATACAGTCTCCTCTTAGCATCCATTCCCAAATGTCTATTCCTCATTACACTCTTCAATCCACCTAGGCATTTACTCGCTTCTCTCAATCTACATTCTACCTCCACCTTCACTCCAACTTTTCCTGCCACATTTGCACCCAATTATCTAAAACTATCCACTTCCTCCAGCCGCTCTCCCTTAATGCTCACTTCCAGTCTACTGCCACTTTCACCCCTTGTACATCTCATCACCTTACTTTTACCCACATCT
>NC_134804.1:39049506-39052006 GCF_046742065.1 Oratosquilla oratoria | reverse complement strand
AATAAATAAATCAAATAAAAGAGAGGTAATGCAAAGATTTGCTGTACTCAGAAGAGATTAAAAAATTTCACTAATCTACATGACCTGGCAAAAGTTAATCATTTTCTAAACAAACCTATGAGGTATAACTTAACTAATGAGGGAATGTTTTTTCAAGCGTAACGCGAAAAAAAAAACACCGTGCGTAAACTTAATGGAATTACAAGACGATGATACTTAAGATGACGAGTGTCTGAAGTGGCTATATAATCCAGAATAACATTCGAAATTTTAATGACGTCAATATTAACCTTGATGACGTTAATAATGTACTCGGTCATTGCTCGTGGTACAGTGTAAATTCCAGGTTGTGCTTTACACCGTAAAATTAAAAAAACGGGTTAGAATGTTATAAAATATGTACTCTGATGTGATGCAATATTGGGGACGTATGAACAAGCACCCTTGCTGTGACGGTAGTATCCAATTTTATTTTTCATTATTGTTGTCGTTGTTGTTGTACTACCGTTTTGTTAAACAAAGCGAATCACTTTCATTGTAACGGAACTATTGCATTTTGAAATATATTGTCACAGTGATGTATGTATATCTATATGACTTTGTGAATTGCGGCAGTATTCATATATATATATATATATATATATATATATATATATATGTATATATATATATGTATGCATGCATGTATAAATATATGTACGTATATATATATATATATATATATATATATATATATATATATATATATATATATATATATATATATGTATATTTATATTTATATGTACAGTATATATATATGTATATATATATATATATATATATATATATATATATATATATATGTAGGCATGCATGCATGTATAAATATATGTACGTACATATATATATATATATATATATATAAATATATATATATATATATATATATAGATACATATATACATATATATATATATATATATATATATATGTGTGTGTGTGTGTATGTATGCATGTATAAATATATATATATATATATATATATATATGTATGTATATATATACATATGCATATGTATATATATATATACATATATATATATATATATGTGTGTGTGTGTGTGTGTGTGTGTGTGTGTGTGTGTGTGTGTGTGTGTGTGTGTGTGTGTGTGTGTGGTGTGTGTGTGTGTGTGTGTGTGTGTGTGTGTGTGTGTGTGTGTGTGTGTGTGTGTGTGTGTGTGTGTGTGTGTGTGTGTGTGTGTGTGTGTGTGTGTGTGTGTGTGTGTGTGTGTGTGTGTGTGTGTGTGTGTGTGTGTGTGTGTGTGTGTAAATTATCGTTTGTTGGTTAGTGTTTTGAAATGTTAAGAATATGTTTTAAATAAGCAAATGAAGAGTTGAGTCTAGAATTTGCGTCAGATCACTTGAGAAAGATAATGGTATTGATAATAATGACAAAAAGAAGAAGAAGAGAAGAACAATATCAAAACATTAGCAGCAACAATAAGACCAGCATCATGATAAACCAGGGTTCATTAACTAACCTATCCACTGTTGCCAGACAATTTCATTCAGTTTAAGGACACTTCATACAGGGTTAAAACAACTTACCCTTGAGAGGAAGTAGGTTAGCAAAACCAGTGAATGGTTTCCAAGTTTGAAGACGTGATGTGGGCTACGAGGCAGTTAGAAAATATAAGAAGAAATATTAATACTAAAGGAAGAGAAAAGGTAATAGCTCGTATATAATTTAGAATCCAAGGATGGAATTTATTCTGAGATCAAAGAAAACTTTTGGTTTTTAGATGAGAAGGGAGGTAGAAAAGTTAAAAGTTACAAAGGAGGCTCGAGTGGTTGGTGGCTATGGTAGTGGTTGCGGATGTGGTGTTTCCTGTCATGATGTCTGTGGTGGTAGTGGCTGTTGTTATATTTCTTATCTTTTATCAGAGAAACAGAAAATTGATTCTTTAAGAGATATACAAAAGTAATCAGAAGAGAGAGAGGTAGGAAGAGAGAGAGAGAGAGAGAGAGAGAGAGAGAGAGAGAGAGAGAGAGAGAGAGAGAGACTAGAGAGAGAAAATGAAATGATAGAAGGATTTTTTGATTATGTATAGGATGACGAAAAGTGGAAGTAAACATACCGAAGAAAGCTGAAGGACTGAAGGATTGGGAGGTGATCTGAGGGATGGGAGGTGTTTGGTATAGATCCTTCGGGGAAGGTGGACGAACCTAATTACCCAATGATGAAGTCATAGATAGAACCAAGATAAATGATATCAGGTTTAGTCGAAAAAACAAATCATTCAATCCGTTGCCCCAGGTCTCTCTTGCAGGAGACCCACAGCCCCCAAGTAACCGGTCACGGCCAATAAGTTACTCAAGGAAGAGTTGTGTTGTTGGCTGGACGAAGAAGATATGAAAGACAAGAGAAGGGAAAACCAAGTACGTGGCAAAGCTTTAATCTCGGATTTTGTAAAACTTCAAAGAGAAAATTTAGTGAGCAAGCTAGAAGAATATATCA
>NC_134804.1:39042006-39044506 GCF_046742065.1 Oratosquilla oratoria | reverse complement strand
AAGGTGTTTTTTTTTGGCCTT
Organism: Oratosquilla oratoria; assembly: GCF_046742065.1. Classification (NCBI taxonomy): domain Eukaryota; kingdom Metazoa; phylum Arthropoda; class Malacostraca; order Stomatopoda; family Squillidae; genus Oratosquilla; species Oratosquilla oratoria. Next base: position 39,044,485 of record NC_134804.1, on the reverse strand, counting down.
CTTAGATTTCACAGAGGAACAGACTTTATCAGCTCTGTTCCATAAAGTCCTGATCACACTCCTTTTGTGGCAATCTGGATGGTAGCTATCAAAGTCCAACAGTCTAAGTAGTGATGCAACGACTAGAAGCTCAACTTCTAAGTGCTGCACCTTCTTCGCTTAAACTAGATACGTCGATTATGTGTTCGCCATTTTGGACAGCAAGGACGTGGAGCCTTTCTTCAGTTACATCAACAGTATTGAACCGGCCATTCAATTTTCAATGGAACTGGAGAAAGATTTCCAACTGCCGTTCCTGGACGTCTGCGTCAAGCGCGAAGGTGACACCCTTGGTACAAGTGTCTACAGAAAGCCCACCCACACAGATAGACTTTTGGACTTTGGTAGCTACCATCCAGATTGCCACAAAAGGAGTGTGATCAGGGGATAGTAACACTCTCTCTCTCTCTCTCTCTCTCTCTCTCTCTCTCTCTCTATATATATATATATATATATATATATATATATATACATATATATGAGTGAAAGGGTGGTGAGATAAACACCGAGTAATGTTGGGGTGTAAATTTACTGACGTTTCGTCCTTAACAGGACTTCTTCAGAGTATGAGTACATAAGCATAAAATCAACATATATATACACGCGTTCATGTCCGCGTTCCTGCTAACCCACGCCACTCGAGTCCGCTTGTTTCCTCATCTCCCGGCGGATGAGTCGTCCGGACATTTGAGACAGTTTGATGAATCCGTCCCTGTGATTAAGGCAAGGCTGAGATGCTATATATGCTGCCTCAACTAGTTTCCTCTTTTTCTTTTCTAACCCCTGTTGTAAAATCTCTACCCCGCTCCAGTTGGGAAGGTGTCCAAGTTGGTCTAAATGAACCACCAATGCGTTGGAAGTGCACTTCCAACGCATTGGTGGTTCATTTAGACCAACTTGGACACCTTCCCAACTGGAGCGGGGTAGAGATTTTACAACAGGGGTTAGAAAAGAAAAAGAGGAAACTAGTTGAGGCAGCATATATAGCATCTCAGCCTTGCCTTAATCACAGGGACGGATTCATCAAACTGTCTCAAATGTCCGGACGACTCATCCGCCGGGAGATGAGGAAACAAGCGGACTCGAGTGGCGTGGGTTAGCAGGAACGCGGACATGAACGCGTGTATATATATGTTGATTTTATGCTTATGTACTCATACTCTGAAGAAGTCCTGTTAAGGACGAAACGTCAGTAAATTTACACTCCAACATTACTCGGTGTTTATCTCACCACCCTTCCACTCATTCTGTCGTCCTTCTGTCCAATATATATATATATGTATATATATACATATATATTAATATATTATATATATATATATATATATATATATAAATACATACATATATATATATATATATACATATACATATATATATATGTACATATATATATACATATACATACATACATATATATATATATATATATATATAGATAGATAGATATATTTCAAAGTCAGCTTCGTCTGCTCTTGTAAACTGGGTAGAGCCAAGAAACTGGAAAAAAAAATGCGTTATCTGGTAATAGAGATTTCATCATGACGTCAAGTCGCTCTAATTTGGTTTCATCGGTTTTTACATACATACATACGTATACCAACGGTTTTTCCCCTTTACAAGGTGGGTAGCCAAAGTCAAAGGCATAAATCCACTCCCACCCATTTCATTCCCATATACTCCACTTCCATTCAACTCCCTCCCTCTCTCTTTTCTTGGCTCCTCCTGGATGACGGGTCATCCCTGCATCTCTGCCACTGCCCTGGGTCAGAAGCAATGCAGCAAGACACTACACATCCACAGCAAGGCCGCTTCACTTAATCGGTGACCCACCCGTTCTCCGTCCCCTCATGCAGAAAAAGAAAACACAGGGAAAAATCCCTTCGGAGTGCGTTAAAAAAAAATCACACATACTCCCTTACCCTATCCCCGCCCACTCCCTTCCATACACCCCAACGTTATTCACACACCACAATTCTTCACTCACCCCTATCTTACGTCCTCTCTCGTCCTTCCTCAAGAGACATTCCCCTCTTTCTCTATGCCACCTTTTACCCATCCATCCACCTCATCCTTGGCCGCCCCCTCATGTTCACTCCTCCCACCTCTGTCTTCCACACCTCTTTTACTAATTTTCTTCACTCATTCTTTCCATATGCGCAAATCATCTCAATACTCTTTCATCAACCCTATCTCACAACTCCCTTTCAATCCCCACTCTCTTCCTCACCTCCTCCTTCCTACCTGATCGGTTTTTATTTTTTATTTTTATCATATTTTGTTTATTCGATTTTATTCTGTTTTATTTTACCTAGTCTATATATTTGTTTTATGTACCTTATTTGTTTAAATATCTATTTATCTATATATTCGTTTATTGATAATTCTATTGATTTGCTTATTCATTCCTCTTTTATATGACTTCAGGATCAATTCCAAT
>NC_134804.1:39030326-39034006 GCF_046742065.1 Oratosquilla oratoria | reverse complement strand
AGCAGTTAGGCCCCGACCCGCCTAACCCACCTCCAGCCTCCCGTCATGACCAGCCATACCAGGGAATTCGCAGCGGTTAGGCCCCGACCCGCCTAACTCACTTCCACCCCCCTTTATGACCAGCCAGACCAGGATCCTCGCAGCGGTTAGGCCCCGATCAGCCTAACCCACCTCCATCCACTTCCCCCCAGGCCAGGAGCTTCGCAGCAGTTAGGTCCGGACCCGCCTAACATACCTGCTCCTCGCATCGGGTCAGCATCCTCGCTTACCAACCCTCCTGTGTCAACTCTACTCATCTCAACCAACCAACCACACCCTCCACCCACCACCACCCTTAGCTCGAGCTGCTCACCGAGAATTGCTTGCCCAAGCAATGATCAACACCAGCTAAGAATCAACACCTTCAGTCTCTCATTTACCCACGGTGCCAGCCAGTACTACCCAGACTTCAGTGTAGGCCTACCATAAGTACCCATATCTTTTATTTTTCATACTCGTATGTCGCAAACCCATAGACACATACAAATAATCCACTACGAATTTTAGTTATTCAAAGACCACGACAGACAGAACTCAATAATTAGATAATAAAACATCTCCCAGTGCAATGTTAACAGTAGACTTACAAGATATTTTTTCAATTTCAACGTAGACTAAATCAAAATGTCACCGCGAAGAAATCTCCAAAGCAGTCACCCGAAACCGAGTGAATTAGGACACCGACAAATCTCACGATGAATATAACTAACACATAAAATTATTCATCCTTTGGATACAGGACGTCATGCGATTCAATAGGTTAGGTCCTCACGATCACTTAATTATCAAACTTTTCCCACTATCTGTAAAAGTACTTCTTCACTTCCTTCCGACAGTGAAGCCCGGAATAATACACTCATAACTCCCACTCAAAGACAACCAATAAACAATTCATACAAAAAAAAAGCACAAAAAAAAATAAATAAATAGATAAATAACTACCTTAGATAAATATCAATATGTATAAGCATTCACACTTCTCGACAACATTAATATTAGTGGAACTTTTATGTAAACTGATATATCTCCATGTCAATATATATATATGAATATTCAACTCTACACAAACTAACATGTTTATCTAAAAACAAACTAACCATTTAGGATGCCATGTCTTCAGTAAAGCTATAGTGAAAGTGTACAAACTAAATATATCTTAGAGGAAAGAAATCATCAAAAATTCTCATTGAACAGAGAAAAAGCAGATGTGAAAGTGCAAATTTATTCTCATTGAAAAGAGAATATACAAGTTTAAAAATATTTACATAGCTTTATTGAACACATTCAAGATATGATGATATACGAAAAAAAAAACTTTTTTTACTCATTCAAATCAACTTTACATGTCAATATCTCCCACTAGCAACTTGACAAATTATCATATCTTAATTTTTTTTACAAGTATGTATGCCAAACCCCACTGTCACGACCTTAACCCAAGGTACGCGGACGTACCTCAAAAGGTCGGGGAGGCAATGTAACCATTACTAACCATCACCTACCACGCACGTGATCCACATGCATACGACAGAGCACTCGCATTCAGCGAGACTCCCCTCTTGCTTACCTTGCTTTCCCTGAACAACCACCTTACCACATGCATCTAACGCAGCAGAAATCAGATAAACAAGATATTGCTGCCAAATGTCACCAGACAAACCCATTAAACCCCCTTTATCATACTTATCCCTATTATATTACCCATAAGCTAACATATATATATATATGCAGAAAAAACCACTGGTAAATAAGAAACGTAGTCTGAACGTTTTCGTCTATTTAAGACATCATCAAGGGAATACAGAAAATGAGATACAGACAGTATATATACAGAAGTAAAGACAAAATTAGGGAACACGGGAAAAAGTATCACGCAAGCCTGAGAAAATTGCCAACAGTCCTCAGGTCACAGATGGACCAAATGTCCGAGCAGGAAAACATGTAACGATTTTCTTTGAAATAAAGTTATCAAGCCTGTACATACCTAGGCTTAGGTTGATATTTCTCTGCAAATCGTATTCACATGTCATTTGTGAAATACTGCAAAAAAAAAAATATATATATATATATAACATACCTAACCATACCCACCAACTATACGACTAACCGTCTTATATAGAACTGACCCCAATGTATAGAATAGCGAGACTAACACCTTAATTACGACAAACCACTAAGCCTCTATATTAACCGATGATAATGTAACCAAGAGAGGAGAGCTAGGCAGATCAAGAGCCTGCCAGCCAGAACCTGGCTAGGTCAAGTGCCTGCCAGACACAGGTGTGCCCGAGGTCAAGGCCCGGCACTTTACTGTATTTTGCCCATAGGGCCCATATATAGTTTGTTGTAATCAAACCAAATTCTGTTGTTATTAATAAATATAAGAAACTTCAGTTTTGAAGTTTATCTCGCTCGCATTAAGGTCACTTTATGTAACCACAACAATCATCAACACGGGGTTACAGTGATGCGTAATGAATTCTAGTTGATAAGATGATGGTCAGTGCATATAAGTTGTCCAGAGGTTTTGTTCAAAGGGACTGTGGTGGCTGCAAAGTAACATTTGCTTTAGGAACACCAATTGCTAGTCCGTGGGAATTCCACACACATGACCAGCTTAGTGATACCGAGCGTCTCGCAGTGTTTGTGACAAATATTGCTATGGTTGGCGTTATCGTCAAATGTTTTTAGCAGATTGAAACTCTCGAACATCTTTGATAAAAGGATTGTGATTCGATTTAACTTCTCGAAACTCTCCTCTTATCAGGAGGCTAGGACGTTGCCCTCTACAGATGACTTTGTAGCGTAGAATTTAATGAACCATGCCATTGTCGCAGGTAGCGAGCATTGATGAAGGATTGTACTATGATTTCAATAATTTTTCTAAATCTATTATTCTAAGTGCATGTATCTATTTCCATGGGGATTATTGAATATTTGATCAACAAATCTGGAGGGCTATTAACATACGGGTCGCTGTATCTACATAATCTAGTGCTGCAGCAGTAGTAGGTGTTGCTAATAGGTTAGCAATCGTACCCATGGCGACATGTAAAGAGAGGACATGTAATAAAGACAAAGAAAAGGAAGACAGAACAGGAGTACAAAGAGGTGTGAAAATCAAAAGGCGAGTCAGACAGCGACACAACACACCCTGACAAAAGAATAGCGACGTAACAGCAAGGCTGCACATGAAAAGGATGATAGGAGGAGGGTGAGGAGAAGGAGGAGGAGGAGGAGGAGGAGGAGGAGGACCAAAGAGGCATGTGGAAGAGGTATGATGGAAAAGGCGTTTGGTCTATTTCACGATACTACATTTGTATCAAATCTTGATTAAGTTCAAAACAAGACCTAGTTTCGAAAGATATTTCTTTAATATTTCACCATATATATATATATATATATATATATATATATATATATATACATATATATATATACATATATATATATACATACATACGTATGTACATACATACATTAATATATATATATATATATATATATATATTATATATATATACATACATACATACATACATATATATATACATATATATATATATATATATATATATATATATTTATATATATATATATATATTCTATATATATACTAGACCACCCGTGACCCGTTGGGT
>NC_134804.1:39005326-39017826 GCF_046742065.1 Oratosquilla oratoria | reverse complement strand
TGTCATGAACAGAATGTTACAATGTTTACAAGACTCGAAGATTACAATGTTGTTGGAAAAAAATAAACATTATAATGTTGGTAATGACCGAATGTCATAATGTTAGCAACAGTTCCCAACAGTTTTGAAAACCTCACAGCGTCTGGTTTTCATGGATCTGAACCGACTGAGTTCTTTCTCCCTTAGGATTTGTTGTTGTGGAGGTGAACAAGTGGGTAGTATGGATGAGATGTAGATTCTTGTCATCTGCAACACTGAATCTTAATTTTGTTTCATTCACCTGATGATATTATCTATTTTGTGGCCCGGGTCCCACCTGGAAGATTCTTGAATGCTCCAGACCCATCTAGACTTGAATACTTTTTATATTTAAGAAATAAGAAATATTTTCTAGGAGACTAGAAGCCTAGAAGCGAGATCAGATATATTATCTTATAAAAGTTATTTAAGTTGTTTCAACTGATAGAAAAATGATGCTGAAAGCAGTATATAAGTAACTGAAGGAATGTAGAGATAGATAAGTAGATAAACAAATAAATAGATAAATGAATAAAAATACCTTTGGGATGATTTGCAAGATTTTGATGTGTGTGAGACCAAAACCAAATTGTTTTCTGCTTTTTTTATGGAGTCAAAAGCAACTCACCAGTTCTTTTGCTTCAAACCTAAGCGTATTTTTTTCGAATTTCTTTTTCAAAATCTCGTGAAGAAGAAGTCCAAATATTGTTAAGAATTTTTATCCACTTCACTGAACAGCGGCTATTTGGTACCGTTTCATTATCTGTTCAAAATAAACAAAGCAACCCCATGTTTCGGTTTAAGTGTTTGAACAGCTGAACAAGGCTGAGGAACATTCTTCAATATTTTTTTTTCTTAACATTTGGACAGCTATTTTTGGCATACAAGTACGAAGGACTTTTTCCATTTTTGCGAGGGGTTGCCGAGTCATATTACATGCTCACGTTTACTCCTTCACACCACCTTTCGCATCTCGATGCGATAAAAGCTAGCCTACCCCACCCATCCCAACCACACCACATACGTCAGCCAGACGATGTGCAGCGAGGCATAGTTCATATGCCGTAAAACCCAACATGAATAAGGTCAAATGCCGCGAAGCCTCAGGGGACAGTCTGGAAAAATGGCAATCACCGGTTCTGCAGTTGAAGAACTTTAGCCAATTTTGTAACCTTGAGCCTTTGTGGTAACAAGGTGTTGCTCTTTGGAATATGTTCTTTTTCTTGCGTAGTAATTTTTTTTTTTTTTTTTTTTTTTTTTTTTTTTTTTTAGAGGGGGCCGGCCGAGGTCATATTTCTTTTAACATGAAAGAGATACTCTTTGAGGTTGGGTACCATCGTCTCTGTTTTAAAAAGAAGAAGAAAAAAAATACCTCTTGAAAAAACAAAGTAATTAGTAAAAGAAGATCTTCAGTCCTGCTTCAAAGTAGATCTCTCCCTTTCTCTCCCCCCCCTCTCTCTCTCTCCCTCTCTCTCTCTGTCTCTCTCTCTGTCTCTCTCTCTCTCTCTCTCTCTCTCTCTCTCTCTCTCTCTCTCTCTCTCTCTCTCTCTCTCTCTCTCTCTCTCTCTCTCTCTCTCTCTCTCTCTCTCTCTCTCTCTCTCTCTCTCTCTCTCTCTCTTTATCTCTCTCTCTCTCTCTCTCTCTCTCTCTCTCTCTCTCTCTCTCTCTCAGTGATAGGAGATCGGGTGAGGTACACTGCGGAGGACAGTGGGAGAGAAGAGAACGGAGAGGAGGAGGGGGGGAGGAGTATGGAGGTATTTGGTGGGAGAAATAAGAGACGGGTGGGGATTCGGGAAATTAGAGGATTAGAGGGGCAAAGTATGGAGGTGATTGGGGGAGGAATATTAGAAGGAGGGAGGTTGGGGGAAGGTTAAAGTGTTAGAGGGTACATCCAGATGATTGGGGGGAGATAGAATACGGGGGAAAATGGCGGCAGTTAAAGTCTGGGAGGAATATGAAGGTAACTATGGGAGAAATAGGAGATAGGAAAGTTGGGAGGTTAGATAGTTAGGGGAGAGTATAGGGGTGGTTGGGGAGAGAGATGGGAGACGGAGAGAGCTTAGCGGACTGGGGAGAAAGTATGGAGGTGGATGGGGAGAGATATGAGACGGGGGGGTGGAGGCTGGGGGAAGTTAAAGTGTTGGAGGGAATATGAAAATCGTTGGGAGAGAGATAGGAGACGGGGGGGGGGAATTGGGGAGATTAGAGGGACTGGGGGAAGAATATGGAGGTGGTTGTGGGGAGAGACTGGAGAGAAAGGAGGCTAGAGTGACGGGTGGGGGGACTATGAAGGTGGTTAGGGGGGACCGGGAGGAAGGGGGGGATTGGGAAGATTTGAGCCTTTGGGGGGAAAGTATGGAAGTGGTTGTGGGGGAGGGGGAGATTTGTTAGAAGAGGTACGAAGCAGGTGTTTGGATGTATCACCTTTAGCTGTGGTCATATGTGGTGGGAAGAGGGGAGGGGGGGAATGGGGGGAGGGGGAGGGGGAGAGGGCACTGGCGCAGATGCTCGGAGACTCTGTGGACTGAAGGAGTGTCTCTCTCTCTCTCTCTCTCTTTCTCTCTATCTTTCTCTCTCTCTCTCTCTCTCTCTCTCTCTCTCTCTCTCTCTCTCTCTCTCTCTCTCTCTCTCTCTCTCTCTCTCTCTCTCTCTCTCTTTCTCTCTATTTGATTTAATATTATTAAATATTTTGTTGGATTTTATTTTGTGTTACTAGTTCCTTTCATTCAATTTCACTTTCTATTATTTTATATTGTTTTATGTAATTTCATCCTATTTGTCTGATATTTCTTTCACTTTTTATTTGTTTTTAATTATGTTGTTTTCATATCTTATTTACTAATTTACATGTTCATTTTATTTGTTTGTTTTATTTTATTTTATTGTGTTTATTTATTTATTTATATTTTCATCTTTATTTTTATCTTATCTATTTCTTTTATATAATTCTATTTTTCATTCTATATGTGCTTATTTTTATTTGTTTATTTACATATATATTTAGTTATTCACGTATTTCTTTGTTTATATATTTATTTCTATATCTATTCAATTATTAATTAAGTTAATTGTGAATATATTTAATGTTCTAATCAATTATTCATTGCTTAATTAATTTGTTTACTTATTTTTATTTACTTATTTATTTACCTATTATATATTCATTTATTTATTTCATTTATTTATTTTGCAGCTTGGATACAAAAGATATCTGAAAGTTGTCAGATATTCAGTGGGTATGAAGTTAGCATTGTTTTTCTTCTTAATCTATTTGTTTTTTACTTATCAACTCCTGTATTCACTAGGTTAGATACGTATGTATTTTAATGATTTACGCATGTTTTCATTTTCACTTTTTTATTTACACATTAACAAGCACACACACGCGCGCACACACGGGTATTGCTGTCACCTTACATGCACACACACACCCAACTCCCCGCCCATGAGAGTTGTAGTAACGACTCGAAGGGCAGCGATACTGAAATTATTTCAGCCCTGGGCAGGATTCGAACTCAGACCATCTTGGTGACAGTCGGAGCCTCTACCATCCGCGCGCCCGTGTGTGTGTGTGTGTGTGTGTGTGTGTGTGTGTGTGTGTGTGTGTGTGTGTGTGTGTGTGTGTGTGTGTGTGTGTGTGTGTGTGTGTGTGTGTGTGTGTGTGTGTGTGTGTGTGTGTGTGTGTGTGTGTGTGTGTGTGTGTGTGTGTGTGTGTGTGTGTGTATGTGTGTGTGTGTGTGTGTGTGTGTGTGTGTGTGTCTGTGTGTGTGTGTGTGTGTGTGTGTGTGTGTGTGTGTGTGTGTGTGTGTGTGTGTGTGTGTGTGTGTGTGTGTGTGTGTGTGTGTATGTGTATGTGTGTGTGTGTGTGTGTGTGTGTGTGTGTGTGTGTGTATGTGTGTGTGTGTGTGTGTGTGTGTGTGTGTGTGTGTGTGTGTGTGTGTGTGTGTGTGTGTGTGTGTGTGTGTGTGTGCGTGCGTTTTATTCATCATGGTCGTTGGATCACGTGTTGGGCTCGTGATAGCAAACTATTTCCCTCCCAGAAGAGGGTTCAGAACTCGTATGACCGATCTATGGATAATGCACGCACACACACCACCAAATCCCCGCCCACGAGAGTTGGAGTAATGACTCGAACCGCAGCGACACAGAAATTATTTCAGCCCTGAGCAGGATTCGAACCCGGACCACTATAGTAACAGTCGGAGACTACCAACCGCGCCACCGAGTCGAGTTGAACTCGTGATCGACAACTATTTTCCTCCCGGAAGAGAGCTCAGAGTTCGTATGACCGATCTATGGGTAATGCTTTGACCTTACACTCACACACACCCCCAACTCCCCGCCCACGAGAACTGGAGTAACGATTCGAAGCGCAGCGATACTGAAATTATTTTTAGTCCTGGGCAGGATTCGAACCAGGACCGCCGTAGTGACAGTCTGGGACGCTACCAACACACACACACACACACACACACACACACACACACACACACACACACACACACACACACACACACACACACACACACACACACACACACACACACACACACACACACACACACACACACACACACACACACACACACACACACACACACACACACACACACACACACTCACACACACCCCCAACTCCCCGCCCACGAGAACTGGAGTAACGATTCGAAGCGCAGCGATACTGAAATTATTTTTAGCCCTGGGCAGGATTCGAACCAGGACCGCCGTAGTGACAGTTTGGGACTCTACCAACACACACACACACACACACACACACACACACACACACACACACACACACACACACACACACACACACACACACACACACACACACACACACACACACACACACACACACACACACACACACACACACACACACACACACACACACACACACACACACACATGTATATATATATATAACATATATATATATATATATATAAACACATATATATATATATATATATATATATATATATATATGTATATATATATAGTGCAAGGATGGTGTGCAAGGATGGTGTGTGGAACAAGAAGGACAGGAGGAAATAGAAGGAAGGGTAGTGAATGGTGGGATGAGGAAACAAAGAAGGTTGTAGAAGAGAAGAAGCGAGTTTTCACACATTAGTTACAAAGTATGACGAGGGAGTCATATGAGAGGTACAAAGAAAAGAAAAGAGAAGTAAAGCAAAAGGTAAATGAGGCAAAGAGGAGAGTAGATGTGAAATGGGGTAGGAGTATGACAAAAAAAAATTGAAAGTAATAAAAAGATGTTTTGGAAGGAAATTAAGTGAGGAAGAGGAGGCGAATCAAGTAGAGAAGAAAAGGTAAAAGGTGCAGATGGAGAGATGATAATGGAAGAGAAGGCAGTAAGGGGAAGATGGGCAGAATATTTTAGGGAGTTGCTAAATGTGAAGGAGGATAGGGAGGGAAAGATAGCTGCAGTGGGAAATGCTAAGAAAATGACCGTGATGAGTGAGGAGAATGGAGGAGAAATAAGGAAGGATGAAGTGAAGGCAGTTGTTAAGAGGATGAAAGCAGGTAAGGCACCTGGTCTGGATGGATGCCATGCAGAATGTCTAAAAAAAGGAGGTACAGTGATGGTGGACTGGCTGGTGAGGTTATCTAATGTTTGCTGGAGAGAGGGTAGAGTGCCGGAGGACTGGAGGAGTGCCTGTATAGTTCCTCTTTACAAGGGAAAAGGGGAAAAGTGTGAATGTAGTAGTTTCAGAGGGATTATCTTGTTAAGTGTAGTTGGGAAGGCTTATGGGAGGATCTTGATTGAGAGAATTAGGAGAGGAACAGAAGGAGTAATTGGTGAGGAACAGTGCGGATTTAGGACGGGTAGAGGTTGTGTAGATCAGATCTTTGTGGTAAGACAGATATGTGAGAAAGCTATAGGAAAGGGGAAGGATGTCTTTTGGGCTTTTATGGATCTGGAAAAGGTAGACAGAAAGGCACTGTGGGAGGTTATGCAGATATACGGGATAGGAGGAAAGCTTCTGGGAACCGTCAAGAGTTTTTATGAGAGTAGTAGAGCTTGTGTCAGGATTAGAAATGGAGAGAGTGAGTGGTTCGAGGTAAAGGTGGAATTTCGTCAAGGATGCGTTATGTCGCCCTGGCTGTTCAACTTATACATGGATGGGGTAGTGCGAGAGGTAAATGCAAGGGTAGTGGGTCAGGGATTGGAGATGGTTAAAGAAAATGGAGAAAACAAAGGTGAGCCAGCTGTTGTTTGCGGACGACACTGCCCTTGTGGCAGGATCGGAGGAGGGATTGAGGAAGTTGGTGACAGAGTTTGGGAGAGTATGTGATAGAAGAAAGCTAAAGATAAATGTGGGTAAAAGTAAGGTGGTGAGATGTACAAGGGGTGAAAGTGGCAGTAGACTGGAAGTAAGCATTAAGGGAGAGTGACTGGAGAAAGTGGATAGTTTTAGATACTTGGGTGCAAATGTAGCAGGAAAAGGTGGACTGAAGGTGGAGGTAGAATGTATATTGAGAGAAGCGAGTAAATGCCTTGGTGGATTAAAGAGTGTAATGAAGAATAGACATTTGGGAATGGATGCTAAGAGGAGACTGTATGAAGGAGTGATTGTGCCAACAGCACTGTATGGGGCAGAAACATGGAACATAAGGGAAGAAGAGAGAAGGAGTTTGAATGTGTTTGAGATGAGGTGTCTGAGAAGTATGATGGGGGTTTCTAGGCTGGATAGAGTGAGAAATGAGGAGGTGAGGAGGAGAACAGGGGTGGAAAGGGAGTTGGGAGATAGGGTTGATGAAGGAGTGTTGGGGTGGTTTGGACACATGGAAAGAATGAGTGAATAAAGACTAGTAAAAGAGGTGTGGAAGGCAGATGTGGAGGGAGTGAGTATGAGGGGACGTCCTAGGATGAGGTAGATGGATGGGATGAAGGGGGCTTTGGGGAAGAGGGGAATGTCTGTTGAGGAAGGACGGGAGAGGACAGAAGACAGGGGTGAATGGAGAATCGTTGTATATGGATGATGTTGTGATGCATGAGGTGGAATGGGCGGGGGGATGGGGGTGAGGTAGTATGTGTGAGCAAAATTTGACGCAGCCCGAAGGGCAATGGGGGGACGGAGAGGGGGGGGTCGCCGATTTAATGAAGCGGCCTTGCTGTGGATGTGCTGTGTCTTGCGACACTGCTTCTGACCCAGGTGAGTGGACAAGGTGCAGGGATGACCCGTCATCCAGGAGGTGCTGAGATGAGAGGGAGGGTGGAGGGACGTGAAGTATATTCAGGGATGGAATGGGTGGGAGAGATTTTATGCCTTTTCCTTTTTGGCTACCTCCCTTGTAAGGGGGAAAAAGCCTTGGTATATGTATGTATGTATATATATATATATATATATATATATATATATATATATATTCAAGCAATCACATCACCGTGATACGCAAATGTAAAATAACCACAGAAGAAAGGAAACTTTTAGACAGTAAGTACTTACGTATATTACATCTTCAGACTAGATGAAAGAGATACAGAGTTATGTTTAAATATAAGTATCAGGTAGCAACCGAAGTGGGGGAGGGAGGAGACAATACAATGCGGGTGGGGGGGGGACCTTACCTCCATCAACTTGACCAACACATATGGTTCAATCTGGCGGAAACATCTTGGTCACCATTTGGGTTACCAATTTATCACATTTAAAATGCCCATAGCTGAAGTTTATATTTTGATCAAAAGTGCCTGATGTTAAGTAAGATTCTACTACATTTCTTTCATGTAGGTTTTTTTTTGTTGTTTTTTTTGGGGGGGGGGGCTAAAATTGTTGCCTGCGCAGATCTTACACTATATTTATGTTGGGAAATCCTTGTTTCCAAGTTTTTCCCTGTTTGTCTAGTATAAAATTTGTTACAATCTTGGCATGTAATTTTATAGACAACACCGTCATTGTTAGTCGGGGTGTTCTTGATTAAAGTTTTCTTAATGGTGTGGTCATATTGAAAAGCTACTTTATCTCCAATTTCTTGAGTAATTTGAGAATACTAAGAAAGCTTTATGAAAAGGAAGAACAAGTGTATTAAGTTGTTTATGGTTTTCTTGTTCCTGAGAAGGGGAACTTTTAGAAAGTAAATACAGAGTTGTGTTTAAATATAAGTATCAGCTAGCAACCGTAGGGGGGGAGGGAGGGGACAATATAATGCGGAGGGGGTGACCTTACTCTCATCGACCTGACCAACACAAATGGTTCAATCTGGAGGAAACATCTTGGTCAACATTTGGGTTACCAATTTATCGCATTTAAAATTTCCATAGCTTAAGTTTATATTTTGATCAAAAGTGCCTGGCAGATCAAAACCTGGAAACAAGGATTTCCCAACATAAATATAGTGTGAGAACTGCCCAGGAAAATAAGGCGTTATTTCAACTCAAAGCATTATAAAGATATCATATTGATTGGTCTAAGGCAACAGTTTTAGCCAAAGGAAAGAACCTGCATGAAAGAAATGTAATAGAATCTTGCTTAACATCAGGCACTTATGATCAAAATATAAACTTAAGCTCTGAACATTCTAAATGTGATAGATTGGTAACCCAAATGATGACCAAGATGTATCCGCCAGATTGAACCATATGTGTTGGTCAGGTTGATGGAGGTAAGGTCCCCCCCCCCCACCCGCATTGCATTGTCTCCTCCCTCCCCCCCTTCGGTTGCTACCTGATACTTATATTTTACAAAGGATTACAAAGGATTACAAAGGCGGAGCAATCCTTTGTAATCCTTTGTAAAATTTAAACACAACTCTGTATCTCTTTCATTTAGTCTGAAGATGTGATACACGAAAGTACTTCCTGTCTACAGGTTTCCTTTCTCCTGTGGTAACTTTGCATATACATATACATATATATATATATATATATATATATATAGATATATATATATATCTTTGTGTGTGTATATACAGTTATATACATATACATATATATATATATACACATATATATATATTTATATATATATGTATATATATATATATATATATATATATACATACATACATACATATAGAAATTACCATTGAATTGGAACTTACAATTTCTATTCCCAATAATTCGTCCTGAGTATGGAAACCCTTTATCCCCAGTTTTGAGTAATTTATATATGGATTTTTTCGAAACTAAAATATTACACAAAATCTTCCCTCCTAACATCCCTTGGCTTAGGTATATTGATTATATTTTATGTCTTTGGCCAGAAGATGAATATGTTCATGATTTTTTTAGCCAAAATTAATACCCTTGTTGATTCTACTAAATTTACTTTAGAAATTGAGAAAAATGGCACCTTACCTCTCTTAGATTGTACTATCCTACGTCATGACAACAGCCTTAAATTTAAAATATATCGCAAACCAACCATTTATTCATTATGATTATTCTCATCCAAATAGTATTAAACGTTCAGTTTTTTCTTCAGTGTTTCTTAGAGCTTTCCATATTTGTAGTCCTGAATTTATTGATGACGAAATCAGAAATGTTTTTAACATTGGGCTGAAATTAAGATACCCTAAGCAATTCCTTAATATTGCTTACAATTTTGCAAGGAAATAATTTTTAACTCCTCAGCCAAAATCACCTTTTAGTTATCATAATGTTTTAATTTTCCCATTTCAAGAAAATTTGTTAAGTGTTACAGAATTATTAAAAAGATCTAACGTAAAGGTAGTTTTTAAGAATTATAGTACAGTAAAACATGTGCTCATCAATAATAGAATTGAAGTTAAAAAAGGACGCATTTATAAAATTCCTTGCAAAATGTGTAATCAATTTTACATAGGTCAAACTGCCAAACCCTTAAACATTAGAATTGAACAACACAAGAAAAATGTTAGGGATGGCAATAATTCCAGTGGAATATTCAAGCATATTGAATTGAATAATCATCCAGTTGATTGGGGTAATGCCCAGGCAATCTATTATACTAACAACATAATAGTAAGAAAATAGAGTGTAGTTTGATCCATACCACCAGTGATCAAAATACCAACCTACACAAGGGCTTATATAAACTTGACCAAGAAATAAGCAAAACAATAACAGGTAAAATGTAACCCTGCGACTGTGACCTAATGTCGCCCCATCCTCATTAGTGGACGCATTGACCCTTGCGACCTGACTTGACCGCTTTCCAGGGGGTAAATGTCCTCTACCCTTATGTAAACTGCCCTTGTTCCTTTCTCATGTATATATAATCTATGTATTTCTATTAACTATGTAGTTTTTGCACTGAAGATGTAATATACGAAAACGCTCTGCTTCGTTAGTTTCTTTTTCCAAGTGGTCTACTTTGCGTGTATATATATATATATACATATATATATATATATATATATATATATATATATATATATATTATATATGTATATATATATATATATATATATATATATATATAATTTCTATTTATTTCAATACTATTGTTGATGAGCTTATGTTTTACTGCACTATCATTTTTAAAAACTACCTTAACGTTAAAAATATTTAACGTAAAGGTAGTTTTTAAAAATTATAGTACAGTGAAATATAAGCTCATCAACAATAGTATTGAAATTAAAAGAGGATGCATTTTTAAAATTCATTGCAAAATGTGTAATCAATTTTACATAGGTCAAACTGACAAACCTTTAAACATTAGAATTGAACAACACAAGAAAAATGTTAGGGATGGCCATAATTCTAGTGGAATATTCAAGCATATTGAATTAAATAATCATCCAGTTGATTGGGGTAATGCCCAGGCAATCTATTATACCAACAACATAATAGCAAGAAACTTAATAGAGTGTAGTTTGATCCATACCACCAGTGATCAAAATACCAACCTACACAAGGGCTTATATAAACTTGATAATTTTATCTGTCAAGAAATAAGCAAAATAATATCAGGTAAAATGTAACCCTGCGACTGTGACCTAATGTCGCCCTACCATCATTAGTGGACGCATTGACCCTTGCGACTGTGACCTGATGTCGCCCCACCATCATTAGTGTATTGACATTGACCTTCCCCCTTCCAGGGGGTAATTGTCCGCTACCTGTATTCAAAACTCCTTGTTCCTTTTTCCATGTATATATAATCTATGCATTTCTATTATTATGTACTTTTTGCACTGAAGATGTAATATACGAAGGCGCTCTGCTTCGTTAGTTTCTTTTTCCAAGTGGTCTACTTTGCATAAATTAACACACGTATCCGTGTTCTTATTAGCATATATATATATATATATATATATATATATATATATATATATATATATATATATATATATAATATATATATATATATATATGTGTGTGTGTGTGTGTGTGTGTGTGTGTGTGTGTGTGTGTGTGTGTGTGTGTGTGTGTGTGTGTGTGTGTGTGTGTGTGTGTGTGTGTGTGTGTGTGTGTGTGTGTGTGTGTGTGTGTGTGTGTGTGTGTGTGTGTGTGTGTGTGTGTGTGTGTGTGTGTGTGTGTGTGTGTGTGTGTACATATATATAATATTATTTTTTACTTACAAGCTTCTGTAAATATATATTGTTTGAAGACACAGTACTGGAGCATGTCTTTTTATAAGAATCTTTAGGACTTTCAAGGTCTCTTAAAGACTTCCAGCGTCTTTTTAAGACTTAGCACCTTCCTTTCCCTCAGGTGCCAGTGATACCTTGCTTCTCCTCGCTCATTACTTCTTCACTGTGTCAGGTACGAGATCAATACGATCGGCCATTGTCGACGCTCGCGAAGGTTGGCTTATCCAATAAGAACTAATGTTCTTGGACTTGGAAGTCAAAAAAAGAAAAGAAAAGAAAAGAAGAAACCTTTAAGGATAAAAAAAGGGGGGGATAAGTTCCTTAGGGAGTGAAAAAAGATTGCTTTCCCCACCCCTCCCTCCTCTCCCCTCTTCCCCACGTCACCCTCTCCCACTTCCTCTCCAAAGGCGTCCAACACACTCCATGGCCGTACCCTATAACAAGAAAAAAAATTGTATTTCGTCGCTGATAAGCAACACCTCAGTCCCTGGGGACAAAATCGCTCACAGAGGCGGTACTGGAAGGTGAGGAAGATCCTACTCCCAGGAGACGCTGGATAGGTGCACCTTAAGCCGTCACCTTTGCTTTGTCATACGCTTTAGAGGACTGTTGGAACAAGTAACTATCAACTACTGCCTGGAATCGAAGAGGGGCGCGAGACTCGAACCCACGTTACCAGCAAGGAGAGATACAGGAATTCAGAGAAACGGAACGATAATAAAATATAAAAATAATCAACATTCTCCTTTGAGTAGATATTTCTTTCCAACCGTAAAATAACACTATGTGACCCTGATCCGTAGAGGTGTTACTAAAGCCTCTGATAACTTCATAAGACACATGCATCTAGTACCTCGTAAAGTCCGGGAGAATAATAATCCCATCAATAAATAAAAACTATGAAAATTGTATACTCCTTTCAAGTGAATAAAAGT
>NC_134804.1:38990326-38992826 GCF_046742065.1 Oratosquilla oratoria | reverse complement strand
CAAATTTCGTCTATTTCCAATAAGCAAGAATCTGAGTATACTACTTCCCTAGAGTGTACACACCTCTGAAAGCCTCTGAAAGCCCTGGGAAGTCTCTGGAAAGCCTTGGTTGATTTGGAAACCTTTACTTTTTCAATAAGCATCCGGAAACCTCTAGAAATCTCTGAAAATATCCGGAAGGCGTTGGTCAACTTGAAAACCTTCGTTTCTATCCCAATAAGGCTCTGGAAATATTTAAGAGGCTCTAGAAACCTCTGGAAGGCCTTGGTCAATCTGAAAATCTTTGCTCTTTTTCCAGTAAGCCTAAAAAATCCTCTGGAAAGCCTTGGTTAATCTGGATACCTTATTTCTTTTCCAGTAAGCCTCTGAAAGCCTCCGTAGGGCTTTGGAAGCCTCTGTAAGGCTTTGAAAGCCTCTGAAAGGCTTTGGTCAATCTAAAAACTTCTGCTCCTTTTCAGCAAGCCATTGAAATTCTCTAGAAGGTTCTGAAAACCTCTAGAACATTTTGGTTAATCTGAAAACATTCACTCTTTTCCAGTAAAACTCTGGAAGCTTCTTAAAGTCCCTGAAAGCCTTTGGAATCCATGAAAGACTCTGGGAGTCCTTGGACAATCTGAAAACCTTTGCACTTTTCCAGTAAGCGTCTGGAGGTCTTTGAAAGCCTCTTTAAGGCTCTGGAAGCTTCTAAAAAGGCATTGGTCAATCTGGAAAATTTGGCTCTTTTTTCACCAAGCCTTTGTGAATCTCTGGAAGGCTCCGTAAGCGTCTAAATGGCCTTGGTCAATCTGGAAACCTTTATTCCTTTTCCAGTAAGGTCTTGAAACCCTTTTAAAGACTTTAGAAGCCTCTGAAATGCTTTGGTTATTCTGGAAACCTTCGCTCATTTTCCATTAAGCCTCTGGAAGCCTCTGAAAGGTCTTCGTTAATCTGAAAACCTTTGCTTCCTTTCCAATAAACTTCTGGAAATTTCTGAAAGCCTCTGAAAGGCCTTGGTTAATCTGAAAACCTTCACTCCTTTTCCAGCAAATCTCTAGAACAGGGGTTCTCATTAGGGGTGAAATTCACCCCCAGGGGGGAATTTTGGGATTTCTGGGGGTGATTTGTGACCACTCAGCTTACGGGGTGAGGAAAGCAATTATAGGTTTTGGCCTATCTGGCCTGTCACCTGGGCTGGATTTATACTAATTTGGGAAAAATATGTACTAATTTGGAAAAAATAAAAGGGTTTTTAGTAATATTTGCATATTATTTAGAATGCACCTTTTGAAACAGACAATCTTGGAAAGGAGGGGGGAAATGACATTCTGACAAATGGTGAAAGGGGTGAATGGGCCAAGTAAGGCTGAGAACCCCTAGCCTCCGAAAGGTCTTGGTCAATATGAAAACTCTTTTACCAGTAAGCCTCTAGAAACCTCGGAAAAGGTTTGAAAGTCTCTGGAGGGCCTTGGTTAATCTGGAAACCTTTGCTCCTTTTTCAGTAACCTATGGAAACCGGTGGAAGACTTTGGAAGCCTCTGAAAGGCCTTGGTCAATCTGGAAACCCTTGCTCCTTTTCCAGCTTCATCATAATTTCAGGAAGGCTCCTCCCACACTTCCTGAATTAGTAAGTACACCTTGGGCTCAGAGGACAAGGTGAAACATGAAAACCTAATGTCCAAATATAGGTTTACGTCAGAATTACGTCTGAAAAACCCATTCTTCAAAACATGGGCTCACGCCGAGGAAACCCACTGTCCGAATAGATTTGCATTTGGATAAACATAAAAAAAAATATTCCTCTAAACATGAGGTCATGCCTGGAAATCCAGTATATATATTTGAGTTCAAGAAGAGAAACTCATCTTTAAAACATTAGTTTACGTTTAGATAACTCATTCTTTAAAACATGGGGTCACGTCTAGAAAACATATTCTTCAAAACATAGGGTCATGTTTGGAAAACTCATTTTTAAAACATGGGGTTACATTTGAAAAATATAAACAATCATCAAAACATGAGGTCATTTCTGACAATCCAATGTTCATATGTGAGCTCAATAATAAAAAACACATTGTTCAAGTATGTTTTCAGGACTAGACAGCTATTATCAATATATAAGTTTAGTGATAGAGAGCTATTGGTCAGTTCAGGACTGGAAACCTATTGATCAAATATATCTTCAGGGCTGGAATCCCAAAATTCAAACATAATTTCAACGCTGGAAAACCACTGATGAGTTCAGAGCTGAAAATCCACAGTTCAAACATAATTTTAACGGTGGAAAGCCATTGGTCATTTTAGGGCTGGAAAGCCATTGGTCAAATAAAGACTGGAAACCCATTGTACAAATATGTGTCCAGGTCTGAAAAAAACCACAGTTCAAACATATGTCCAACGCTAGAAAGCCATTTATCAGTTCAAGGCTAGAAACCCATTGTTAAACTATAGTTTCAAAGCTGAAAATCCATTGTTCAAATATCTTCAGATCTGGAAAGCAAATAATTATAAATGGGTTTCACTG
>NC_134804.1:38972826-38977826 GCF_046742065.1 Oratosquilla oratoria | reverse complement strand
CCCCCCTTCTCTTCCCTCTCCCCCTACCCCCTCCTCCTCCTCCCTTTTCTCTTCCCCATCGCCACTCACCTCATGTTTCCCTTCCTAACTCTCTCCTTCCTCCATCCCCTCGCCTCTGTCCCCATACTCTTCTTCCTCTCCCTATCCTCATCTTCATGCTTTTCCTTTACCCATTCCTCTTCCTTCAATTCACCTCGTTTTCACCTTCTTCTTCATTCTCCCCCCTCCTTATATCATATTCCATTCCTATCCTCCTCCTCCTACTCTCTTCCTCCTCCTTCACTTCACCTCGTCTTCACCTTCTTCTACACTCTTTCCCCTCCTTATCTCATATTCCATTCCTATCATCTTCCTCCTCCTCCTCCTCCTCCTCCTCCTCCTCCTCTTTTCCCTCCATCTCCCTTTCCTCCTTATCTTCTTACTCTTTTTCTGCAAGTAGATAGTTCCTTTTTCAATCTTCTCTCTCTCTCTCTCTCTCTCTCTCTCTCTCTCTCTCTCTCTCTCTCTCTCTCTCTCTCTCTCTCTCTCTCTCTCTCTCTCTCTCTCTCTCTCTCTCTCTCTCTCTTTCTCTGTCTCTTTTCTCTCCCTTTCTCTCCCTTTCTCTCTCTCTCTCTCTCTCTCTCTCTCTCTCTCTCTCTCTCTCTCTCTCTCTCTCTCTCTCTCTCTCTCTCTCTCTCTCTCTCTCTCTCTCTCTCTCTCTCTCTCTCTTTCTTTATGGCGGGAACACTTGCTCGTAACGTTATCTTAGGTCATGTGCTCATAAAACCTTCACCACCTCCACCCCTACCTCCACCACCACCGCCGCCTCCACCAATATACCACCATCACCACAAAGCACACCACCACCATTTCCACCACAAACATTACTTCTACCGCACCATCATTACTATCGCCACAAAACATAATATCACCATCACTACCACCATCATCACTACCACTATCACCACCATCAATACAACAAATATTATCACCACCACCATTACCACCACCCCTACCACCCCTACCACCACCACCCAGAACTGGATCACAAAAATACATATTCTAAATTATCCTGGTACCCAATGGGTCAGTTTCGTTTGTCCGCAAGAGCATTTGAAGTTAATTAAGCTTTCATTAATTCGCTTCCCCTCCTCTCTTCCACTTGGTTTCCTCGTCTTATTTCTCTAAGAGCTAATTTCTCTCTCCCTCCCTCCCTCCCTCCCTCCCTCCCTCTACCCTTCCTCCTTTTCCTTCCCTTCACTCACTCACTCACTAATCTCGATTTCTTTAAATTCATTTCTCCCCACTTATCATCATATATCATTTCCATTGTCTTCTCGTTCTTTTTGTCTCTTTTCTCTCTCTCCCTCTCTCTGTCTGTATATATATATATATATATATATATATATATATATGTATGTATATATAATATATATGAGAGAGAATGTATATATATATATGTATATATATACATATATATATATATATATATATATATATGCAAATATATATATATATATGTATATATATATATATTATGTATGTGTATAGGTATGTATATATATAAAGTATGTATATATATACATATATATATACATATATATATATATATATATATATATATATATATATACATATATATATATATATCTGTCTCTCTCTCTCTCTCTTTCTCTTGTGACTTGTCCAGGCCAAGACTCAAATGTCGGGGGTAAAGTGAGAGCTTCATACGGAGACAAAAGTCGTCAATTTTTAAACGGGACAGGGAAAAAACTGAATCTCTGTGGGTCTCTGACATAGTAAGTCATCAAGGGAAATGAAAGAGAGAGAAGAAGAAAGAGAGAGAGTGTGAAAGAGAGATTGAGGGAAGTGAAACATGAACAAAATTATAATAATGATATATAAATTAAGTAATAGATTAATAGAATAGAATTAGATAAAGGGAAATGAAAGAGAGGGAAGGAGAAAGAGAGTGAGAAAGAGAGATTGAGGGAACTGAAACATATGAACAAAACTATAATAATGATATATAAAATAAGTAATAGATTAATAAAATAGAATAAGATAAAACAGGATGAACTGAAGAAATAAATGAAGATATTACCCACCTAGAGCATATAGAGAATTCAATACAAACAAATAGGTTTTGAATCTATGCAAAAAAAGTTCATATCAAGTGATTGAATCTGTTTGATAACAGTCCGCTACTGTGAACACAAATATGTGAACATAGAACACACACATGAACGTAGGAGATATAAGCCAATATATATTCAATATACGCACGGTCACTTTCATGTTCGTAAAAAAATAAAATAAAATAAATAGATAAATAAATAACCATCGTCAATAACAGGGGGAAACAATTTTCCTTCAATCAGTACATCGTATTCACGCTCGGGGAAAAAATGAGAGTATGTCACCGGAAGTTTAATATCGAGTGTGAAGCCGTTCCCTTTACAAATACACAGAATGTTCATATCTGAACATAGAATGTTCATATCTTACCCCAGGCCGTTTATTCAACTACTCTCTTTCAGTGTTTTCTCTGTGACGCAGCAATTCCGTTTTCTATGATGTTGTTCCTCCCTTCCTATACTTACCTAACCTCTCCCGACTTCATAGTATATATGAATAATAGATTTTTAAGCACTGATTCACCTTTTATTTATTTATCTATTTTTACTCATTTATTCATTCATTCATTTATTTCTTTATTTATTCTTTATTTTATTTTTTGAGGAAGTTCTTTACGCATGTCAACGGGTTCTGCTGTCCAATTTGTTTTTATTTCATCAACGTCTTGTTTAATCACTTGTTTAGTTGATTTTTTTAGGAATGTCCCCTTTTTGTCGCCTTTTACGACTCAAATGCGAACACTCGGTGGCAGTATTCTTTCCCCCCACCACCACCACAGTGTCTTGCTACATTGCTTCTGACCCAGGGCAGTGGGCGAGATGCAGGGATGACCCATCATCCAGAAGGAGCTAAGAAAAGAGGGAAGGAGGGTGGTGAATGGGAGTGGAGTATGTGAGGATGGAATGGGTGGGAGTGGATTTATGCCTTTGACTTTGGCTACCTCCCTTGTAAAAGGGGAAGAAACCTTTTGAATATGTATGTATTTAATATTTTATTTATCTGATTATTCATATATCTGTTTATCTCTATATTCACTTTTTTGTTGATTTGTTTCTTTATTCATTCATTGATTTAAGTCCCTATTTATGTACATATACTGTATCTATTAAGTATTTATTCATTCATTTATTTGTCTATTCATTTATTAGAGATAATATCATCTAAACTTTTTTTTAATCACTAAAGTACTGAGTTAGTGAAAGGGTCAGAGTGGGTATGGAAATATGATATAGATAATGAAAAAATATTTGAGTCATGGGATTTGGACAGATAAGTATCACACTGGGATGCCATATGATTTTAATCAGATTACAAAGAGCTAAAAGGATTAATTGGAAGAATGATTGCTCAGGCAGACCATGGACAAAAAGGATTCTAATTCTAAATGGACTCTATAGATTCCGACTAAATGAGTACCAAGCTGTATCAAAGGCGATCGTATTGCATCCAGAGAAATGGTGCACATAGAAATAGTATTTCATATGGATATACGTAATCATATGTTTACTAGATTTAGGTGCATTTTGTAATGAGTTGCTTTGATAAAGTATAAAAACCGACAAGAGTCTATAACGAGGTTGGAGTAAAAAGAATATTTAGATGAATAGATAAGCTAATTGTTGAATTGATAAATACGTAAATGGATAAATATCTATATATAGATTGATAAGTACGAATAGGTATGGGTAGATAGATAAATGTATAAACAAACAAATAAATAGGTATAAATATATGAATGAATAAAAAAAATATGAAAATAAGAAAACAGAAAAGAAAAAGGAATATACCTCCACCAGCAACAACAACAATAGCAAAAACAACGAACCCAAACCGAAAATCGGCGGGTCGGTCCGCAAATTAAATCATTATGAAAGTTGCTGTAAACTTGTATTTGTGCAACTTTGCAATGCTGTTAAACGAGCACCAAATTGGTAAGCATTCACAAAAAAAAAAAAAGTTTCACTTCACTTCTATTTAGAGACCATATTTATTTCTTACAATTTTGTGCAATAAAGCATGGAGAGAGTATTGCATGCAACGTTTGACGTAATATCGAGATCCAGATTCAATCAGACTATGAAATACACCTCTTGTTTGAATGAATACAGTCATAACATGAGGCAATGATTCAACATACACATGAATCATTCGTGTGTATGTGGGTATGTGACTCAACCCTGTGGTTAGATTTGTAATCCACAGCTGTCACCCACCCGGATGAGAGCTCAGAGCTCATGCATGACCTGATCTATGGGTAATGCTGTGACCTTATACCGATGTCACACTATGCGCGACCCTGGGTGCGGACAGAAGATGGGCAATTTCAGCTAATTTAATAAAATCACTTAGTGATAACCAGAACTTTATATAATGACCACTGGTTAGAATACTATCATAATGTTTAGAGACTAACGTCTCATAAAGAAGACATTGCTGCAGCCAACAACAAGCCGCAGCGAAGACAGTGACACTGGCCTTACACTCACACACACACAAAACAACTCCAACCTACACACACACACAAAAAAAAACTCCATGCTTACCACATATGTTATATGGCATGCTTCTCATCACTCTTCTATTTTTTCATCGCAAAGGCTTCCATTTCTCTTATTACTCCATCCACTCAGATGTTGAACAACCATATAGACATCACACAACCTTCGTCTAGTTCCAGGACAAAAGTTTTCCTTACACCCAAATATTTCTTGTCAATAACTACGCATGATCAACACTTATAATAACTAGAAATTTCTTTCTCACTCTATACATTATCAGTATCAGTAACTGTATTCATTCTCATGTTAGTTTCTTTTACAATTCATATTGAAAATGAACATATTCTTCGTCTTATATAAAAAAACATCTCATTGGTTTTTGGA
>NC_134804.1:38957826-38960326 GCF_046742065.1 Oratosquilla oratoria | reverse complement strand
TCTATATGTACACAGAACATTGTATTACATTTCGTCTCCGACCATTCACCAACGTTTCTATCCCCCCCAAGGACAACATCACACCTTGCAACGGGACCGTGTACACAAAAGTCTTTTCATTTGCATACAAACATAACCTGCTTGCAAAAGCATACATTTACACACCCTAGCGCTACCCATGCTTTCAAGCCAACATGAATGCGTCTCTCGTTTTCAAAAACAGACACTTCAGACACTCAAAGACATACCTGGCCCCACGCAAGCAAAATATTAACACTAACTGTTCCTGCAAGCAAAATATACGACTTAAGACAAGTTACCAGCCATGGTATGCGTGCAAGCATAGAAAATAGATTGCTTTGGAACCACGAAAGAAAGCAGACATTTTCACGCAAGACGTTGGTCGCACTACAAGGGACGGTGACGTCATAATGTCGACATTTTCAATAACGATCTAGAACGAATGGTAACAATTTATTCTTTTCACAAAAGAAAAATAGATACAAACTCGCGTAAATTAAACTTTATTCTGAATTCAATCTAAAGTAAAAGTTTGATAAGTATTCTTTATTTCCTTGACTCAGGTGTATTGCATCCCTTTTTAGTTTCTCTCTAAACAAAAATTATCAGTATTCTTCTTTGAGTGAAGATTAGTCTCCAGGCATGTAAGAATGCTACGTGACCTTGGTCCGTAGGGGTGACACAGAATTTCCTAAGATAATGACTTTATAAAGTGTACGTATGGGTATAGATATTGTTATTCTTAAATCAGATCAGCCCTCCGTATCAATGAGGTTTTGTTGATTTTATTCTGGCTACGGCCAAAGTGATTTAATTCATTTGTGTAATTTTCTCTTTGGAGATCAAAGTAGATAACTATTTTGTCATATTCAAAATTTCATATTTTTCTGCACACAATATAGTTGTTAATTTTCTCTGTTATTGACACAAACGCTCGCGAAAAGAATAAAAATAAATAAATATATAGATAAATAAATATATAAAAAATGACTAAATAAATAAGTAAATAAATATATAGAAATAAATAAACAAATAATTAAATAAATAAATAAATAAATAAATAAATAAATAGATAAATAAATCAACAAATAAATAGATAAATGCAACTGATAAATAAGTTCATTCGTAAAATAGAAAAAAAAAATGGAATCAATAAAAACACAGACACACAAAGCAGGATATGCCTTTGATCTTCATCGATATGCTGTAGGCGGAAATAACGTTCCAGTATCCTGGCAACGTACTTTCACCCACTCACTTTATATATATATATATATATATATATACTCGGGTGTATATATATATATATATATATATATATATATATATATATATATACGTATATATATACATACATTATATATATATATATGTGTATATATATATATATATACGTATATATATATATATATATGTATATATATATGTATATATATATATATATATATATATATATATATAATTGTATATGTATATATATATTCATAAGGCACCAATATTTTTCCAACAGAATTAGATTTTCCTTCATTTTACGCTTCACATCGTTTTAGGATTTGTCCTCTCTCTCTCTCTCTCTCTCTCTCTCTCTCTCTCTCTCTCTCTCTCTCTCTCTCTCTCTCTCTCTCTCTCTCTCTCTCTCTCTCTCTCTCTCTCTCTCTCTCTCTCTCTCTCTCTCTCTCTCTCTCTCTCTCTCACTCTCTCTTCTCTCTCTCTCTCTCTCTCTCTCTCTCTCTCTCTCTCTCTCTCTCTCTCTATTCTCTCTCTCTCTCTCTCTCTCTCTCTCTCTCTCTCTCTCTCTCTCTCTCTCTCTCTCTCTCTCTCTCTCTCTCTCTCTCTCTCTCTGTCTCTCTCTCTCTCTCTCTCTCTCTCTCTCTCTCTCTCTCTCTCTCTCTCTCTCTCTCTCTCTTTCTCTTAAGATTATCCATGTAGACTGATACGTTTAGGTAAAAAAAAATCAATTTTACCGCTTTGAAGTTATGAAACGAATCATATGTACGTTGCTTGTCGAGATGTTCCTATGCCTTCCTGAGAATAGTGTGAAAAGAAGGTGGTGAGGAGCCTACACCAGAAGGCGCCGAGTTTTTTTTTTTTTTTTTTTTTTTGTCCGAAAAACGTCTTCTGGGGAATGTTGGGGCAGGTAACAGTCACTGCTGGAAATCGGAGAGGAGTACGGGACTCGAACTCACAAGTGCGAGGTCAGTACGCCTTCGATTGTGTTTTCTAAAGGTAATTAGTGTATTTTTAAATTAAATTACGATTGAAGGGGATGGTAAAGATTATAGCGTAGGCTCTGTGACGAAAGAATGGCAGCGAAGCAGATTTTTTTTAAACATTTGATGACTATAAATAATACTGTGTTACTGAGTGATACTGAAGAAAGAATATAATGAAAATAGCGCACAAATAGACAGTAAAGCAAGAAAATTAGTACGACTAACGAGGAAAGAAAAAAGACAATAAAAACAGAAACGTAAATACT
>NC_134804.1:38950326-38952826 GCF_046742065.1 Oratosquilla oratoria | reverse complement strand
CATTAGTCCAATTAATACAATGATTGAAGTCTTTCATGTGAACAAATAGAGCATTGGATTCTTGTGCTGTTCTAACACTATATTTATGTTGTTTAATTCTAGTTGATAGTTCTTTGCCCGTTTGTCCAATGTAATACTTTTCACAATCTCTGCAAGGGATTTTGTATATGCAACCATCAGAATCAGCGGGAGAATTTTTTATTATTAATTTCTTAAAAGTGCATGGGTTATTAAACACTACTTTAACATTCCATGTTTTAAGTAGATGAGGAACTTGAGAAAGATTGTTATTGTAAGGTAATACTAAAAGATTCTTAATGTCAAAAAGGGGAGGGGGTTGATTCCTATGAAAAGTTTTTTTCGCCAAAGAGAGAGCGTTATCTAAAAATGTTCTAGGGTACTTTAATCCTAAACCTAGGTTAACAATAGACTCAAATTCCTCATCAATGAATTCAGGGCTGCATATCCGCAAGGCACGTAAGAACATAGAAGAAAATACAGATTTTTTTTACTTTATCTTGGTGTTCAGAGTAATAATGAATATAAGAAAACACATTAGCATTTATAGAAAACACATTATAAGAAAACACATTAGCATTTATAGAAAACCGACTAATGTGTTTTCTTATATTCATTATTACTCTGAACACCAAGATAAAGTAAAAAAATCTGTATTTTCTTCTATGTTCTTACGTGCCTTGCGGATATGCAGCCCTGAATTCATTGATGAGGAATTTGAGTCTATTGTTAACCTAGGTTTAGGATTAAAGTACCCTAGAACATTTTTAGATAACGCTCTCTCTTTGGCGAAAAAAACTTTTCATAGGAATCAACCCCCTCCCCTTTTTGACATTAAGAATCTTTTAGTATTACCTTACAATAACAATCTTTCTCAAGTTCCTCATCTACTTAAAACATGGAATGTTAAAGTAGTGTTTAATAACCCATGCACTTTTAAGAAATTAATAATAAAAAATTCTCCCGCTGATTCTGATGGTTGCATATACAAAATCCCTTGCAGAGATTGTGAAAAGTATTACATTGGACAAACGGGCAAAGAACTATCAACTAGAATTAAACAACATAAATATAGTGTTAGAACAGCACAAGAATCCAATGCTCTATTTGTTCACATGAAAGACTTCAATCATTGTATTAATTGGACTAATGCTTCCTCTATCATTTCTTGTAATTCATTTGTCAATAGAAACATAATAGAAAGTAGTATGATAAAAAATTCTGAAGGTTCTACTCTTAATATCAGTAATGGCATTTATAAATTAGATAAATTCATCATTAACAAAATTTGTAATCAGGTTGTATGTGATCAAAATTAATTTGGTGAATTGTGCTGTTCTCTAGATTTCTTTTTCTTTGATGACTTTTTGTACCAAGACTTATTATTTTTTCATGTGTGACTTTTTGTCCTTCACCGGTTCCTTTCCTAGTGTAATATTTCGTGTCATCTTGTGCTCAGACAGTTCCTTTCCTAGTGTTTAATTTTGTGACATCTCACACCATGCCTGTTCCTTTCCTAGTGTATAATCTTGTTATTTTTAAACCTCTTTGTAATACAACTTTTTCTGTATTCCCCTGAAGATGTGAATTACACGAAAGCGCTTGGGATATACTGTTTTCTTCCGATTTCCTTAGTGGTTACCAGCAAAATTTGTGGATCACGTGTTGTTAATAGTGATCTTTCTGCATATACATATACATATACACATGCATATACATGAATATATATGTATGTATATATATATATATATATATATATATATATATATATATATATATATATACATATATATAGAGCCAGCCAAAGAATCGTAGGAGTGTGCCCTAGGAACAATAAACAGTCCAATGCAAGAGTAAATCTCTTCCACAGTCTTAGAGCCGGTTGATCGAGCTGCTCTTCCCTCGTCGGCTTTCCCTCGAGTCTCTCCCCTAAAGACTGACAGGCTTTTCGTCACTGCCATTTTCCAGGACCATCTATCTGGAACATTCAGTTTCCCTCTTCAGTAACGCGTTCAGTTTTCTTTATAAATGAGCTACTCAGTCGTTATCAGTAATTCTGCTTTCTGTTGTTGTTGCTGTTTTTGTTGTTGTTATTATCGCTGATGTTTTTTAGTTGTTGTTATTATCTCTTTTATCGTTTTTGTTGTCGCGGAAGTTCCTGTTGTTGTTCTTGTTCTTGTTCTTATTGTTGTTGTTGTAGTTGTTGTAGTCATTATTTTATGCTGTTTTTGCTGTTGTTGTCGTTGTTTTTGTTGTTGACATTAGTGTTACACTTCTTCTTATTTCTTTCTAGACATTTCACCTTGTATCCCAGGTCTTACACTCGTCTGAAGAAAATCATGACAATCGGGAACAAAACCCACCGACCCCCTCGCAGCAGAAGAATGCACATAAAAGACGATTAAAATCACCTGGCGGCAGCCAGAATGAAAGAAGAAGTACCCCGATACAATTCCATTCACGGACATCTTGCTGGTACGGA
>NC_134804.1:38942826-38945326 GCF_046742065.1 Oratosquilla oratoria | reverse complement strand
AATGTCATTTGATATGCTGGAGGAAAATTAATTTCCTCCTCTATATCAGATATCTTCCCGAAAACTGCGGGCTGCAAATTTGCTTCAACAGTCGGAGGAAATGTGGCCCAGCGTGATGACGCCTTTAGTAATCATGTAGTCAGTGCTGAAAACATTGTTTGCTTTACGAGAAGATTAGATAAGTTTATGGGTAGGGATGGCAGGTGGTACGGGACATAGGCTAGAAATACATAGTGTAGGCATTAAGGTCTCTTGCAGTCTCCACCATTATTATGTCCTTATATACTAATCACCAAAGACATTATCCTGATGCTAATCACTAGACGATTAGGACAATCACCCAATCACCTAATAAACCGGAACAGTGTCTAATCATCCGGTACCAATCATCGGAGATCTTATCAATGATGCCTTTGTTCACTCATCACTTTATCTTCATAATCAGTATTAAATGTTATTCTATTCGTCTCAAAATGTTATCCAGGCGATCTAAGAATTGGTCACTTCTTCACAGTTGGACTAGTCAATGTGCGTATCTTACTGGAAAACAGCAATTCAAACATAGTAAAATCGATCTAAGATTTGATTACCCTTCTACAATTTAACTAATCAACGCGTATATCTTATTGGAAAGCAGCAGTTCAATCGTAATCAAATCGATCAAAGAACTGATTTCCTTTGCATAGATTGACTAGTCAATGTGAAGATATACTTATTGAAAACTATCAAATCAAATGTCATTAAATTGACCTAAGTTTGATTATATATCCACAATTTGATTAGTCAATGTGTAAACTGTATCTTCTCATTAGAAACCAGCAATTCAAACGTAATTGAATCATTCTAAAAATATATTACCCCTTCACAGTTTAACTAGTCAATGTGTATAATCTCCTCACAGAAACTAGCAAAGCAGTATATTGATTACCCGGTAATCTAATTACCCAAACAAGCAGGACAAGGACACGAGATTGCCCACATGGATAGAAGCGCTTGTAAATGACAGTCCATGACAACAATAACAATAGAAATGACTACCGACATCCTTTCGATTGTATCTAACCAACGAAAATAATTAATTCAGAAGTTATGACTCTTTGCAGTGACTATACTCCATTTCAATAAGTACACTCGATTTCTGCCGTGCAGCTCGGTACAGTTGGTAGTCCTGCAAACTCCTGCTCCACACAGCCACGGGCGACAGGCAAATTCCTCACCTCCTTCAGAAAATATAATATTTCTCTTCTTTGTTCATAATGCTTCAATTATTAGAAAGAGCAGTCATTCTTCAACGATAACAAAATTTTCAAAACTCGATAGTGTAGGAAACTAAGTAATTATGTGAAGTTGAAGTCAAAGAAAAGAAATTATCGGTTTATACACATCTTTACTTATAATTAATCGATGTTTACAGCAATTATGGTAACAAGTGTAGAATAAAGCATATTTTCTCCTACATAAACAACTTCTAAACACGATGGAGCATTCATATTTCACATGGAAAGCCATGAAAAATTAAAGTTAATGATTTTTATAAATATTTTGCTTCCTGACGCTCTTGGCGCGAGGGAGAGAAGGAGGGAGTGATGGTAGTTACTGACTCCCTTCCTCCTCTTCCTCCTCCTCCTCCTCCTCTTCTTCCTCCTCCTCCTTCTCCTCTTCCTTCTCCTCCTCCTTCCAACTTATTCATCTTTTAATTTATTATGATAACTTTTTTTTCTACCATTCCTCTCCGAGACTATCTTCATGTAATGTAAATTTATCTATAATTTGTGGAGACGGTAGATAGCTATATATATAGCTATCTACCATCTCCACATTACATGAACATATTCTCGGTTAAGAATAATGGAAAACGAATAATTTTTCATGATGAATTAAATAATGAATAAGTTGAAAGGAGGAGGAGAGGGAAGAGGAGGAGGAGGAGGAGGAGGAGGGAGAGACAGCAACTGATAGTGAGAAGAGCGTCCAGCACCACGCCGCCACCACTGTCGTCGTCGTCGTCGTCGTCATCACAGTCACTAATTGAACTGAAACACATCACTGATCTCAGACATTGAGGGTTTTTTCTTCTAATTCTTCTTTTCTTAATGCAATGATTTGGTCTCTTGTTGCACAATTTTCTTTATGACATTCTTTTTTTATATTCTCTTCTTTCCTTATGTGCTTCCCCATTATTATTATTATTGCATTATCATTAACATTGATATTATTATTCTTTTCATTACATCATCATTACTATCATCGATGATATTACCATCATAGTTTTTGTTACTATTCTTTTCTATTTTTTTAGTTGTATATACTATGTCCCATATTATGTTATATTATGTATATATATATATATGTTATGTATTATGTTATGTATATATATGTATATGTTATGTATATATTACGTTCCATATCTCCTGACATACACACAAACGCACACACACACACACACACACACACACACACACACACACACACACACACACACACACACACACACACACAC
>NC_134804.1:38920326-38930326 GCF_046742065.1 Oratosquilla oratoria | reverse complement strand
CTCTCTCTCTCTCTCTCTCTCACTCTCTCTCTCTCTCTCTCTCTCTCTCTCTCTCTCTCTCTCTCTCTCTCTCTCTCTCTCTCTCTCTCTCTCTCTCTCTCTCTCTCTCTCTCTCTCTCTCTCTCTCTCTCTCTCTCTCTCTCTCTCTCTCTCTCTCTCTCTCTCTCTCTCTCTCTCTCTCTCTCTCTCTCTCTCTCTCTCTCTCTCTCTCTCTCTCTCTTCTCTTTCAGTTCATCCAATTCCTTTTAATTCCTCGTGTAATCTTCCGTTTTCGTATAAATCCGTCTCCACACTTTATATTTCTCAAGTTCTTGCCTTCAGTTCTCCATCGTCTTGGTCGCCTCCACCTCTCCTCCACCCCTCCACCCCACCTCCTCCTCCTCCTTCTCCTTCTCCTCTTCTTCCTCTTCCTTCTCCTCCTCCACCCCTCCACCAAATCCTCCTCCAACTCCAGTCCTCCACCTCTTCACCTCCATCTTCTTCCTCTCTCCCTCTCTCTCTCTCTCTCTCTCTCTCTCTCTCTCTCTCTCTCTCTCTCTCTCTCTCTCTCTCTCTCTCTCTCTCTCTCTCTCTCTCTCTCTCTCTCTCTCTCTCTCTCTCTCTCTCTCTCTCTCTCTCTCTCTCTCTCTCTCTCTCTCTCTCTCTCTCTCTCTCTCTCTCTCTCTCTCTCTCTGCGTCCGAATCTCAGGCAAACCCTTCAATTTTCTCCACACTAATTAAACTTTACTTTCTTCAGACACTTCACAAAACTCGAATGCGCGTACTTCACCCCCCTCCCTTCCCTCGCCACTTTCTCTGCTAAAGGGGGCTGGGAGTCCATATATCTTCTTCCGAGATCCTCTCGTATTTTCTTTTTTTTTTTTTTACTATTTCCTCTCTTCACCAGCGTGTTGGATCTATATAACCTCCTTACGCTTTATACTTGTTATTTCTTCACTTTTCTCTTCAATACTTGACTTACATTCTTGCGCTTCATATTTCTTCGCTTTTTTGAACAATTCTTCGTCTGCTTCTTTGTTCATGCCCCTTTTCTCTCCTCCCTTTTTTCAAAGTTACGGTCTCGGCCTCTTGGAGTGAATCCCTCCATATCCTCCACATATTCATCTTCCTCCAGCTCTTCGTGTATTCCTCCATACCTCCTCCACATTCTCCTCCACATCTTCCTCCTCTTCCCCTCCTTCTCCTCTGCATGAATCCCTCCAAATCTTCCTCCACATCTTCATCCTCCATTTCATGAGTCCCTCCACATCCTCCTTCACATACTCATCCACATCCTCCTCCACATACTCCACCCCAAATTTTCATCTTCCTCCTCCTCCTCCTCTTCATGAGTCCTTCCACATCCTCCACCACATCTTCACCTCCTCCTCCTCCCCCTCCTCCTCGAATAGGATCCTCTGTGTAGAGTCAAGAAAAGAAATTCCTCGATGGTTTCCGGTTTGCGCCGTATCTCCGACTCTGGAAGAGCGGCAAGGACGCAGAAGGCAGCCTCCGCAGTGCATCAGAAAAGAGAGATATCTTCGTTTACTTATGTTTCCATAGTAACCAATGTCGGATCAGTTTTTCGATTAAATAGAGCTTAAGACTCTTCAGATATCGAAACTTACTATATATTTTTTCAACTAAATGAATATATAGATTAATACACAAAGAAAAATAAATCAAATGAATAAGAAATGGACATACTTGTCTACCTAGCTGTATATGAGTTTGATCTTCAACATAGAGCCTTCTCCAACGATCTCCAGCACCCTATTCTCTCTCTCTCTCTCTCTCTCTCTCTCTCTCTCTCTCTCTCTCTCTCTCTCTCTCTCTCTCTCTCTCTCTCTCTCTCTCTCTCTCTCTCTCTCTCTCTCTCTCTCTCTCTCTCTCTCTCTCTCTCTCTCTCTCTCTCTCTCTCCTCTCTCTCTCTCTCGTCCGAATCTCCTTTTTCTTCCTAATTAAACTTTACTTTTTTAACGTCCAAAACTCGAATGCGCGTCTTCTCTCTCTCTCTCTCTCTCTCTCGTTTTCTCCTTTTTTTCTTTCTTTTTTTTAACGTCCGCTCGGTCTTCTCTTTCTTCACCTTTTTCTCCTCCCTCTTCTTTATATTTTTCTCCTCCTCATCTTTTTCTTTATTTCTTTCTCTTCTCTTCCCTCTTCTTCTTTATCTTCTTCTCATTCTTCTCTTCTTTCTTTTTTCCTTCTCCTTCTCCTTCTTCTCCTTTTTCTATTTTTTTTTTTCCTCTTTTTCCCTTTGTCTCTAATTCTCCTTTTTTTCTACTTTTTTCTCCTCTTTTTTTTCCCGTTTCTCCTTTTTCTCCTTCACCTTTTCCTTCGTTTTCTTCTTCCTCTTCTTCTCTTTCTTCTGCTTCTTCTCCTTCATCTCTATCTTCTTCTTTTTCTTGTCTGTCTTGCTTTTCTCCCTCTTCTTCTTCTTCTTCTTCTTCTTCGTCTTGATTTTTCTCCTATGTTCATCCTTTTTCCTACTTTTCTTTTTCATTTTCTCAATCTTTTTTCTCCATCCTCATCCTCTTCCACCTCTCACTCTTCTTTCTCTCCTCCCCTACTCTTTCATGTCCGCGCAAACATTTCACGTTTTGCCTCAAGATCGCTTCCATTTCCTTTTCTTTCTTTACTCCTTTCATCGCTTCACACACTCACACTCTCTCTCTCTCTCTCTCTCTCTCTCTCTCTCTCTCTCTCTCTCTCTCTCTCTCTCTCTCTCTCTCTCTCTCTCTCTCTCTCTCTCTCTCTCTCTCTCTCTCTCTCTCTCTCTCTCTCTCTCTCTCTCTCTCTCTCTCTCTCTCTCTCTCTCTCTCTCTCTCTCTCTTTTTCTCTCTCCTGAATTCTGAAATGGCCCAGCATTGGTCACGATCCCTGTGGGCACCTGAAAGAGCTCCTTCGGTTCGGAATTCCTGAATTCAGGTTCGACACTCCCTCCGGAGTGAGAAGGACCCCTCCGGAGGACCAAGATCCGAAGACCAATCCTTTGTCGGCGGAGGAGGAGGAGGAGGAGGAGGAGGAGGAGGAGGAGAAGGAGGAGGAAGAGCGTTTGTTATGAGCCAAAAGCTGGAGACGGCAGAGGGGGAGCCAGTGATGGACGTGAAGTTTTTTTTGAAGGAGAAGAGAGAGGATGAGAAGAGAGTAAAGGAGGAGGAAGAAGAGGAGAAAGAAAAGGAGGAGGAGGAGGAGGAAGAAGAGGGGGAGTACAAAAAAGAGGAGGGGAAGCTAGAGACTGACATGAAGTCATTGCGAATGAGTAGGAAGAGAAGGGGAAGGAAAAGGAGGAGGAAGAGGAGGAAGAGGAGGAGGAACGGGTGGGAGGAGGACCAGAAAGAGAACCAGGGCGAGGAGGAGGGGAAGATAATGATGAACATGAACTCACAGGAAACGAGGAGAAAGAGGAAGAGGAGTAGGAAAGAAAAGATAAGGAAGAGGAAGAGGGGAGGAGGAGACAAGGAAGAGGAAGGAAGAGGAGGAGGAGAAGGAGGGAGAGGAGGACTAAAAGTAGAACCAAGAGTAGGAGGTCCAAAAGGAGGAGGAGAAGGAATATAATGAGGAAGAAGAAGGAGAGGAGGTCCAAGAGGAGGAGGAGGAAGAGGAGGAGAAAGAAGATAAGGAGGAGGAAAAGGGAGAGGAGGACCAAGAGGAGGAGAAGGAGGAGAAGCAGAAAAAGATAAGAGGAGGAAGAGAGAGAGGAGGACCAAAAAGAGGAAGTCTAAGAGGAGGAGGTCCAAGATGAGGAGGAAGAGAAGAAGAAGTAAGGTAAGAAAGAGGGAGAGGAGGAACAAGAAGAGGAGGTCCAAGAGGAGGAGAAGGAGGAGAAGAAAGAAAATAAAGAGGAGAAAAAGGGGGAGAAGAAAGAGGGAGAAGCCCAAGAGGAGGAGATTCAGGAGGAAGAGGAGGAGGAGAGAGAAAATAAGGAGGAGAAAGAGTGGAAGAAGAAAGAGGGAGAAGTCTAAGAGAAGGAGGTCCAGGAGGAAGAGGAGGAGGAGAAAGAAGATAAAATGGAAGAGGGGAAGAAGGATCAAGGGGAGGAGGTCCAAGAGGAGGAGGTCCAGGAGGAGGACCAGGAGGTGGAGGAGGAGGCGTCAAACTTTTGGTCGAACATCAAGTGGTTCTTCAAGTCGCAGTTGGCAACTGGCAATACACACTCGCGGGAGTTCTGATCTCCTTCATGGTGTTGTACTCGATTGGGCTGGTGGTTAGATCGCTTAGTTCGCGTCTAAAGCTTATCTATTCGAGCCTTCTGCATATCATCTTGACTGGTTTTCATCTAGATGTTTACCTAGTCTATTTGAAAGAATCCTAGGAAAATATGTGTGCGCTTGATGACAAGCTAATTAGACTGGTTATTTCAGGCATTCTAGACAGTTTTCTTTTAAAATAAAGTACACTAGCAATTGCTCCATGATTCAGGAATACTTTCTTTACTTGTATATTTAAGTATATAGTTAAGACTAACTACCCTATACCTCTGTCCCAGCATATCTCCATTCCTTATAATTTAAGTATATAACTAAACCAATCTATGCTCCATTTCTACCAATATTTTATGAACAAAGAACTTTTATTAATCATTTATCGGAATCGGGAGTTTTGAACAGTATCAGGACTGGTATCAGAATCGTTGAAAATTTTGGTATCGACCCATCACTAGTCTGTAGATATATTTACTTATGATAGTTTAGTAACTTAAAAAAAAAAATCTTTCCAAAGATAACTCATGCTGATTATCTTTAACATTCACTTTTCCGAATGGCTGACTATATTTCCCCCCTTTTTCTTCTTTTCCTCTTAGATTTGTATTTTATTAGTAAGCATATTCGTTGAAACTCTAGATCAGCAGACTTCATTTTTATTTAATTTCAGTAACTAATTGTGTGTTTATCCTACGAAAAATCCCTTAATAATGGGAAAGAAATTTATTGGCCTACAGATAGACAGAAAACTAACGGTTCTCAATAAGATATGTTTTGTTTTTTGTAGATTAAAACCTGCCTCACTAATCTGATAGGTAGTCATAACAATGAATGAATCAAGTCAGAAAAAGTAAATGTGGTTTACATTCTAGAAATAAAGTTCTATAACCACAATTCTAGATAACTGATTTTCTTGTCATTTATAGAACAAAGACTAGATCATTTGATCAGTGTTCTATCGTAGACCAACCGTAGATCCTTCATCCTTGAACCAAATCTAGTTTTTGGGGCTTCAAGGCGCTGCATACCTCCAACGCCGCCTTAAAATATGCATCCTTTCATCCCACACAATCCTTCTATATCCTACAAGATCCTACCTTCATCTTCTTTCAGCTCCTCCTGCCCCGTAAAAAGGGTTTTTCAATTTTTTATAAAACAAAAGTGTTCCCAAGGAAAATTTCTTTAAAATTCTCTTCTCCCGAAGAAGAAAGTCCAACAGATTTCTGGCCGAGTACTGTCGCTGAGTAATTCCGTCTTATGTTTTCTTACAACTTAAAGGAAATCTAAGATTAGGTACCACATAAAACTAATAGGTCCCTCATTCAAAGGCTCTACTTTTTCCTCCTCCTCCTATACCTCCTCCTCTTTCCCTTCTTCTTCCTCCTCCTCTTCCTCCTAATGCTTCCCCTTTTCTTCCTTTTCCTCTTCCTTCTCTTCTTCCTCCTCCTCGTCCTCCACTTCTTCCTTATCTTACACTATTTCCACTTCCGTCTCTTTTTCCTCTGTCTTCATATCCATTTATATCTCTTCTTCCTCTTCCACCACTTTTACTTTCTTTTCTTCTTCTTCTTCCCCCAACTCTTCCACATTCACCACCTCCTCCCCTCCTCATTTTCTTCCTTCTCCTCTCCCTCCTCTTTCCCTTCTTTCTCCTCCTTCTCGCCCTTGTCCTTCTCCTGCTCCTCCTCTTCCTCTTCCTTGTCCTCATTCTTGTCCTTTTCCTTCCCCTCCCCTCCTCTCCCTCTTCCTTCTCCTTCTTCTCGCCCTTCTCCTTTTCCTTCCCATCCTCTTCCTCTTCCTTTTCCTTCTCGTCCTTTTCCTTCTCCTCCCCCTCCTCTTCATTTTCCTTCTTGTCCTTCTCCTTCTCTTCTCTTCTTCCTTTTCCTCCTCGTCCTTTTCCTTCTCCTCCCCCCTTCTTCCTCTTCCTTCTCCTCCCCACCTTCTTCTTCTTCTTTCTCCTTCTTCTCGTCCTTCTACTTCTCCTCTCCTTCTTCTCCCTCTTCCTTCCCCTCCTCCTACCCCTCCTCCTCCTTTATTCTTCGCCTGTAGAATTATGCAACTCTCCTTTGTCCCCCAGACTTCTTCAGAAGTCTTTCCATGGTCACTCTCCCCACCCAACCAAAGAAAAACTCACCCAAACTCCGCATCATCTCAGAGAAGTCTTTCATATCCGGGCTATCTAATTATAAGAATAATATTCAAGTGTTTGTGGGACTCGAGCTCAAAGGAGGAGAGAAGTCCTCGAGGAGGAGTAGTACCGGGCCTTGTCGTTCGTCCTCCGTGGGACACCTTCCCCGCTACCTTAGCCTCCGGGCACTTCTGCAGTAAGCTCCCATTCTTGCGCCAGACATCCTAATTCTTGTTTAGCTCCTCGTCCAGAGCATCCCCGTCCCGGAGAGTAATTCTGACGTATGGGTTGATGGTTCCAGAGGAACACGGTCTTTTGCTCGGAACTTCTAGATCCCGTTTTCTTTCCGGGGGGGTGGGGGGTGGGGGTTTGTAAGGGGTGTGACGGGAGGGTGGGTGGGACTGCCAAAACCATAAGTGATCCTGATTTCCCACGTCTCACGGGACGGGATGGGTGCGTGGGGGGGGGGGGAGTAGAGGATAAGTGAAAAGGGGAACGGGAACGGAGAGAGGTAATGGGGAGGGAGCGGGAGAGCGGAGAGTGAGGGATGGAAGGGGAAAGGGGAAAGTGAAAGGGGAGTGAGGGAGGCGGAGGGGAAAAAGAAATTAAAGGGAGAAAGGGAGATGGAGAGAGAGGAAGGAAGGTGGAGGTGGAGGAGGAAGGGGAGGTGGAGAGGGGAAAAAGGGAGGCAGAGAGTGAAGTGGAAGTGTAAGGGAGAGGGAGGGGGGAAAGGTAGGTGGAGGGGGAAGGGGAGGTGAGAGAGAAAAGGGAGACGGAGAAGGAAGGGGAGATGGATGGGAAAAGGGAGGAGGAGAGGGAAGGGGAGGTGGAAGAGAAGGTGGAGGGGGAAGGGGAGGTGGGGAGGGTAAAAGGGGAGATGGAGGTGGAAATGGAAGGAGAAATAGAGAGGGAGGTGAATTGGGAAAGGGGAGGTGGAGAAGGAAAAAGAGAAATAGAGAGTAAAGTGGAGGTGGAGGGAGAAAAGGGAGAGGGAGAGGGTTAAAGGGTAGGTCGAGGGGGAAAAGGGAGATGGAGGGTGAAGTGGAGGTGGAGTGGGGAAAGGGAGGTGGAGAGGGGGAAAAGGCAAGGTGGAGAAGGGAAAGGGGAGGTGGAGAGGGGAATGGGGAGGTGGAGAGTGAAATGGAGGTGGAGGGGAAGGGGAGGGGGAAGGTGGAGGTGGAGGTGGTGGGGGAAAGACTCCATGTTAAGAAACCTCTTCTTTGCCGAAGACTTAGGCTCCGCCCCTACGTCTTCGCCTCTTCGATTCTTCTGTGTCCCCTCCCCACTCACTCACTCACTCACTCATCCATTCACTCATTCACTCATTCATTCACTTACTCATTCTCTCCCTCCCTCACACTCACTCTCTCCCTCACTCACTAACTCATTCACTCACTCACTCACTCCCTGACTCAACTCCTCATTCCCTCACTCACTCACTCCCTGATTCAACCCATCATTCCCTCACTCACTCACTCACTCACTCCCTGACTTAACCCCTCACTCCCTCACTCACTTACTCCCTCACTCCCTGAAGACTGGTCGGTCTCACCATCTCCGTTTTACCTCGCCATGTCCTGTGTTAGGAGACTTTTTGCATCCTTCTTCTTGTCTTGTTTGTTTTGTACCAGTGGTGGTGGTGGTGGTGGTGGTGGTGGTGGTGGTGGTGGTGGTTGGTGGTGGTGGTGGGTGGTGGTGGTGGTGGTGGTGGGTGGTGGTGGTGGTGGTGGGTGGTGGTGGTGGTGGTGGTGGTGGTGGTGGTGGTGGTGGTGGTGGTGGTGGTGGTGGTGGTGGTGGTGGAAGTGACATCTATTCCCTCTTTTTTCTTCCCCGTCTTCCTCTTCCTCCTCCTCCTCGTCCCTCCAGCCGAGACGTCGTCGTCACACCATTTAGACTGATCTCTCGCGCGGTTTTGCCTTTCTTCCTCTCGTTATTTTATCCTCCATCTCACGCCTCCTCCTCCTCCTCCTGCTCCTCATCCTTATCCTCATCCTCATTCTCATCCTCATACTCTTCTTCCTCCTCTTTCTCAGCCTATTCTTTCTTCTCTTCCTCCTCTTCTTCCTCCTCTTTCTCAGCTTATTCTTCCTCCTCCTCCTGTTCTTTCTCTTCCTCCTCCTCCTCTTACTACTACTACCACTACTACTACTACTGCTACTACTACTACTACTACTACTACTACTACTACTACTGCTACTACTACTACTACTACTACTACTACTACTACTACTACTACTACTACTACTAGTATAGTACTACTACTACTACTACTAGTAGAGTAGTAGTAGTAGTTGTAGTAGTCGTAGTAGTAGTAGTTAGTACTACTACTAGTATAGTAGTAGTAGTAGTAGTAGTAGTAGTAGTAGTAGTAGTAGTAGTAGTAGTAGTAGTAGTAGTAGTAGTAGTAGTAGTAGTAGTAGTAGTAGTAGTAGTAGCAGCAGTAGTGGTAGTGGTAGTGGTAGTAGTAATAGTAGTAAAAGTAGTAGTAGTAGTAGTAGTAGTAGTAGTAGTAGTAGTAGTAGTAGTAGTAGTAGTAGTAGTAGTAGTAGTAGTAGTAGTAGTAGTAGTAGTAGTAGTTAATTAAAAATAAATAAATAAATAAATGGATAAATAAAAGGGTCGTCGACCACAGTCATTGGCGGGAGAGGGGCCAATGAACTGTGTCTGTGGAAGACAGACCCTGCTGCTTCCACCACACAGTTCCACTAGGATGGAGGTCGTATCGTAGTAGTGGTAGTGGTAGTGGTAGTGGTAGTAGTAGTAGTACTAGTACTACCACCACTACTACTACCACTACCACTACTACTACCACTACTACTACTACTACTACTACTACTACTACTACTACTACTACTACTACT
This sequence comes from Oratosquilla oratoria, assembly GCF_046742065.1. NCBI lineage: Eukaryota > Metazoa > Arthropoda > Malacostraca > Stomatopoda > Squillidae > Oratosquilla > Oratosquilla oratoria. The sequence goes on along the minus strand of NC_134804.1, from coordinate 38,921,153 downwards.
ACTACTACTACTACTACTACTACTACTACTACTACTACTACTACTACTACTACTACTACTACTACTACTACTATTCCTCCTCTTCTTCCTATTCCTCTTCCTCCTGTTCATCATCCTCTTCCTCATCATCCTTATTTTCATCCTCCACATCCTCCTCTTCCTCCATCTCCACCTCCTCGCTCTCCTCGTCTTCTTCGCTCTTCTTCGTCCTCAAGCACTTCCTTCTTGGTATTCTCGTTCTGTCCGTCCAAGCTCTCTTTCTCTTCAATCTCTTCCCTTCCTTTCTTCTCTTCCTCTCTCACTCTCCTCCTCTCCTCTCTTCTTCTCCTCATCTTTCTCTTCCTGTCTCCCCACCTTGGTCTCACCCCTTTATCGGAACTAAACCTCCCCCCGTTCTGGCTCCCTTCTCCCCTTCGTCCCGTTTTAATTACTTCCTCTTCCCCCTTTCCCCTCTCCTCTCCCCTTTCTCCTCTCCCCTCTCCTCTCCCCTCTCCCTCGTCCCATTCTTATCACCGGTCTTGCCCCCATCCCATCGTCTTCTATTCGGTTTCAATTCTCCTCTCTCCACTTCCTTTGTTTCTCTTTCTCCTCCTCCTCCTCCTCCTCCTCCTCCTCCTCCTCCTCCTCCTCCCTCTTCCTCTCTTCATCTTCATGACCATTACCACCTTCTCTTTTTCTTTCTTTACGTCTCTCTCGCCCTTAACACTCTTCTTTTTACTCCTCTTCCATTTCTTTTTTTTTTCTTTGTTCCTCCATTTACTCTTCATGCTTATCCTTACCCTCTTTCTCCTCTTTTTTACTCTTCTTTCTCTCTCCCTATCTTCCCA
>NC_134804.1:38895326-38902826 GCF_046742065.1 Oratosquilla oratoria | reverse complement strand
GAACCCCGTATAATCCACCTGACATGGCCTGGTCCACAACATACTCCACCTGACATGGCCTGGTCCACCACAAACTCCACCTGACATGGCCTGGTCCACCACATACTCCACCTGACATGGCCTGATCCACCACATACTCCACCTGAGGTCGGGCTGGTCCACCACATACTCCACCTGAGGTCGGGCTGGTCCACCACATACTCCACCTGACATGGCCTGGTCCACCACATACTCCACCTGACATGGACTGGTCCACCACATAATCCACTTGACACGGCCTGGTCCACCACACATTCCACCTGGTGTAGCCTAGTTCTCCACATACTCCACCTAAGGTCGGCCTGGTCCACCACATACTCCAACTAACGTAGTCTGAGTCTCCATATACTACACCTAAGGTCGCCTGGTTCTCCACACATTCCATCCTGACGTAACTTGGATCCCCCCACATGTTCCACCTAACGTAGCCTGGTCCTCCACATACTCTACCTTTTACTCCACAAAAACATCTACACACACTTCCTTCACAGATAAGATTGAGTAGTTTTTACGGGAAGACGTCGGGAGCAGAAAGAAAAAGTTTCTGTCAGCTATACGGTAATAAAGAGACACAGAGAGAGAGAGAGAGAGAGAGAGAGAGAGAGAGAGAGAGAGAGAGAGAGAGAGAGAGAGAGAGAGAGAGAGTTTAGCGTTTAGCAAATTAACGAGTTATTGTTGTTTTCTATTCATATCAGCGAGTTATCATCATTGTTGTTACTATTATTATTATTTTAATCTTTTATAATTTTCTTTTGACTCCCCTGAGGCATCTACTATTGTCACCTGTATCATCAGCACCACCTTTATTCGAACCCTATATAAAAAATAAATCAATATAATCACATGAATTCACAAACACGAAAAACAAGAATATAACCTATATTAATAGAAATATTGTCTTTATGAAAAAATTAACAACGCAGATGAACAAAAATTTGAACCATGACTTCCTTCGAATAGGCCATGTTTGTGTGTGTGTGTGTGTGTGTGTGTGTGTGTGTGTGTGTGTGTGTGTGTGTGTGTGTGTGTGTGTGTGTGTGTGTGTGTGTGTGTGTGTGTGTGTGTGTGTGTGTGTGTGTGTGTGTGTGCGTGTGCGTGTGCGTGTGTTCAAAATCAGCTGTTCGGTGTATTTTGAACAATTTGTTTTATGTTAATATCAAAGAATGATTAAAAAGAAATAAAAGTTGTTTTCGTAAACCTGTGTTGTTGGTGGCTAGTTGTTGGTACACAATATTATTCTGCAATGAACTTATTTACAATTGTAATTTGCACATAAAATTCCAGTATTTATAGTAAATGTTACTAAGAAATTAATCGTTACATTCGTATGTATTTTTCTAAATCAATAAAAAAAAATGAAATGATGCTGTTAAAGTAAGAATAAAAACTCGATAACAAATTATCAAGGGACCGCTGTGGGATCGCTGTGTTGGTATCTGGCAGCCCTGGCCAGAGGGGAGGGCGATCCAACGTCGGCACACACACACACACACACACAAACAAAAAAAAAAAAAAAAAAAAAAAAAAAAAAAAAACCAGAGTTGACAGGGCTTAAATTTATCCTGTCAGGGGTTTCTCACTTCCCACTACGTAGAAGCGGGGTGGTAAGTTTTAGTTTAGATAATACAATTACCACGTGACTATTCCTACCACCGCCTCAGTCGTTTTGCCTAGAATCATGCTAATCTAATATAAACAAGTACGTTGCTTATGAATTGCTGTTTAACCTTTTCGTCTAATTAATGCAAGCCTGTGTTTGCTGTGCCATCAAACACAAATAAAAGAAAAAATAGGTAAATACAACCTACAAAGGAATTTAACAATTCATTACAAAAGATAATTGATTAATCAATTAATTAATTGTTGCCTCAAGTTTCACCCCACAGTGGCTGGCAATGGTCTTCTGTGTTCTATTAGTGTGGGATTTTTTCTATGTTACCTACTGAAAGTCTTACAGGAACGGGGATCAGTCGCCGGTTGTCACCTCCCTCTCTCTCTCTCTCTCTCTCTCTCTCTCTCTCTCTCTCTCTCTCTCTCTCTCTCTCTCTCTCTCTCTCTCTCTCTCACTCTCTCTCTCTCTCTCTCTCTCTCTCTCTCTCTCTCTCTCTCTCTCTCTCTCTCTCTCTCTCTCTCTCTCTCTCTCTCTCTCTCTCTCTCTCTCTCTCTCTCTCTCTCTCTCTCTCTCTCTCTCTCTCTCTCTCTCTCTCTCTTTTTATATATATATATACACATATATATGTATATATATGTATATATATATATATATATATATATATATATATATACCTAGCTCTCTAGCTCTAACGCTCTCTCTCTCTCTCTCTCTCTCTCTCTCTCTCTCTCTCTCTCTCTCTCTCTCTCTCTCTCTCTCTCTCTCTCTCTCTCTCTTTGACCAAATCTCACAGTCCTCCGCTTTAAATATCCCCTGACACCATTGCCACCTCCAGACCGGATCCGGACTGTGCTCCGGGTGGGCAAGAGATCCGGGAAAGGAAGAACCCAGAAGTCAAGGGAGATTCCGACAAACCAATTTGTGCCCCTCCTCCTTTTCTTCCTTCTTTTCCTCCTCCTCCTCTTCCTCCTTCTCCTCCTTCAATAGTAATGTCCAGGCTAACTACGTGATGAATGGTGTACAATTAGCTGGTGTAGAACAAAAGAAAGACCTTGGTGTTGTGATCTCAAATGATCTCAAGCCAAGCAAACAGTGCTCAGAAGTTATTAGAACTGCAAACAAATTAATTGGATTTATAGATAGATGTTTCGAGTTCAGAACTGAAGAAATTATTCTTAGTATCTATAATGCCCATAATACTGCCCTAGAATACTGCGTACAGTGCTGGTCTCCATACTACAAGAAAGATATACAAAAGTTAGAAAAGGTATAACGCAGAGAAACAAAGCTCATCCCAAGGTTGAGGAACAAACCATACGAAGAGCGCTTAAGGGAACTAAATTTGTTTAATCTCTCGAAAAGGAAAATAAGAGGGGACCTATATGATGTCTTCAAAGTTATCAAAGTAATTGAAAACATGGATGTGGAATGATATTTTAAAATTGACACCTCCAACGTAACTAGGGGTAATGGATGCAAGAGTGTAGGTAAACGTTTTCATACAAACTTGGCCAAATACTCTTTCATTCAATCGCGTTTTTCAAATATGGAATGGTCTATAGTCCAATGTCAATGATTTTTCCACTGTAGAGGTACTCAAAAAAAACAAAAAAAAACCGACTCGACATTTACCTAAATACAAATCCCGGACTAGAATTACTTTATTCATAGAAAAAATATAGGGACATATACTTGACTACAAATCCCCGTCTAAGATATACTTCACTTCTAGATAATTTTAGATTAAGTAATGAAACAGCCTCGTGGGGACCAGTAGGTTTGTTGCTGTTCGTTTGTCCATGTAACTCCATCTAACTCCTCTTCTTCTTCCTCCTCCTGCTCCTCTTCTTCTCCTCGTTCCTCCTCCTCCTCCAACTCCTCCCCTCCTGGTCCTCTTCGTCCTCCTCCTCCTCCTCCTCCTTGTCCTCCTCCTCCTCCTTCTCCTCCTCCTCCTCTTCTTCTTCTTCCTCTGACTATTCGGTACAGTTTTGGTCTTCGTCCTATAGAATGGATATCAATTCACTAGATTCAATACAGAGGAGAATGGCCAAAATGATACATGGCCTCAGAAATTCCTCTTGTGAAGACAGGCCTAAACACCTCAACTTACACTCTCTGGAAAGACGCAGAGTTAGGGGTGATCTAATAGAGGTGTTCAAGTGGATCAAAGTTTTAACAATGTGACGCAAACAAGGTCATCATGTTAAGACAACAGGGCAGGACTAGCAGTAATGGATTTAGAATGGACAAGTTTATATTCTAGAAGGATATAGGCAAAAGCTGGCTTATCAATAGAGTGGCCAACGAATGAAATAGATTTTGCAACCATGTAGTGAAGGCTGAGACTATTGGTTGTTTTAGGAAAAATTTTGACAAATTTATGGATGGGGATGGTAGATGATAATGGACGTGGAACTGCCTAGTGTAGGCCTTATGGCCTCTCTCTCAGTCTCCTTCATTCTTATGTTCTTATGTTCTTTTCCTCTTCATCCTCCTCATCATCATCATCCTACACCAACGTGACGTCACACAGTTGTGTTTGACTAATCTTAAAGGTTTTTAGCGCTCGGAATTTCTTGTGTGTGTGTGTGTGTGTGTGTGTGTGTGTGTGTGTGTGTGTGTGTGTGTGTGTGTGTGTGTGTGTGTGTGTGTGTGTGTGTGTGTGTGTGTGTGTGTGTGTGTGTGTGTGTGTGTGTGTGCGTGTGTGTGTGTGTGTGTGTGTGTGTGTGTGTGTGTGTGTGTGTGTGTGTGTGTGTGTGTGTGTGTGTGTGTGTGTGTGTGTGTGTGTGTGTGTGTGTGTGTGTGTGTGTGTGTGTGTGTGTGTGTGTGTGTGTGTGTGTGTGTGTGTGTGTGTGTGTGTGTGTGTGTGTGTGAGTGAGTGCGAGTGTGTGTGTGTGTGTGTGTGTGTATTCACTTGGTCTTTGGATCACGTGTTGGACTCGTGATCGACAGCTATTTCCCTCCTGGAAGAGAGCTCAGAGCTCGTAGGTCCGATCTATGGGTAATGCTATGACCTTGCACACACACACACACCCAACTCCCCGCCCACGAGAGTTGGAGTAACACCCCTCAGCGCTGCGATACTGATATTATTTCAGCCCCGGGCGAGAGTCGAACCCGGACCTCCGTAGTGGCAGGCCAGAGCTCTAACCACAGCGCCATGAGAGGTGTGTGTGTGTGTGTGTGTGTGTGTGTGTGTGTGTGGTGTGTGTGTGTGTGTGTGTGTGTGTGTGTGTGTGTGTGTGAGTGTGTGTGTGTGTGTGTGTGTGTGTGTGTGTGTGTGTGTGTGTGTGTGTGTGTGTGTGTGTGTGTGTGTGTGTGTGTGTGTGTGTGTGTGTGTGTGTGTGTGTGTGTGTGTGTGTGTGTGTGTGTGTCTGTCTGTCTGATGTTTAACAAATAAATTCCAAGCACTTTCTCCTAAACCATGTGTTGTATAATACAACAACAGCCCAGCGTCTGTTACAGGCCGTCAAAAAATGTACTAAAATACTCCCAAGACTAATATCATGATGCTATTTTCCACCATCCGTCACCTGAATGGCCTTTGCGTGTACAATCGCCCCCACACCCCCACACCCCCACAGGACACGCCCTTACCTCCTCCCATTCCTCCTCCTCCTCGTCTTCCTCCTCCCCCTCCTCCTCCTCCTCCTCCTCCTCTTCATTCTTCTCCTCTTTCTCTATCTCCTTCTTCTCCTCTTCCTCCTCATCGTCCTTCTCCTCCTTCTCCTCTTCCTCCTCTTCCTTTTCCTCCTCTTCCTCTTTTTCTTCCTCCTCGTTTTTCTCTTCTGCCTCTCTCTCCTCCTGTAGTTCTTTTCTTCCTTCTCCCCTTTCTCCTCATGCTCCTTTTTCCTCCTTCTCCTCCTCCTCCTCTTCCTCTTCTCCTCTTCCTCTTCCTCCCGACCTTCACTTCTTTACTGTATTTTCCTTCTTCTCCACATTTACTACCTTCTCCTCCTTCTCTCATTTACCTCCTCTTTCTCCTCTTCCTCGTCATCCTCCTCTTCTTTCTAAACCTTGACTTCTTAACTCTCTTCTCCTTCTCTTCTATCTTTGCATCCTTCTCCTCATTTTTCTGTTCTTCCTCTTCACCCTTCTTTTTCTCATCCTTGTCTTTCTCCTTTTCTTCTCTTCCTCTTCATACCTCTCCTTCTCTTCCTCCCTTTTCTCCTCCTCTTCCTCCTCCTCCTTCCCTATCTTCCTCCTCCCCTCCTCCTCCTCCTCTTCCCCCTCCTCCTCCATCTAATCTTCCCGCCCCGCCTACCGACTTACAAAATTTCATTTTAGTCTTCATAAATCACTTGTAATGCTATCGTTATTCAGCCTCGCTTTATTTCCTCCACCTCCTCTTCTGCGTGTCCCCGTGCTTTCAAAGGCTTCTTCCTCCTCCTGCTCCTGCTCCTCGTCCTCTTCCTACTCCTTCTCCTCCTCCTCTTCCTCCTCCTTCACTTTGTGTTCAACTTTGTTCCCCTTCTTTTAAGGCACGATTTTAGTCTTATCGTCTTTTCTTTTCAATCATTTATTTTTTGAGTTTTCTTCGTCCCCGTTCCACTTGACCCCAGTCAAAAGCTTACGGTGTGGAGTATGAATTCTCGTTTTTTTTTGTTTTGTTTTTATCCTTGTACTTCGTCTATTTCTAGTTCATGTTCTTCGTCTTTCTTTTTTTTTTTTAGTTTTTGTACTTTGTCTTTTTTAGCTCATGTACTTCGCCTTCTTTTTTTCAGTCTTATACATTTTTTTTCAGTTCTTGAACTTCGTTTTTCTTTTTCCTTCATTTTTTAGTTCTTGTATTTTAGCTTCTTCTTTTTTTTTCTTCTTCTTTTTTCTTCTTTTTCTTCTTCTTCTTCTTCTTCTTCTTCTTCTTCTTCTTCTTCTTCTTCTTCTTCTTCTTCTTCTTCTTCTTCTTCTTCTTCTTCTTCTTCTTCTTCTTCTTCTTCTTCTTCTTCTTCTTCTTCTTCTTCTTCTTCTTCTTCTTCTTCTTCTTCTTCTTCTTCTTCTTCTTCTTCTTCTTCTTCTTCTTTTTCTTCTTCTTCTTCATCGCGTTCTTCTTCTTCTTCTTCTTCTTCTTCTTCTTCTTCTTCTTCTTCTTCTTCTTCTTCTTCTTCTTCTTCTTCTTCTTCTTCTTCTTCTTCTTCTTTTTGAATTCTTGTACTTCGTCTTTTTTTACTCTTGTACTGCGTCTTTTTTTTTTCTTTTTCTTTTTCTTTTTCTTTTTTTTTTCTTTCTTTCCCCCGCCCCTTCATCTTTTGTCGTACTTGTTCCCCTCTTCCAACTCACCTCATCTATTTTCAGTCAGCTGAGCGGTTGCATACACACACGCGCGCACATACACACGCACACACACACGCACACACACACACGTACACACGCGCGCGCGCGCGCATAAGGGACAGGCCCTACGGGCATAACTATGTTCCTGTATAACTCGATTAGGTACATACAATTATGTACATATGCACGCACACAAACACATGCACACACACGCACACAAACATACACACACACAACTGTTGCCCTTCCCATGAAGTTGAGAGAATGAATGTGTAAACATCAAGCTGAAGACTCTACTGGTTGGTTGGGTCTATGGTCTGTCTTAAAAACGAAAAGAGAAAAAAGAGAGAGAGGAAGAGAGAGAGAGAGAGAGAGAGAGAGAGAGAGAGAGAGAGAGAGAGAGAGATCGGCAGCATTTTTTTTTTTGGGGGGGTGCCCCTGGTGCCCGCCGTTGACGGATGAGCTCGCGCGAAGATTTCGGAAGAAAAAACAAAAACAAAAAAAACTCCATTCTTCGTGTTTTTCCGTGACCCTGAGGAACTCCCCTTTTAGGTCCATCTGTCATGGGAGGGTGGGAG
>NC_134804.1:38865326-38867826 GCF_046742065.1 Oratosquilla oratoria | reverse complement strand
ATAATGGAATCCCTTCCCCTTGTTCATTTCCGTGTTCACCTCGAAAGGCATCCAGTCTTGATTAATGTGTAACGACCTCCACGTGTACCTGTCTACCTGTCCTTGCCAAGACTTCACCTATGACAGGTTCATCAGTCTATTTATGTGACGGGTACTGTCTCTGTCTTCCACCAACTCTTTCTCACACTTTTCTCCTCCTCTTCCTCCTCCCTCCCCCCACCCCCTCATCTTCCTCTTTCTCACCACCCCTCCACCCTTCCCCCTTTCCTTCCTCTTCCTCCCCTTTTCTTCCTGTTCTTCTCTCCCTTCATCTTCTTCACCCCCTCCTCTTCCTCATTCTCCCCACCCCCTCCCCCTGTTCCGTATTACCCTCGTTCCTCTTTTCTTTTTTTTCCTCCCCCTTTTCCTCCTCTTCTTCCCCCCTGTCCTCCTGCTCCTCTTCCTCTTCCCTCTTCCCCATGAGTGAACCGAGTTTATCACAACCGGTTTCAGGACGAACTGGAGAGAAGACGGCAGGCGGAATCTGTCGGGGTTGGGGACCCTAACGAGGCTAATCTAGCCTCGCTCTTGTACCGACAACCTTGAAGCCACAGCTCGGTCCCAGACTCCGCTTGATCCCGCTTCTTGTCATCATCCGAATCTCTGGGGCGTGTGAAGCAAGTGTGACGTGAACTTGAGACCAGAAAACAGGATGATCTATTGACAAAGATGTTGACATTTTTAGTGTCTTAGTCTTTGTTGACAAAGATGTGGAAAACTCGTTCTTGTGTCCTCATTTCTCATGACAAAGATGTGGAAAATTGGACATATTTTAGTTAGTCACGAACTATTAAAGGGAATCTTGTTTAAATTATGATACTAAGATATCTATGATGATTTTTAATACATATACATGAAAACAAAACCTCGAAGAACTCATTTTTCAACTTTACATAAGGAGTGTGTCTTTGTGTGTCCGAGCAAATATGTTAGGATGTGTGTGTGTGTGTGTGTGTGTGTGTGTGTGTGTGTGTGTGTGTGTGTGTGTGTGTGTGTGTGTGTGTGTGTGTGTGTGTGTGTGTGTGTGTGTGTGTGTGTGTGTGTGTGTGTGTGTGTGTGTGTGTGTGTGTGTGTGTGTGTGTGTGTGTGTGTGTGTGTGTGTGTGTGTGTGTGTGTGTGTGTGTGTGTGTGTGTGTGTGTGTGTGTGTGTGTGTGTGTGTGTGTGATTCACCATGGTCTTGGATCATGTGTTGGGCTCGTGATCAACAGTTATTTCCCTCCCGAAAGAGAACTCAGACCTTACACGCACACACACCCAACTCCCCGCCAACGGGAGTTGGAGTAACGACTCGCAGCGTGGCGATACTGTGGTGTGTGTGTGTGTGAGAGAGAGAGAAAGAGAGAGAGAGAGAGAGAGAGAGAGAGAGAGAAAGATAGAGAGAGAGAGAGAGAATAAAAGAGAAAGAGAGGGGCCTTTTACATGGTCATTTTGAAATCGAACTGAGATGTAAATATATACTGTGTCTATATATCTGCATATATGTATGTGTTTAAATAAGAATGATTAAATAAATAAGCAAATATGTAAATAAATAGGTAATTAGGTAAACAAAATAATAGATAAATAAAAAAGAAATACATAAATAAATTAATTAATAAATTGGTAAAGAAATAAATAAACAGTTAATAAAATATAATATTTCCCCCATATCATTTTAGTCTCTTACATGTCGACCTTTGACAGAACATTACCTCCACCACCACCATCACCACCACCAATACCACCATCACCACCACCAACACCGCCACCAACACCACCACCAGCACCGCCACCAACATAAACATTAATATTTATATCCTTGCGTGCAACGAAAACGAGCAGTATACAGCTGTGCTTCCTCTTATCTTCCTATTCTAACCTCCATCTGGCTCCTCCCCCTCCCCCAGCCAAGTACCCTCCCTCCCCGACAACCAACCTACACATTATCTAAACATCCTCCCCTTGTTAAGACTCGCCATCTGACATTTCATAAATGTTGTAACAAAACTTTAATATTTTTATTTGACAACAAAGAGAGAAATTTTTTTAAACTTACTAGTCAGAAAAAAAAATGCGTACCATGAAACATTCCGAGTAAATGATAATTAATCAATTCATGAGAAATATATGTCAGTAACATCACGAGCCTTAAATACATGCTAGAACGCACACACGCGCAAACATACATGCATACATAAGCACACACACACACGTACACGCACACATACACACACACACGTACACGCACACATACACACACACATTATTACAACTGAACCTTACATGAATTTGGAGCTAAGTTATAATAATAGGAGAGGAAGAGACAAGGACCTCATGAGCGTTGCTCCCTTCCTATACACTTCAGTAAGGTGAATACATGCACACACACAAAGGGGCACACGCATACAGAACGTCACATATAGAAATAATTACACACATACTAACGATGAGATTTGTTTCTTGTTATCATATCTTATTTTT
>NC_134804.1:38855326-38860326 GCF_046742065.1 Oratosquilla oratoria | reverse complement strand
ATATACATACATTCATATGTATATACAGTATATGTATATATATATATATTGATATGTATTTATATATATATATATATATATATACAGTATATTTATACTTATACATACATATATATATATATATATACATATGTAGAGGTTAGGTGGCAAAATGAAAAGTTAAGGCTATAGTAGTGAGTTTCTTCGGAGCCAGACGTTTCGACCTCTATGGTCTTCCTCAGTGAGTTAGGAACTGAAACATTCATTTCAGTTCCTAACTCAAAATATGCACCAATAGATAGTAACTTCTTAAAAAAAGACCAGAATAAATTTAGTTACTTCAACGGGAAAGAAAACTGGCGAACTTACAAAGAAAACAGAAAATTCACAAAAATAAAAGTACTATATACAAAATTCCTTGTACAGGTTGTGAGAAGGCTTACTTCGGTGAGACAGGACGCGGCCTAGACAAGAGACTGGAAGAACAGAAGAGGGATGTGAAATACCACAGAACATCGAATGCTCTAGTAGTTCATATCGACGAAGATTATCTGCCGAATTGGAAAGAAGCCCACATGTTGCATAAAAAACTGGGGAAAAAAGAGAAGGAAAGCTTTGGAGGCGCCATACATTACCACCGAAACACCACTAATTCCCGTGGGGGATTTATGTCCTGGTCCCAAACGTCCGCGCAGCTGGCGATTGACGAGTGTGAGGAAATGGGACCGGGGTGAGGTAACGCAGGGTCGTCAGATCCCATTCAAATCTGTTGACGAATTTTGATTCTTCTCCTGTTTTCAGTCCACTGAGGAAGACCGTAAAGGTTGAAACGTCTGGCTCTGAATAAACTTACTACTCTAGCTTCAACTTTTCATTTTGCCACCTCACCTCTACATATATATATATGAGAGAAATTCGCTAGTAGCAGCGACATCAATCCGATAATTTTTATGACAGTTGCATGCAGGATTCGAACCCACTGCTCTCAGCCATATATATATATATATATATATATATATATATATATATATATATATATATATATATATATATATATATACATATATATAGCGTCACACTATCTCTACCCCTCTCTTTCTCTTTCACACACACACGTGTACACATCTTCCTGTATGCACCAAAGAGCGGTGGAAAGGCATCGCAAATAGACTCCAAAAAGGGGAACAAAATTGTACTCCGGAATTGAAATAAAATGGAATGCATCAAATCAAATTGAATCCCTTTGCTGTGGTGACTCCCTTTACATGCTTATTCTGGTTAAGACCAGAAGGTTTCGTTCAGGGTGTGGTACGTCGCCAAATTAGTCTTAGGCGAAACAGATTACATCCCATTTCTTCCACAACCAATAACGATTACTTTAGGAAAACGCTTATTGGCTAGGAGACCTGAGGCGGTTGTAGGAGAGTTTCAATTGGTCAGGAAATAAAGAGGGTGGGGCTTCTTTTGTTTAGTTGCCTGTTTGTGTATTTGTTTATCTAATTATTTATTCATTTATTTATTTATTCATCTATTCATTCATTTACTTATATCTTTTTTATCCATCTATTCATCTAAATTTACTATTTATCTATTTACTTGTTTAATTACTTGTTTTTAACAATATTTGGCTACTGTATTGGCGGAAAGGGCCAAGGTCTAAAATATTCCCTCACTGTAATGAAAGGTGGTGCATATTTCATTATATAAACACACACACACACACACACACACACACACACAATTTTAGAACAAGCTTGATCTTGCGAGATACAAAAACGGGCACCACGAGCATAGCTCCCCTTCCCATAAAATACAACTAGGTAAATACACACACATATACATATACACATACATATACATGTACATATACATATATATATACATACACATAAACGTATACGTATACATATACATATACACATACATATGCATATTCATATACATATACATATACATATACATATACATATAAATATACATATACATATACATATATATGTACATATATATATATATATATATATATATATATATGTATGTATGTATGTATGTATGTATGTATATTAGCGTTATAGAAGAATAGAGCACATACTTACCCGACCAACCTCCACTCCGCGTTACTATCCCTATCGTCAATCACTACCTCCCTCCCCCTCCCCTGCCCCTACCCCACATCCCCCATTACTTCATCTGCCCAACCGCACCACTAATCACACGGCGGGGAAGGTGGGGGTGGGAGTGGGGTAGATCAGTAGCCCATTCACGAGTGCATCAGCCCTCCACCTTACTAATCCCTAGACCCAATCCCTAAAATCCACAAGAGGATGCTAACACATTCCTTGCCTCCCTCCCTCCCTCCCTCCCTAACTCCCTAATTGCCTTCACTCACTTTCCTTCTCCCTCTACCACCTCCTAAACATACTCCTATTCCCATTTATCTCTGATATAGTACTTGATATATCATATAGATGATAACAGATGACACAATAGGTAATATAGAAGATAAATAGTAAAAGCTATTACATTTTATAAAATGAATTATGGTAAATTATATAAGAAATAAGAAATTGTATGTTAAGTAATAGAATATACAATACATGACAAATGCTTGAATGATACATTATACGGTATATAATATGTAATAGCAATAAAGGATAAGATAAAAATAAATTAAATACAAGAGCACCAGCCACTCCTGGAATTCTTCTCCAACTCCGTTTCATTTCCGGTCAGCTCCCGTGGGCGTCGCCTCCACCACCACCCCACCCCCGCACCCCCACGCCCACCCAGTCAAAAAAAAAAAAAAAAATCCACGCTCACTCTTGATGTTTTGTGTATTTACTTAACTTGTTTATCTATCTATTCTTTTATCTATTTATTATTTATCTATCTTTTTATTTAATTTTATTTATTTACTTATCTATTTTTGGCAAAGGCGATCGGTGGGCAGTGGGCCAGAGACCCTTAATCCAAGAGGAGCTAAGATGAGAGGGAATCAAGGTTGGTGGATGGGAGTGGAATGGGTGGGAGTGGGTGCCTGCCTTTGACTTGGCTACCTTCCTTATAAGGTGGAAGAAGCCATTGGTATATAGATAGATAGGTAGATAGATTTTCTATTTATTTACTTGTCTATCTGCCTGTTTGTTCATATTTTTATTTACTCATCTATTCATTAATTCATTTAATTATCTATTTATCTACTTATTTTTTTCAATTTATTAAGATATATATATACACATATATATATATACATATATATATATATATATATATATATATATATATATATATATATATACATATATATATATATATATATAACTTTTTCTAGTTTCTGTGCCTGTCTTCCTATTGTCATCCTGAGGGAGGGAGTGGGAGTGGAGGATAAGGAAGGAATATTACAAAACCACCCTAAACTTTTTATATATTCCGGAAAACTATATATCCAATGTCCGACCCGGATATGTTCCGGGTCCTCCATGTCTTCCCCGGATGTGATACAGATGTCTTCCAGAACCCCGGACTTTGTGGTACTAAGGACGCGTTGGTGTAGACCGACGGAGACGGGAAAAAATATTCCCGCCCGGAACTAACCGGATCCGACCTAGATTATCAGATTACCTAGATTACCATATTACCTAGATTATCAGATTATCTAGATTACCAGATTACCTAGATTACCAGATAACCTAGATTATCAGATTACTTACATTACCAGATGACCTAGATTATCAGATTACCAGATTACCTAGATTATCATATTACCTAGATTACCAGATTACCTAGATTATCAGATTACCTAGATTATCAGATTACCTAGATTACCAGCTTACCTAGATTACCTGAATTACCGGCGTCGCCTGAATTATCTTTCTTATCTGTATGTATCTATTCATTCATTTACCTAAGAAAAATATAGATTCTATCTATGTATCTATATCATTCATCACCGTGTAGGGTATTATTCGCCGCACTAATTCTATCCACTCAATACCTTAAGGATGTTCGTAACGCCCCTATGGACCAGAGTTACACAGATGATATTGTCCACAAGGATAGAGGATCTGGTTATTGACAACAAAATACAATTATTTCATTTATTTATTCATTTACTATTTATTTATAATTCAATTTTCTTATTCTACTGTCTATTTGTTTATTTGTCTATTTATCCATTTACCTATCTCTGTATTTCATTCAATTTTCACTTTCTATTATTATCTCTACTTCTCTTTCTATTCTTATTTTTGTTTTATTCATTTCATTTATTCTTTTGTGAATGTATTCGTTCATTCATTTGTATTTGGATTTTTGTCTTTTTTTTCTATTCACTCATTCATGCTATTTGTTCTTCCTCCTGTACACTGTATTGTTAGAAAGCCTCGCGTTTTCCCATTGGACTGGGTTTCCATTGTGAACCGTTTAGAAAAAAAATGAAAATGAAAAAAGTGAAAAAGAAAATAAAACTAGTCTACTTGCCATGGCCCACCCAATCTCCTCCCTGTTCCACTCTTTCCCATTGCTTCCATTCACGTCAGCCTCCTCATCCTCATCCTCATCCTTTTCCTCATCCTCATCCTCATCCTCATCCTCATCCTCATCTTACTCATACTCATATTCATCCTCATCCTCATATTACTCATCCTCATCCTCATCATCCTCATCATCCTCATCCTCATCCTCATCGTCATCCTCATCTTCATCCTCATCCTCATCCTCATCCTCATCCTCATCCTCATCCTCATCCTCATCCTCATCCTCATCCTCATCCTCATCCTCATCCTCATCTTCATTCTCATCCTCATCCTCATCTTACTCATCCTCATTCTCATCCTCATTCTCATCCTCATCCTCATCCTCATCCTCATCCTCATCTTACTCATCCTCATCCTCATTCTCATCCTCATCCTCATCCTCATCCTCCTCCTCATCCTCAGTCTCATCCCCATCCTCATCCTCATCCTCATCCTCATCTTACTCATACTCCTCCTCCTCCTCCTCCTCCTCCTCATCATCATCAT
>NC_134804.1:38842826-38845326 GCF_046742065.1 Oratosquilla oratoria | reverse complement strand
CCGGTTCCCGATCCAACCGAGAGCACTGGGGAGCAAAATTACCTTTTAAATCGCTTATTAGATTTGATGCGTCTTGGCCTAATTGCTTCCCTTTTGGGAACAGCTTCCTCGACGTCGTGACGTCATTTCGACGTTTCGGCGTTATTATAACGTCAGTTCGGTGTGGCGTCATTCTAACGTCAGTTCGTGGTGGCGTCACTCTAACGTCAGTTCGGTTGGTGTCTTTCTAACGTCAGTTCGGGGTAGCACCATTGTAACGCCAGTTCAGGGTGATGTCATGTCAGTACGGGATGGCGCCATTCTAACGTCAGTTCGGGGTGGAGCCATTTCTGTGTCAATTCGTCTTCATTTCTACATTACTGTGACATTTTGTGACGTCACAATTTTGGCCAGTGTAGCCATTGGACGTAAAATTTTGAGAACAAAACGAAGAACTGTGAAACATAATCAAAGAACAAAACGAAACAAAAAGACAAAGAGGGCAACAATGTAAATAAAAAGAAACAAAGATCATGTAACCGATAAAAAGAGAATAGAAAGGCAAGATAATAGATAACAATTAACTACAGTAAAGGAATTATGAATGAGATATCGAAAATAAGAAAATGTTTGAGAAAAAAAAATAAGGTTTGAAAAATGACCATGCATGACGAAGATAAGAAACAGATAAAGATAAAAGGAAATTAAAAGAATGAGGTGAATGCAGGAAATGTGTTAATGAAGAAGAAGAGAAAGTTAACAAGAAGGAGGGAGAAAGAAAGAAAAACGTAAACACGTGTTATGCGTCTAATAATTGGCAAAAAAAAAAAAATCATTGGTTGCAATAGGGGCTAGGTTGTCTCGGGAGAGACTTCAGGGCCACCCCTATGGACCAGAATCACACAGCATTTTTTTGTGATTGGAGGTTAACCTTTACACACACACACACACACACACACACACACACACACACACACACACACACACACACACACACACACACACACACACACACACACACACACACACACACACACACAGATCGGTCATATATTAGCTCTGAGCTCTCTTCCAGGAGGGTAAAACTGTCGATCACGAGTCCAACACGTGATCCAAGACCATGGTGGATCACGCACACACAAACATACATACACACTCACGCACATACACACACAGTCTTGGAGAGGCTACAATTGAGGTTGGTTATAACCCTGACACCCACTATATAATCAGCCTCTCGCCAGCCCTTTGTCAGCCCTCAGCTGCATGTATGCGTGGGAGGCTGAACCTTGGCTGTCAGTCTTCTGTGTCAGTCTGTCAGCCAAGAAAGAAAAAAATACAGAAAATGGAATTTGTCTTCAGAAATATCGTCTCATCTCATCTCGCTGAAGGTAGGAACACCACGTTCCACTTCTGAGTACCACACCTTTTTCAGTATTCTGGTTCCAAGAATAATCTTTAATTAAAAACAAAATGCTCCTCTTTGTCAAGAAACGCTGATTTTAGATATTTACAGGTGGAAGTAACTAGTCTCTGATGGTATTAGGAGGATGCAATAGCCTCCCCCTCCCCCTCCCCCTCCCCCTCCCCTACTCACCCCTAATTACCATATTACCATCAACCAATCAATCAATCAATCAATCAATTAATCATTCTGTATTTTCCCACCTCCGCCTTCCCCACCTCCCCTCCCCCCACCCCCACTCACCTTCACTTCTCACCCTCCACCACCCCTCCCTTCTCCCCCTTCTTCCTTCCTCCTTCCCTTCCTCTCCTCCTCGTCTTCATCCCCCTCACTTGCCCCTCCCCCTCTTACCTTCATTTCTCCTTCCCCGTCTCCCTCCCCTCCCCTCTCTCCCTCTCTTCCATTTTCCCCTCTCCCTCCTTCCCTTCTCCCCCTCCCACTCTCCCCCTCCCTTCTCATCCTACCTCCTCTTCCCTTCCCTCTCTTCCTCTTCTCCTTTTCCCCCCTCCCTTCCCCTCCCACTTTCCTTCTCCCTTTCCAGTCCCCTTCCCTTTCTCCCCCTCCCTCCTCCCCCTTTCCTTCTCTTCTCTTCTTACCTCCCTTCCCTTCCCCTCTCTTCTTCTCCCTTCCGCCTCCCCTTCCCCTTTCCCCTTCCGCCTCCCCCTCTCCCTCCCACTCCCTCCTCCCCCTTTCCTTCTCCCTCCCTTCTCCCCTCTTCGTCTTCTCCCCTCCGCCTCCCCTCTCCTTTCCCCCTTCCCCTCTCCCCTCTCCCCTCTCCCACCAAGAGCGATGAAGCGGGCTTGAAAAGGATTAGGCCAAGTAATAGGATATCTCCATCAAGACTCATCACTGATTGTGAACCAATCGCTTCCCAATCACCACCACAGTCTCGTGATCGACTGCTATTACTCCCCCGGATGAGAGCTCAGAGCTCGTATAAATCGATCTGTGTGTAATGATATAACCTTACATGCAACCATCCCATTACCTAAGGAGAACAGTAACGGCTTGCAGTGTTTGTAAACATTGTCCTCAAACATGTGTATGCGTGTGTTT
>NC_134804.1:38832826-38835326 GCF_046742065.1 Oratosquilla oratoria | reverse complement strand
GTATTTATTTATCAATTTATGAATTTATTTATTCGTTTATTTGTTTATTTATTTTTCACTAAACACAAATAAAACATCTAACGGCAGATAGACCATAATGGTGAAAGTACCGTCGGGAAGGTAAGGAAAGAGGACTAGAATTACTGCATTCTAAGTACTACAGATGTGAGAAAGTGGGCGGCCCCGGTTTAGTCAAAGAAAACGGAAAAAGGAACGTGAAAAAGAAGACGGGAAAAGAAAATGGTATTAAAGAAAACGAAAAAGAAAACTGAAAAGAAAACGGGCAAACTTAAAGGGGAAAAGAAACGAAAAAAAGAAAACGGGAAAATAAAACAGGAAAAGAAAACGGAGAAAAGAAAATTAAAAGAAGAAAATAAGGAAAAGAAAACAGACAAAGCAAATGGTAAAGAGAAAACGGGAAAGTAAAGGGAGAAAGAAAACTAGAAAAAGAAAACGGGAAAAAGACAACAAAGAAAAGAAAACGGGGAAAAAGAAAACGGGAAGAGGGGACGATGGAAGAACTTCAAGTCCACCAAAGACAAACGTTGAAAAATTAGCCAAACTTTTGCTTAGCGTTAGCGAAAAAAAATATATCAAAACACAAACTTTGTGAAATATATTACCTTGAAAAATGGCATCAAGATCATTAAGTTGAACGAAAAATCTGTAAAAGTAAATTGAAAAGACTTGGCCAGAAATGACGATTGATTAAGTCTTCAGGCCAGGCGGCAAAAAAAAAAAAAAAAAAAAAAAAAAAAAAAAGGAGCAAGAGTTAGTGGAATTCAAAAATCTCTCGAAAAGATTCCCTGAAGAGAATTCTTAGGCCTTTTCCAGCGCTTCTATCCTCTGAGGGCACCAAGATCATGCGATACAATGAAGAATAAAATAGACAAATAAATAAATAAAAAATAATAAAAATCTAAAATCCCTCTCCCGACCAGACCAAAGAAGCCAACAGAGTGATATGTTCCATTCTGTCCACAGCTGCCACCAGACGATTTTATTCAGCCAAGAAGTAAAGAATGGAATTGGAATTGCAATTAGAATTGGAATGGGATGGATCTGAGTTCCCCTTTAGCTCAGGGCTCACACATTTCAGCCGAATAGAATGGCTTGGCATCGGGCCTCTTGTCTTCTTGGAGTAAAGCATCAGGAAGGATGAGGCATGAGACACACAGAGAGAGAGAGAGAGAGAGAGAGAGAGAGAGAGAGAGAGAGAGAGAGAGAGAGAGAGAGAGAGAGAGAGAGAGAGAGAGAGAGAGAGAGAATGTGAGAGAGAGAATGTGTGTGTGTGAGAGAGAGAGAGAGAGAGAGAGAGAGAGAATGTGAGAGAGAGAGATAAGGACAGGGAGGAGAGAGACAGCGGGATTTAAGAATCAATAGAGAGAGAGAGAGAGAGAGAGAGAGAGAGAGAGAGAGAGAGAGAGAGAGAGAGAGAGAGAAACAGAGAGAGAGAAAGGGATGATATTATCAAAGGCAAGGACTGACGGGGCCCCCCGTCAACTGCCAGGACGACACAATCCAGCTGCCAAGAGAGGGGGACCGGATGGACGTGAAATAGTGTCTACATTTCCACAGCTGGCGACGACGACGACGACGACGATGACGACGATGACGACGATAAAGACGAAGATGACAATGACGACATTGATGAAGCTAACGACACAGAAGACGACGACGACGAGGACGATGACGAGGACGAAGATGGCGATGACGATGACGACGACAAAGACAATAACGACGAGGACAATAGAGACGATATCCTCTTTATTGCTTTCTTCTATACAAAATTTAACTAGTTTACTAGATCCTAGTCAAGGACCGGTCATTTCTGTTCTTGCATTTTTTATTTTCTTTCTTTCCTTCTTTCTTTCTTTCTTTCTTTTCCATTTTCTTCATTTTTCTTTCTTCCTTTTTCTTCTTTTTATCATTTCTTACTTTTTTCTTTATTTATTTATCTATTTCAATTCTATTTTTATCTATTTATTTTTCTTTTCTTTCTTCTCTCTTCTTTCTTTATTTCATCCTTCCTTTTCCCTCTATTTCTTCCTTTCTTCCTTCATTTCTTTATTTTTATTTCTATTTTTTCACTTTTTCTTTTTCTTTCTTTTTCCTTCTTTCGTATCCAATTTTTGTTTTAGTTATATTTCTTTTCTTAGTATTTTCTTTTCAAAAACTTAAAACTACTTTCTCCGTTTTCTATATCTCTCGCCATGTGATTTTATTCACCTTCTAGTTACACATCTAAGATCTAGACTATTACACCATTTTCTAGTTTGCAACCAGTTCTAACACCTAATACTTTCCTTCCCCGGCCCCTAGTTCTCTAAGCTCTTATCTAGGATGTCATGCTAGTTTGTCTAACACCTAGATTTTCAAATAAACTAGAACTATTACTTCTAGCAACATACCGTCTCACACCATCTACCTATAATATCCTATCTTTCTAATAACATTGTCATAGTAACTTCTTCTAACACCTTCTAGATAGTCAAATATA
>NC_134804.1:38822826-38827826 GCF_046742065.1 Oratosquilla oratoria | reverse complement strand
AGAGAGAGACTTAGACAAACAGAAGGAGACACACACACACACACACACACAGAGAGAGAGAGAGAGAGAGAGAGAGAGAGAGAGAGAGAGAGAGAGAGAGAGAGAGAGAGAGAGAGAGAGAGAGAGAGAGAGAGAGAGAGAGAGAGAGAGAGAGAGAGAGAGAGAGAGAGAGAGAGAGAGAGGGAGAACCGTGAAAACATGAAGTAAACAAGAAATGATATACGATGAGCAAGTGTTGCGTATTAGAACCTAAACGTTTGAAGGATGATACCTTTGCGTTTGCAAGCCTAAACGTTTGAAGACAGATATGTTTTCGTTTTAAAAACGTTTGAGGAGTATCAACGTTTTAATTCATTCAAACACACATTCGCAGTTCCTCACGTGGAAAGCTTCGCTTCCTACACTACACCACCTCATCCTCATCCTCCTCATCCTCATCCTACTCCTCCTCCTCCTCCTCCTCCTCCTCTTCCTCCTCCTCCTCCTCCTCTTCCTCTTTCTCCACCTTATTCTCCTCTTTCTCTTTCTCCTCTTCATCCTTCTCCTCCTCTTTTGCCTCCTGATCTCCTCCTCCTTCTTCCCCCTCTTTCTCCTCTTCCGTCTCCTCCTATCTCCCTTTCTTCTGATCTCGCTCCTCTTCCTACTGCCCCTTCTCCTACGCTTCCTCCTTCTCCTCTTCCCCTCCTCCTCTTCCCCTTCTCCTCTTCTTCCTCCTCCTCCTCTTCCTCCTCCTCTTCCTCCTCCTCTTCCTCTCCCTCCTCCTCTTCCTCCTCCTCCTCCTCTTCCTCCTCCTCCTCTCTCTCCTCCTCCTCTTCCTCCTCCTCCTCTTCCTCCTCCTTGTCGTCGTCTCTCTCCTGGTCTTTATCCTCGCCCTCCTTCACATCTCCTGGTTCTCTTCTTCTTCCCTTTTCTTTTCCTTTTTCCTCTTCCTTCTCTTCTTCCTCCTTCTTCTCTTCTTCCTCCTCTTCTTTCATCTACGTTTCCTTTCTCTCCTCCCGTTCCACCTTCCTCCTCCTTTTTTTCGTCCTAGCCCTTTTCCTTCTCATTTTCTCTTCCTCC
Source organism: Oratosquilla oratoria (assembly GCF_046742065.1). Classification (NCBI taxonomy): domain Eukaryota; kingdom Metazoa; phylum Arthropoda; class Malacostraca; order Stomatopoda; family Squillidae; genus Oratosquilla; species Oratosquilla oratoria. The sequence goes on along the minus strand of NC_134804.1, from coordinate 38,826,767 downwards.
TCTTCCTCCACCTCCATCTCTTCCTCAACCTCCTCCCATTCCTCCACATCCTCTTTCTTCTCCCTATACCCTTTCCCTATCCCCATTCCCTTATCCTTCTCGTTTTTCTCTTCAATCTGCCCCTCCTCCTCTTCCTCCTCCTCTTCCTCCTCCCCCTCCTATAATTCAATCTCCCCTCCCCAGCTTGTGGTTTGCACATACTCCACATACTCCATCCATTCTCCCTCCATCACTCCATTTTACGACTCTCTTTATTTGGAGTATCTTCACACACACACACACACACACACACACACACACACACACACACACACACACACACACACACGCACACACACACGAGCTATGATAACTGGTTAATATGAAACCCTCATTTGGTAGGATAATAACTGTCAATCACGCGTCCAGCACATGATAGATGACCTCACTGAATCACAAAAAAAAAAAAAAAAAAAAAAAATCCCAGAAAAGTAAATGTCTCAAAAGCCTGACATCGGAGAGATCCTAGCGGTGGATAGTGTCATAGGCTGCCAACTCTCAAGGAGGACCTCTACCTCAAGGTTGACCTCGAGGGTGACGTGATACCGAGTTCGAGGACGTCTCGAAGTCTCATTCGATTACGGACGTCCTACTCCACTAATTCAATTAGCCCCATCTTCCGGTGAGGCAGCTGGGGACTGAGGTGGCCTGTCGTTTAGCGTGCTGGGCTCGCGTTCTGAAGTTTGTAGGTTCCTTCCTCAGGTCCCTGAAGACTTGATTATCTTTCCTTCTCCTCCTCCTCCTCCTCTTCCTCCTCCTCTTCCTCCTCCTCCTCCTCTTCCTTCTCATACTCCTACTCCTTTAACTTCCCCTCCTCTCCCTTCCCCTCCTCCTCATCCTCCTCTTCCATCCCGCCTCTTTCCTTTCATCTTCATCCTCCGCTTCCCCTTCTTCTTCCTCCTCCTCATGCTCCTCCTCCTCTTCCTCCTTCTTCTACCTCTCTCCCTTCCCCTCCACCTCATCCTCCTCTTCTTTCCCCTCTTCTTTTCCCTCATCATCATCCTCATTTCCATCTCTTCCTTCATCCCGTCCTCCTTTTCTTCCTCCTCTTCTACCTCCTCCTCCTTCTTCTCCTTCCCCGCTCCCTTCCCCTCCACCTCATCCTCCTCTTCTTTCCCCTCTTCTTTTCCCTCATCATCATCCTCATTTCCATCTCTTCCTTCATCCCGTCCTCCTTTTCTTCCTCCTCTTCTACCTCCTCCTCCTTCTTCTCCTTCCCCGCTGAACAATTTTGATCAGCTGGGAAGCAACCTTTGACGTGAAAGGATCAATTAAAGATGTCGGTTATCTTTCTCCAAGAGATGGTAGACTTTAGAGACTAGATTATGGTTAGATGTTAGATTACTCAGCTAAGGAGTCACTTGCCGCTCACTCAAATGATAAATAAATAGATAAAGACATAGATAAATTAATTAACTAATTAATAAATTAATAAATGGATAAGTATAGATAGAGACATTGTTGAAAGAATAAACAAGGTTAATAAGAAATAGCAAAAAACAAAAACAAAAAAAATGAAAACGAATTGTCTTTCCAATTTCACACCAGTTCTCGTTCGTTTCTTTTTCCTTCAATTTCCCCCGTCTTTTTCTCCCAATTCCCCGTCCTTCCCTCCCTCCACGTCCCTCCGCCGTCCCATCATTAATCCCCCGCACGCAAGGGAATTGCACGCACGTGCACGCAATTGCCAAGCCTCCCAGAGCAGTTCTGACAAACGCACAAACAAAAATTCTTATCAAAGAAACTCAGACCGCGTTACGGAAGGCGTAAACACCACAAACGTTCATATAAAGCCCTTCATACCCATATGAAAGGTAATCACACATACCTTAAGGCAAACACGGGTTTATAAATGAAATAACAAAACACGCAAACGCCTGCGTGCGCATATATTTAATGTAAACACATGTCTTTACGTGCGAATATGAAGCGTAAAATTTGTACGCGCATGCGCGAGTTTAGACAAGTACCGTAGCACGACCTACCGGCCCTCCCTATAGACCTACCTACCCGCAACCAACAGGATCTAATGCGATTATAAACACAGGAACGGAGATATATGTGGCGGAGAAAAGAAAGATGAATCCCTATGTTTTGGTGCGCGGAACCCACACTTCCCCAAGGTTCGTGTCCTGAAATCCAAAACATGTTTTCGGTATTGGTATTCTAGCGAGACGGCCTGTTTTTATTTCGATATAGAAAAAACGTGTCTGAAACATTTGCATTCCAATCCTTTGGAATGCTGGAGTAAGTCTGTTCTTATTCATTGTTTCTTATCCAACTCCAAACTCTGCATCCTCTTTTGTTTTCTAATACACGCGTCCCCCGTTCGCATGCATTGTTATATATTTACTTATGGAACAAAACCTTGATATAAATTAAGCGTTCACGTATGATAATTATATTACAATGACCTTTGCTTTTATCTCATATGCAAGGATGGTTTCATAATGATTGTAGGTTGAAGTCCTACTTACAATAATCGTTGCAAATTACGATATGTGCATAAACAATTCTCTGTAATATATATTTAATCATCACAACAAGCCTTCTAGAATCTTGCTTGAATGTGCTTCACAAGCAGAGTAAGGGACGATGGTAAATAATAAAGTTATAGTTACAGAATAATACATTCACGTGAAATATCTTTAAGTCATTTTGTAATATTTCTTAACCTCGAGGAAAGAGCACTCAAACTCTTTCCCAACTCCATGACAAAACTCATTTCACATTTTCATATAAACTTTTCTTAGAAGTTTATAATCCTTACTAACCTGAAACCATTTTTATAAGCCTCCGACTCAATTTTCACTGAGAAAAAGTGCATGTTTCGATCTATGCACGCTGATTCAGCCATGTATGTTGAAAAAATGTATATATACTCCTTACAAACTACAACTAATTTTCATAACCCTACGACACAAAAAAAAAAAACAATTCTATTACCTTCAAACTAATTCTTATGAGTCTTCGATACAATTTTCGTTGTGACTCAAATGCACCTTGTTTTGATCCAGGCCGCCGAGTCGGTTCCGTTTTCTATGATGGCTCCACAACGCTTCTCGACAAAAGTGTTATTCAATGAAATCCGATTAACGCATTCCATAAGACGCCTTGCGATGCTCCACATCCAGCGAATCTCAGATCAGAAGCAGTCTCGAGATTTTTGGAAATAGCAACTTCTTACCTATATCACGTCTCCATTCCAATACACATGAATCATTATTTACTATATTCATTTTTCATCTGACCTTTCTATTTCACAGACATCTCATCCCGAGCGCATGAAAAGTAAAATAATTATCATTCATTAAGATAAATTGAACTACAGCTTAGACGAAAGGTGAATGACTATATTTCATTAAAAAAAGAATTGGTTAGGGTTAAGGGTTAAAGTTAGGAGGTTTATGTAGTATCCCCTGAAAGCACGTAGTATTTTTTGTGACTTATGAATTAATATAATTAAAGAAACTTTTGTATGTATCCATAAATATTATTTACATTTGTGAAATTAATGTTTCCACAAACCATGATAGCTTTTGTAAGAAGAAAGCATGTTTATGGAAAATTATTGTATAATTTTACCAAATGTTGAAATATTGGCTATTTTCATTTAATTTTTGTGCGGGCGGAAATGGTTCATTAACAGAATTCTACGTTTGTGCGGATAAACCCCTATAATAGTATATATTTTGAAGATAAATAAACTAGATACATTTCTTCACCTTTCAGCTGTAGACATTTATTGGCAATCCACACACACACACAGAAGAATGTGTACACATGATATTTGTGTTTATGTATGCATGTATTTCCAAACTAGGGTTTCCCAACTTCGGGAGGGGGGGGCGCACACCTGGGAGGGGGAGTATTTAAAGCTATATTTAATTTTAAAAAATATT
>NC_134804.1:38807826-38810326 GCF_046742065.1 Oratosquilla oratoria | reverse complement strand
TATTCTATATATTAAGGATTCTCTAAAGAGATGTATCTAGCAATTTTGAAAAAAAATATTCAAATGAAGTAAATATGTCACTGGAGAATTTATCTAAATTTGATTAGTTATAAATCCATACAGTGCCATTCGACATTTACACAAATTTTCATACATTTTTCAGTAGAAAATATAATATTAAATGAATAGATAAATAAATAAATGAATGAATGAATATAAATAATTCTATCGTAACAACGCTAAAACTCCATGACTTTTGAGTTCATCAATATGCATGTAAAAATTTATCTACAAATACGACAATATCCTATCAAATTACTCCAAAAATAATTTGTACGATGAGGATCATAAAGAGGGGAGCGTTCAGAGAAAGCCTCTTCTGTATAGTAAAGTAGACACAAGGGATTGTTTCCTACTCTAACATTACGTCTGAGAGCGATCACGATTGGAAGAGATGATGTTCATTTGTTTGACAAGACAAAAGACCCCAAGTTTTATATTTACTTGGTGCTAAATCATTTATGCAAGGAACAAGGGAGAATAGATTAGAAAAATTAAGAGTAGCAGATTCAGGCGTTTATATCCTATTGAAACGATATTACGTCATCATTCAAAGAAGCGACGTTCATTTGTTTAATAAGACAAAAGATCATCGTTGTTTACAATTACTTACAGATAAATCATTTATGTAAGAAAGGTATCAGAGGTCAAAAGGACAGGAGAATTTTGCTTGCCAACATATAAAACTAAAAAGCCAACCATTCATACGAAGAAACGGGAAGAACAGATGAAAAAACAAAAACAAGGGAGTGGCAGATTCAGGCTATTATATTCTATTCAAGCAACAATACGTCATCATTCGAAGAGACGACCTTCATTTGTTTAACAAGACAAAAATACTCGTTATTTACAATTACTCACTACTGAATAATTTCTGCAAGACTTTGCTTGCCAACAATCAGAAATAAAAATGTCAATAACCATTCAAAAAAACCTACCGAAAACGAAGACAAAATTAAGAAATCATCTTTAATCATCTATAAATTGGAAACGCCCCTCCTTGCAAGTGGAAAAGGATTACTTTTTTATTATTTTGCTGATGTTGATGACAGGAAGCGAAGCTAATGATTGGTGCAAGCTTTGCAACACAACACCAATAATGCAATTAGATGGCAGGGAGGGGGACGTGAATGTAAAAACATTTATGAATTAATCACCAGGAGAGGAGATAGAGTTGTGAAATACGAGCCAATACCGATACAGCTGACCTAGATTCATTAACTTTGCCCTCCTCCTCCTCCCCCTCCTCCTCCTCCCCCTCCTCCTCCTCCCCTCCTCCTCCTCCCCTCCTCCTCCTCCCCTCCTCCTCCTCCCCCTCCTCCTCCCCCTCCTCCTCCTCCTCCTCCACCTCCTCTACCTCCTCCACCTCCTCTACCTCCTCCACCATCCCCTTCTCCTCCTCCTCCTCCTCCTCCTCCTCCTCCTCCTCCTCCTCCTCCTCCTCCTCCTCCTCCTCCTTTCTCCTCCTCCTTTCTCCTCCTCCTCCTCCTCATCATCATCATCATCATCATCATCATCATCATCATCATCATCATCATCATCATCATCATCATCATCATCATCATCTTCATCTTCATCATCATCATCATCATCATCATCATCCAGCCCCTACTCCTATTACTCTACCTCCTCCTACTCCTATACCTCCTCCTCCTCCTCTTCCTCCTCCTACTCCTCCACCTTCTCCTCCTCATCCTATTCCTCTTACTCCTCATCCTCATGCTCCTCTTCCTCATCCTACTCCTCTTCTTCCTCCTACTCCTCCACCTCCTCCTTATCCTATTCCTCTTACTCCTCATCCTCATGTTTCTCTTCCTCCTCCTCCTACTCCTCCATCTCCTCCTTATCCTATTCCCCTTACTCCTCATCATCATGTTCCTCTTCCTCCTCCTACTCCTCTTCCTACTCCTACTCCTCCACCTCCTCCTCATCATATTCCTCTTACTCCTCATCCCCATGCTCCTCTTCTTCATCCTACTCCTCATCCTTATGCTCCTCTTCCTCCTCCTACTCCTCCACCTCCTCATCCTCATCCTATTCCTCTTACTCCTCATCCTCATGCTCCTCTTCCTCATCCTACTCCTCTTCCTCCTTCTCATACTTGTTACCTTCTCCGTCTTCCTCCCCATCTTCCTCCTCTTTTTTTTTTTTTGTCCAACTCCTCGCCCAACTCACCCTCTTCCTCCTTCTCTTGTTTTTGCTTTCCTCCACCTCCCCTTCTTCCTCCTCCTCCTCCTCTTCCTCTTCCCTATCGTCCATCCCATTTTGTGCTCCATAAATCTTTGTTTTACCTCCCCCATCTCCTCTTTGTCTCCCAGTTTACTTTTCTACTGATCCTGATCACAGTAACGAGGGAGAGAGAGAGAGAGAGAGAGAGAGAGAGAGAGAGAGAGAGAGAGAGAGAGAGAGAGAGAGAGTGAAAGTGAGAGAGAGGGGGGAA
>NC_134804.1:38792826-38797826 GCF_046742065.1 Oratosquilla oratoria | reverse complement strand
TTTTATGACGTCATCACAATTTTTTTATGTCACAGTGAAATGACGTCATCTTGTGACGTCAGAGTCTCTTCCCCAACACCTCCGAGAGCCGAGCGACCTTAGGGTACCCAGTGACCGACCACGGGGTCGTGGGCTTCTGTAAAGGATCGAAACGGGATGAGACCAAGGAAGGTAGGAGTGGGGGAGGGTAGAGGGGAAAGGGGGGAGGAGAGAGCTGAGGGGAGAGAATGGGGGGAGAGGGGGCAGGGGGAGAGCGGGGTGATCACGTGACGGTCTCTGGGGACTGGGTGTGAAAGAAAATTAAACGTCTATTTGCAGCTGAAAGAAAATGGGAAGCGGCTCTGGCTCTGGCACGGTGTCACCGGTCTCAGGGAACGAAAAAAGGGGACGAGGAGGAGGAGGAGGAGCAGGAGGAGGAGGAGGAGGAAGAGGAGGAGGTACTTGTGATGGTAATGGAGGGAGAGAAAGAAAGGAAGGATGAGGAACTGTGGAAGGAAGAAATGCATGAGGAGGAGAAGAGGAGGAAGACGATGAGGAATTAGGGAGGAAAGATGCAAAAAGAGGAGGAGAAGGAAGAACAAAGTGAAGAAAGGTATAGGAGGAGAAGGAGGAAGAAGATGAAGAGGGACAATTAAGCGAGGAGAGATGCAGAAGGAGGAGGAGAAGAAGAAAGAGGAGGAGGAAAAAGAAGAGAAACTGAAGGAGAAGGAAGAAGAATTGAAGAAGAAGAAGAAGAAAACAACGAAGGAGGAGGATGAGATTGGAAATAAGGAGAAGGGGGAGAATGAGAAAGATACGGCAAAGAAGAAGAGAAGGAAGAAGAGGAGGAAGAGGAGGGCGTGGAGAAGGAGGTAATGGAATAACATGATAACAGAAATTGAGACAAAAGATTACATAATATAATAATGAGAATTATATAGCTTATGTGTTCATATTAATGATAGTGATGGTGATATTGATGTGATGGTAATGGTGGTGGTGGTGATGATGATGATGATGATGATGATGATGATGATGATGATGATGATGATGATGATGATGATGATGATGATGATGATGATGATGATGATGATGATGATGATGATGATGATGATGATGATGATGATGATGATGATGATGATGATGATGATGATGATGATGATGATGATGATGATGATGATGATGATGATGATGATGATGATGATGATGATGATGATGATGATGATGGTGATCATCATCATCATCATCATCATCATCATCATCATCATCATTATCATCATCATCATCATCATCATCATCATCATCATCATCATCATCATCATGACGATGACGATGACGATGACGATGACGATGACGATGACGATGACGACGACGATGACGATGACGATGACGATGACGATGACGATGACGATGACGATGATGATGACGATGACGATGACGACGACGACGTGGTACTAGTTATTGACTAATCGTTTCCACTAATACCTACATCGACCTGCGACTTTCCTTCTCTGTACTACCTGAGCAAATGCAGAAGTGCAATAGCTCATGACAGCAAAAGCAGAGTTAGCGGAGAGCAAGAGAGAGGAAAAGAGTGAGATGGAGAGAGGGGAAGAAAAAGAAAAGAGTTTTCACTCCTGAAACAACAGCAACCAAAAAGAGTAAAAGAGGAGAAGCCTGAGAGCAAAGAGGACGAAAAGAGCGATGTGAAGAGAGAGAGAGAGAGAGAAAGAGAGAAAGAAAAGAGCTTACATTTCCAAAGCAACAATGATAAGTTACCAACTGTTATGGAAGAAAAACGCCCACAAAATAATAATAACAATAATAATGATAGAAATAATAATAATGATAATAATAATTAATAATCAAGAATGTCGGAAGAACGAGGGCTTAAAAACACACAAGAAAGACGAAATACTCAGAACAATAAATTGATAGGTAAATATATCAATGCATACATACGTGTCTACAGACATTCACATTTGCATATGCATATATTTAAAATGTATATGCACACCTGCACATGCAAATGCACGCGCAAACATACACATTTCCTTTAAGTTAGATATAATCAATTAGAGAATAAGACAGAATCATTGCTCCTTTGCTGTATACTACAGTTAGGTAAGTAAAGTTAGGTATATTCATTACCATTATTATCATTATTATCTTTATTATCATTACCATCATTATCATCATTATAATCAATTTCATCATTATCATCATTATCATCATTATAATCAATTTCATCATTATCATCATTATCATTATAATCAATTTCATCATTATCATCATTATCATTATAATCAATTTCATCATTATCATCATTATTATAAGCATTATTATCATCATTATCACCATTATCATCATTATCATCATTATCATCATTATCATCATTATCATCATTATCATCATTATCATCATTATCATCATTATCATCATTATCATCATGATCATCATTATCATCATTATCAGCATTATCAGCATTATCAGCATTACCATCATTAGTATCATTATCATAAGTATCATCATCATCATCATCATTATTATCATTATTATCATCATTATCATCATGATCACCATGATCACCATGATCATCATGATCATCATTGTCATCATTATCATCATTATTATCATAATCATTATTATCATTGTTATCATCATTATCATCATTATCATCATTATTATCATTATCATTATCATCATACAGTCATCAGTGTCATCATTATCATTAGTATTGTTAATATCATTATTACTATCATTATCATTATCATCATTATTATCATTATTATCATTATTATTATTATTATTATTATTATTATTATTATTATTATTATTATTATTATTATTATTATTATTATTATTATTATTATTATTATTATTATTATTATTATTTTATTTTATTTTATTTATCATTATTATTATTATTGTTATTATTATTATTATTATTATTATTATTATTATTATTATTATTATTATTATTATTATTATTATTATTATTATTATTATTATTATTATTATTATTATTATTATTATTATTATTATTATTATTATTATTATTATTATTATTATTATTATTATTATTATTATTATTATTATTATCATTATCATTATTATTATTATTATTATTATTATTATTATTATTATTATTATTATTATTATTATTATTATTATTATTATTATTATTATTATTATTATTATTATTATTATTATTATTATTATTATTATTATTATTATTATCATTATTATTATTATGACGGGGGTTACTAGGCTAGATAGAGTGAGAAATGAGGAAGTGAGGAGGAGAACAGGGGTGGAAAGGGAGCTGGGAGATAGGGTGGATGAAAGAGTATTAGGATGGTTTGGACACATGGAAAGAATGAGTGAAGAAAGACTAGTAAAGGAGGTATGGAAGGCAGATGTGGAGGGAGTGAACATGAGGGGACGTCCTAGGATGAGATGGATGGATGGGGTGAAGGGGGCTTTGGGGAAGAGGGGAATGTCTGTTGAGGAAGGACGGGAGAGGACAGAAGACAGGGGTGAATGGAGAATGGTTGTATATGGAAAATGTTGTGATGCATGAGGTGGATTGGACGGGGGAATGGGGGTGAGGTAGTGTGTGTGAACAAAATTTTTTGACGCAGCCCGAAGGGATTTCTCCCCGTCCTCTCCTTTATATGGGGGGACGGAGAGGGGGGGTCGCCGATTTAGTGAAGCGGCCTTGCTGTGGATGTGCTGTGTCCTGCGACACTGCTTCTGACCCAGGGCAGTGGACAGGGTGCAGGGATGACCCGTCATCTAGGAGGAGCTAAGATGGGAGGGAGGGTGGAGGGGTGTGGAGTGTTTTCGGGGATGAAATGGGTGGGAATGTTTTTGTGCCTTGTCCTTTTTGGCTACCCCCCTGGTAAGGGGGAAAAAAAGCCTTGGTATATGTATGTATGTATGTATGTATTATTATTGTTATTATTATTATTATTATTATTATTATTATTATTATTATTATTATTATTATTATTATTATTATTATTATTATTATTATTATTATTATTATTATTATTATTATTATTATTATTATTATTATTATTATTATTATTATTATTATTATTATTATTATTATTATTATTATTATTATTATTATTTATTATTATTATTATTATTATTATTATATTATTATTATTATCATTATTATTAATATTATTATTATCATTATTATTATTATAATTATTTATTATTATTATTATTATTATTATTATTATTATTATTATTATTATTATTATTATTATTATTATTATTATTATTATTATTATTATTATTATTATTATTATTATTATTATTATTATTATTATTATTATTATTATTATTATTATTATTATTATTATTATCAATGATATTATCACTGTTATTATTTCTTATCATTATCATCATTGTCAGACTATTATCATTATTATCATCATTATTATTATCATCTTTGTTATTATCATTATTATCATTTTTATCATTGTTACTATCATTATTATTATTATTTCTCAGCGCTTATATATTTCCCAGCTATTAAGCTGCCGCCATTTATGAACATACAAACACGACCATCGAGCCGTGTGTCCATTGGTCACTCTTATTCTCACACACACACTCACACACACACACACACACACACACACACACACACACACACACACACACACACACACACACACACACACACACACACACACACACACACACACACACACACACACACACACACACACACACACACACACCTACACACACATACACACACACACACACACACACACACACACACACACACACACACACAAACACACACACACACGTATACACACGCACACGCATGAATTTGAAGCTAGGTATAATAATTATTAGAGAGTAGGGGACAGGAACCCACGAGCGTTACTACTTTTCTTGTACCACAATAGAGTAAATGCACACACAAACACACACCAAAATGAAATATAGAAGTATATATATATATATATATATATATGTATATATATATA
>NC_134804.1:38777826-38782826 GCF_046742065.1 Oratosquilla oratoria | reverse complement strand
CACACACACACACACACACACACACACACACACACACACACACACACACACGACTCGGTGGCGCAGTGGGTAGAGCGCTGAACTGCTACCATAGTGGCCCGTAGTTCTTGGTTCGAATCCTGCCCAGGGCCGAAATTACTCTGACTCACGTGGGCGGGGAGTTGGGTGTGTGTGTGTGTGTGTGTAAGGTCATAGCATTACCCATAGATCGGACCTACGAGCTCTGAGCTCTCTTCCGGGAGGGAAATAGCTGTCGATCACGAGTCCAACACGTGATCCAAAAGACCAAGTGAATACACACACACACACACACACACACACTCTCTCTCTCTCTCTCTCTCTCTCTCTCTCTCTCTCTCTCTCTCTCTCTCTCTCTCTCTCTCTCTCTCTCTCTCTCTCTCTCTCTCTCTCTCTCTCTCTCTCTCTCGCTGTCTCGCTTTTTCTTGATCAGAGTAAGTTGTATTTTCGCCACGAGTTTTTTTTATTTCGTTGTATTCCCAATAACGTTCAACCACCACCCGGCGAACAAAACAACATAGCAACAAACAACACTGCGAAGGCATTAGCATTGCGCTGCAGCAGAAACATTGCACGTTGAACTAGGAACACTATTGCACAAATATTATTACTAGAACTCACTTAGCAGCAGAGCTGCAGCCCAGTGTTGTTGCAGCATTTTGTTGCAGCCGTTTCAACAACAGAACTCGTGTTATGTTACAATAGAATTGATAGGTAAACTAGCGTAAATATTATTATCAGAAATCTTGAAGGAAGCGTTTCAACAGTGCAAGCATGGTCTTGATGTTCTTGTAATCCCTCCAGCAATGTTGAAGACCCATTGCAAGATTGTTGTCACGAGTTTAATGCCCCTCCAGCCCTCTGGTTGTTGACCAGGAACCTCTCGAGGACATCTCCAGTTCGAAAGAAAAGTAAGACACAGCAAGAAGACCTGAAACAGAACTCAACCCAAGAGGCCGTAGTTCTTCTGCAAGACTTCTGAAGAAGTCACGCACAACAAGAACATCTGAAATAGAACTCGCATTTCTTTTGTAAGACTTCCAATAGGTACCGCTCCACACTCAGCTTCGGGCAGGAAGACCTCGCCCTTGCTGAGAGACCTAATCCTCCAACTCGACCTGAGGCCAGTAAGGAGGAGAACAGGTCTTGTCCTTCCCACATGTCAATGAGAAATATGTGAGGTCGAGCAAGAACTTCTGTCCCTACAGGTCACCAGAGAATCTGTTTTATCTGTTAGAAAGGATAATATCATCGTAACCCAAGGTCTCGTTGTCCTAGGTCACCTTACTGGAATTCCTTTTCTTATTCCAGCGCTCCCCAAATATTCCAAACAGTGCCTTTTGATGTACAATGACGTCAGTGGCACTATTTTCGGCGCTCTCTTCAGCAAAATGGAGATTGGCAAGGAGTGCCTGGCGCGAGGAGGGTCTTCAGGGACGAAGAGGAGACGTGTATATCTACGAATTCGTGAAATGGAACTAATTTCGTTCTGTTTCGTTTGGCTTCGAGTTTCAAGACTGATGCGAAGAAACTTGACAGGCGAAGAGAGAGCGTCTCTGAAGAAAGTGAGAAAACAAAACGACAAACAAAAGAAGATCGACGAGGCAGGGAACACGAAAACAAGATGGAAAGACAAATATAATCTACCAAGAGGAAATAGTTTGAAGAATAAATGTCATCATAAAAAATGACAAGAGGGAAAGAAGGAAGTGAAAAGGTATACAAAGTATGAGAAAATAGGGAAACCAAAAATGGAAAAGGAAATGAGACGGAATTAAACAAAAATATAGGTTTACACAGGAAGTTGAAGCATGAATTTCAAAAATAGATAAAGGAGAATTTCAAAAATAGATTAAACAGAAATCTATCCTTTGTCTCACATAGCTGCATCCAAAGAGAGGGAAGCAATCAGGCAATCTGTGTTTCAAAGTCATGGATGGCGCCTTGGGATATTATCTTTGATATCATAATATTCCAAATATAGTAACTAACGACAATACCTATCTGGTTCAATCAGGTCAGCGTTCAGTAAGCTTGTTATTGATCCCGGAAGATGGCAGTAGCGTAGGTGTATGGGATGCGTGTAAGTATATGTCTAGTAGGATATGGCACGTGTATGAATACATACATACGTGTACATACACACACATACACAGAAAGAGAGAGAGAGAGAGAGAGAGAGAGAGAGAGAGAGAGAGAGAGAGAGAGAGAGAGAGAGAGAGAGAGAGAGAGAGAGAGAGAGAGAGAGAGAGTGAGACAGAGAAAGAGAGAGAGAGAGAAAGAGAGAGAGAGAGAGAGAGAGAGAGAGAGAGAGAGAGAGAGAGAGAGAGAGAGAGAGAGAGAGAGAGAGAGAGAGAGAGTGAGAGAGAGAGAGAGAGAGAGAGAGAGAGAGAGAGAGAGAGAGAGAGAGAGAGAGAGAGAGAGAGAGAGAGAGAGAGAGAGAGAGTTACTAGATACAGGTTAAAGATGAAGTTTACCGTACAAAGGTCGACGAAGAAGGCGAGGAAAAGGCAGATGAGGACAAAAGAAAAGAGAGAAAAATCGAAGCCATAAAGAAAAGCACAAGAAGGCAAAGGAAAAGGAAGCGATAAAAGAGGGAAGGAAAGAGTTGAGGCGAAGGACTGGCAAAGGAGAGATTAAACCAAGACATGTGGTCATCACACTGGGCTTCCGAGGGCATCACCAGCGCCGACAGCTGAGAGTTCGTTTGATGAAAATAACTTCCGTTACAATATTTTATTTTTCAGATCTCCAAATGTCAAATTATCTTTCCATCATATATAGCAAAGACGAATGATAACCTAAGCGATTTTAAACCAATACGAATGTTAGACATATTGTTGAAAGGTCCTTAGAGAAGTCTAAATTTCTCTAAGCAAAATCATATTGTACTTAATCAAAAAGGGGTTGAAGGAAAAATAGCCCAGCGTGATCACCCTTAAAAGCATGAGGATAAACCTATCATATGGATCAAAGAAGAAGTGGTTTAAGATCGTGTAGAGTAACAGAGACAGAAAACGGAAAGAAGAGGTTGGAGAAGAAAAAGAGTGAGAGTAGGATTGAGGAGGTGTTGAGGGAAGGGATAGTGTTGTGAGGCTCTCTGGAGCCTCAACGTTGAGCCTCAATGGTGGCAACATGGCGGACAAGAAGTGTATGGGAGTATGAGGGAGAAGAGGACGAGACAGATCGAGAGGGGAAGAAGAGATGGGAGGGAAGGAGAAGAGGGGAGGGGAGGTGAAGAGGGAAGGGGAGAAGGAGAGGGGAGAGACGATAAAGTGTGGGGAGAGGAGGGGAGGAGAGGGTAGGGACGAGAAAGTGAGGAGAGGGAAGGAGAGGGGAGGGACGAGAAAATGAGGGGGGAAGGGGGGAGGGGAAGGGAAGGGAAGGGAGGGGAAGGACGAAAATGTAAAGAGAGGAGAGGTGAGGAGAGGAGAGGGACGAGAAAATGAGGGGAGGGGAAGGGAGGTGAGGAGAAGGTGGGGATAAGAAAGTGAGGAGAGAGGAGGAGAGGGGAGTTCACGCACAACCGCGCAGTTTTTCCTTGACTATCTGCCACCAAAGGATTGCAAAGGATTACAAAGGACAGCATGCCGACAAGAGACCTTTTGGTCCATAACTAGGTCGGATGCGAAAAAATATAATAATGATAAGTAAATAAATAAATAAATAAAAATTATAATATTATAAATAATAATAAATAAGATAGATAAGTAGATAAATAGATAATGCTAGATAATAAACAAACAGGTAATAGTAAATAATAATAAATTGACAGATGAATAATAGTAAATGATAATAAATTAAATAATAATAAGCAAAAGACAAATAATAACAAACAAATAAACAAATAATATAAAACAAATTGCAGGCATTACAGTATCGAACTGAACTACATTGCACTGTCTCTGCAGGAAGTTTATTCCATTCATTAACTACACGGTTGGCGAAGTTGCTTCTGCCCATTTCCAAATCAAATTTATTTCCTGACAGTTGGCCATTATTTCTTTTTGCATTCTCATTCAATGCGAAAATTGTGTCACTTTTGATGTTGTCAATTCCCTTTAGAATCTTAAAGACCTGTATCAAGTCACCTCTGATTCTACGCTTTTTAGGGCAAACAGATTTATATGTTTTAGTCGATTTTCGTGTGATATCTAAATCCCATGCCGGTCCCAATCCCGGATAAAAGAGGAGGGTTGTCAGGACAGGCCTAGCTAGCCAGTGACGTAAAAAGACCTATTTGCTCGGGAAACTCAAAGGACAGCCTCGAAAATAGTAAATAAAACCACGTGGAGAGAATGGATGAAGAGAGAATTGCAAAGAAAAGATGGAACTGGAGACCAGAAGGTAGCAGATCTAGAGGTAGACCGAAGAAAAGATGGAAAGATGGAGTTGAAGAAATCCTAGAGGTAAATGGATTAGGAAAGATAGAGGATTTGAGGGAAGAAGGAAGCTTTGAGAGGACAATCTGGAGAAGTGTGCTGGCCCGACTGACAGGCTGAAAGCCTACCTGGGAGCAGAAGTAAAAAGTAAGTTATTTTTTATATTTGGAATCAGTTTGTGGCTCGCCGTTGGACTTTTTCCAACCTTTCAATGTCTTTAATGAGATTCGGTGACCATACAGAAACAGCATATTCCGTGGTTTCCGCGCGGTTCAAACCTCTAGTGTGAACAGGGCCTATGAGTAACTGGAAATGGTTTCAGTGTCTCGTCCACGTATAGGATGTTGACTGCATAATTTCTATTCAGTCAATACGTTAAGCGTGACTTCATTGACACCCCTACGGCCCAGAGGTACGCAGTTTTTTTTTTTTTTTTTTTTTTTAAGGTTAGAGCTTAACACTCATCATGAAACCATTTTATCACATTCTCTTTCAGAAAGAATGGAGGAGGAAGAGGAGTAGGAGGAGGAAGAAGAGGAAGAGAAAGAGAAGGTGTGAATAGGAGGATAAAAGGGAGGTGTGAGGATAAGTAAGAGGAAG
>NC_134804.1:38757826-38767826 GCF_046742065.1 Oratosquilla oratoria | reverse complement strand
GTATGTATGTATGTATGTATGTATGTATGTATGTATGAATGTATGTATGTATGTATGTATGTATGTATGTATGTATGTATGTATGTATGTATGTATGTATGTATGTATGTATGTATGTATGTATGTATGTATGTATGTATGTATGTATGTATGTATGTATGTATGTATGTATGTATGTATGTTATTATGTATGTATACATATGTATGTATGTATGTATGTGTGTATGTATGTATGTAAATATATATATCATTTTATATATGTATGCACATATATATATGCATATGTATATGCATATATATATATATATATATAATATATATAATTACTATATATATACATATATATGTACATATATATGATAATTATATATATATATTATATGTTACGATTCTCGCTCACATATCTGACTTGCAATAGATTAAGTATGGGAAATTGTCAGACTCGTAACACATAGTAAGAGTGAATGGGTGACTGAGTTCCCAAGACCCCATGTCTTTGGGATAACTCCAATAGAAATTACAAGGTCGCCACTTGATTTTATTAAAATCAAGAAAAAAATTAAACGCACAGAATAACGTTTAACACTATTCATTAAAGTTAATAGGATTACATGAAGGAGACAGTCACTGAATATTCAAGTGAGTAAAAGTTTTCATTCAAATGAGTATTTAAGTTTCAAAACAGAAGATTCCCGCTCGAAAGCTTTTAACGGGGGTGAAAGAAGATTAATTTATTAATTAATACTTTACCAACGAAAAACACTGTCTAAGTCACTACCATAAACATTTAACACCACTACATGAAGCACTAGTGGTGTCACTAGCCGAGTTAAATATCTTATGACTAATACAGGGGGAGTACAGAGGACTTACTTCAGCCGACGACCCCTTCGAGGCGACACCTTTACATCGTACCCTCTACCCTGAAACTAACTCTGACACGCCCAAGGCGCTCTGAATCTTCTCTACAAAAATCCTCTGATTGGCCCATAGGAATTGCGTCTATGGTGGTTGAACCTCATTGGTCAATTAACTAAAAACGTTCTCCTTCGTTCTAGGCTGAGTGTTAGAACAAATACTCCATTGAGTAGGTTTTCCTTCCCACGCGTCCTCCCGTACTCGTCCTGTAATTTGACACCCCACGTAATCGTGAAGTGCCATATCCAAAGTAATAAACTATTCCCACCTTACATATATGGGAATATATGTGACAATATTTATATATATATATATATGTATATATATATATAGATATATATATATATATATATATATGTATGTATATATATATATATACACATATATATATATATACATATATGTATGCTAATAAGAAACACTAGCAACTTGTGTTCAGTTATGCAAGTGACCACCTCTCTTCCATATACATACATATATATATATATATATATATATATATATATATATATGTATATGCACACACACACCTATATATATATATATATATATATATATGTATATAGTATATGTATATATATATGTATATGTTTATATACATATATATATGTATATATATATATATGTATATATATATATATGTATATATACATATATATATATATATATATATATATATATATATATATATATATATATATATATGACAAGTCGATGCATTGAAGAGGAAAAGGAGACAGAGAGAAGGGGGAACAAAGTAATGAGAGTGCATGGGATAAGAGGGGAGAGGAGTGGAAGGGGAAGGGGAGGGGAAAGGGGGAAGAGGGAGAGAGATCAGGAGCAGTTCTCAAAGAGTTGAGTGACTCAGAAAATTGAAAAGTTGAAGCGGAAGCAATGGATGATGTTGATGGCCAACAAGCGGGGTTGAGAGGGAGCTCATGGGAGGAAGTTGATAGCAAAAAGAGGAGGAAGAGGAGGAGGAGAGAGAGGATCAGTAGGAGGAGAAGGACGAAGAGGAGGAGGAGGACTTAGAAGAGGAGGAAGAGGAGGAGGAGGAGGAGGAGTGGGAGAAAGAGGAGGAGGAGGGGGAAGAGGAGAAGGAGGATGAGGAGGAGGACGAATACGAGGAAGAGAAAGAAGAGGAAGAGGACCAAGAAAAAGAGGAGGAGAAGGATGAGGAGGAAGAAGAGGAGGAAGAGGAGGAGAAGAATGGGGAGGAGGAGGAAGAGGAGGAGGAAGAGGAACGAGTGAAAGGAAAGAGGAGTGGTCAGAGGAGTAGGAGGGAAGAGGAGGATGATGAAGACGTGAAGGAAGAAGAAAGGTATGAGAAATAGGCAGAGGAGTTACCGCAAGAGCAGAAGGAGGAATAGGAGGAGAGGGGGGGAAGAGAAGAGGAATAGGTAGAGGAGTAGAATAAGGAGTTGGAAGATAAGAAGGAGGAGGAGGAAAAGGAAGAGAAATAGGAGGAAGAGTAGAATTAAGAGGAGCATGTGGAAGAGGATGAATAAGAGATGGAAGAAAGGAAATGGAAATGGGAACATGAGGACTAGGAGTGGTGGAAGAGGAGAGGAGGAGGCGGAGCAAGAAGAAGAGCATTAGGAGAAGGAGGAGATAAAGAAAGGGAAGAGAAAAAGTAAAGAGCTTGAAGAAGAAGGAGGATGTAGAGAGGAAGAAGTAACAGGAGGAAAGGGAAAGAGAACAGGAAGAAGAGGAGGGTCAAGAGGAGCATGAGGACGAGGAGTGGTGTGAGTAGAGAGAAGGAAGAAGAGGAAGAGGAGGAAGAGACAAGAGTAACTGGGGCGTGGACACTCGAAGTCTTACGTTGAACAGGAGCTTCCTGGCGCAGGGGACGTCGATCTTGTTATGAGAACGCACATGCAGAGAACATAACGCAACACGATGCCCAGACACGAACACACATGTACTTTGAGATACTAACGGAGGAATAAGTTTCTTATTTCGTGTGTGTTTGTGTGTGTGTGTGTGTGTGTGTGTGTGTGTGTGTGTGTGTGTGTGTGTGTGTGTGTGTGTGTGTGTGTGTGTGTGTGTGTGTGTGTGTGTGTGTGTGTGTGTGTGTGTGTGTGTGTGTGTGTGTGTGTGTGTGTGTGTGTGTGTGTGTGTGTGTGTGTGTGTGTGTGTGTGTGTGTGTGTGTGTGTGTGTGTGTGTGTGTGTGTGTGTGTGTGTGTGTGTGTGTGTGTGTGTGTGTGTGTGTGTGTGTGTGTGTGAAGAAAAAATACCACTTAAACCCCTTAGCTAAATAAAATACTCTGACAGCAACCTCCTCAATAATAATAACAATACAAGGACAACCATCTCCTAAGATTTCATTTCAAGGATCTTACTCACAATCTTGGATCTTACGATCAGATGTTACGATATCATAAGCGATACGATCTTATCCGGCCAGCAGGCCTTACGACCGGCTTACGAGAGTGTGCCGGCGTTAAAACAGCGCCGGAACCGGCCGGGAATGAGGACTGCCGGCTGTTTAATGAGAGAGGAAATAAACCTGAAATGGTACAGATAACATGGGTACGTACGGTATCTACATGCTTCTCTGTATACATATGCCTGCACGTGTATGTATATTTGTACATTATGTAATGTGATCTTGTGTGACTGCGTGTGCTTGTGTGTGTATGTGTGTGTGTGTGTGTGTGTGTGTGTGTGTGTGTGTGTGTGTGTGTGTGTGTGTGTGTGTGTGTGTGTGTGTGTGTGTGTGTGTGTGTGTGTGTGTGTGTGTGTGTGTGTGTGTGTGTGTGTGTGTGTGCGCGCGTGCGTGTCTGTCTGTCCGTCTGTTTGTATGTCTGTCTGTCTGCCTGCCTGCCTGCCTGTCAGTCTGTCTGTCTGTCTGTCTGTCTGTCTGTCTGTCTGCCTGCCTGCCTGCCTGCCTGTCTGTCTGTCTGTCTGTCTGTCTGTCTGTCTGTCTGTCTGTCTGTCTGTCTGTCTGTCTGTCTGTCTGTCTGTCTGTCTGTCTGTCTGTCTGTCTGTCTGTCTGTCTGTCTGTCTGTCTGTCTGTCTGTCTGTCTGTCTGTCTGTCTGTCTGTCTGTCTGTCTGTCTGTCTGTCTGTCTGTCTGTCTGTCTGTCTGTCTGTCTGTCTGTCTGTCTGTCTGTCTGTCCGTCCGTCCGTTCGTCATACGTAAGCTATCATGAAAAAAACGAAGGAAAATATTTAGAAAATAAACGAAAATAATTGGAGAAAGAGGAGTGAAAAGAGGAATAAAGAAAAGTGGGATGAAATCAAGGGAAGGATTTGGAAGGAAGAAGTAAAGGAGACGATGGGGAGGAAATGGCAGGAGAGAAAACGGGTCGTCAAGAAGACCAAAGAAAGGGAAAGAGAAATAGAGACCCATAGAGAGAGAGAGAGAGAAGGAAAAATGAAGAAGAAGAAGAAGAAGAGATGGAGAAAGCATGAAAAGGGTAAAGGAAAGAAAAGAGGGCT
Organism: Oratosquilla oratoria; assembly: GCF_046742065.1. Classification (NCBI taxonomy): domain Eukaryota; kingdom Metazoa; phylum Arthropoda; class Malacostraca; order Stomatopoda; family Squillidae; genus Oratosquilla; species Oratosquilla oratoria. Next base: position 38,763,464 of record NC_134804.1, on the reverse strand, counting down.
GAAGAAAGAGAGAGGGAAGTGAAGGAGGAGGAGGAGGAGAAGAAAGAGGAGAAGAAGGAGGAGGGGAATAAGGAAGAGGTGAAGATGGAGATTGGATTTGAAGGTTGAGGTGGAGGAGGAGAAGAATGAGGAGGAGGAGAAGAATGAGGAAGAGGAGGTAGAGATAGATCTTGATTTAAAGGCTGAGGAGGAGAGGAAGAAGAATGAGGAGGAGGAGGTAGAGATAGAGCTTGATTTAAAGGCTGAGGATATGGAGGAGGAGGAGGAGGAGAAGGAGGGAAGAGGTGGGGGGAAGAAGTGAAAGTATTAAAAACTCGGAGACAAAGGAGAATGAGGAGGGAGTGAAGGTACAGGTTGACTTGATGATGGAGGAAGATGAGGAGGAGGAGTAGAGGGAGAGGGAGAGGGAGGAGGAGGAGGAGAACAGAGGAGGAACATGAGAAGAGGGTACAAGAGGATGTGGAGGAGGAGAAGGTGGAAGAGAGAGAGGAAGTGGAGGGGTAGAAGGCAGAAGAGAAAAAGCAGAACGAGAAGTTATAAGAGGAGGAGGAGAAGTTAGAAGAGGGGGGAGGAGCAGAAGGAATTGAAGGAGAAAGAAAGGAGGAGAAGGAAGGAGAAGGCGAATTTTTATAAAAAAAAATAAAAAATAAATAAAGGACTACAGGAGAAGAAGAAAAAACTAAAAGGAAGAAATACAAAGATTTAAGAACAAGAAAGAGGAAGAAAAAAGTAGAGGAAGAGGAGAGCAAATGGAGGACAACAAGAAAAGTGTCGCGAATATTCGCGTAAAAGAAAATATCGCGAAAATGAGAACAAAGAACCACCACCCCCCTCAAAAAAAAAATGGAAGGGGAAGAAGAAGAAGAAAGAAATAATGAAGACGGAACGAAGAGCTCCAACGAGGGAGGTGGAGAATGATGTAAATGAGAGAGGAGGAGGAGGAAGAAGAGGAGGAGTGGAGGAGGAGGAGGGCAGAATAAGTAATGAAGGGAGACAAAAGGAACTTAGAGCAAAAGGAGGAAAAGGAAGAGGAGAAAGAATTTTTTTTAGGAAGATTAGGAAGATTTTTTTTTTTTTTTGTAGGAAGAGGAAAATAAAGAGGAGGAACAGGAAGAAGACAAAGAAGAGAAGACTTTTTATAGAAAGAGGAGGAGGAAGACCAGGAAGGCAAGAGGAGGAAACAATTTATTTTTCTTTTTTGTAGGGAGAGTAAAATGAAGAGGAGTAAGAGCAGGAGGAAAAGTAAAAGATGGTGGAAGGGTAACAAGAGCAAGGACAGGTGAATTACACAGACAGGAATAAAGAATGGAGGAAGAAGAGGAGAAGAAGGAGGAGAAGGAGGATAAGGAAGAGAAGGAGCAGGAGGAGCAGGAGGAAGAAGAGGAGAAGAAGGAGGAGAAGGAGGATAAGGAAGAGAAGGAGCAGGAGGAGCAGGAGGAAGAAGAGGAAAAGAAGGAGGAGGAGGAGGAGGAAGGGGAGGAGGAGAAACAAGAGAGAAAGAGCAGGAGGAGAAAGAGGAGGAGGAGGAGGAGGAGGAGGAAGGAGATATTAGAAGTATACGACAAAAGAAAGAAAGAAATGAAAGGAAAAGAAGACAGAATGAGGAGGAGAAAAAAAACAGAAGAAATAAGAAGGAGGGGCAGAAGAGGAGGAGGAGAAGGAGGAGGAGGAGTAGGAATGTGTTAAGGGAGAAGGAAAAACAGAAGAAAATGGATGGAAGGAAGAAAGAGGAGGAAAAACGTAAGGAAAAGGGAGAAGGAAGAAGAAGAAAGACGATAAAGAGTAAAAGGTAAAACAGAAGAAAGAAGAAGGAGGGGAGGAAGAAGGAAGAGGAAAGACGGAAGGTAAAAGGCAAAGAGGAAAGGAGGTACAAGAAAGATGATAAAAGAAGAAGAACGGGAAGCAGTGAAGAGAAGAAAGCGAAGAGGCACACAGAGAAATAATACAAAAAAAATAGAATAAAAAGGAAGAAACAAGATGAAAGTGTTAGAGGTTATAAGAATCAGAAGATATGAACAAAGGTTCATAAACTGATCAGAACACATCAACTAGATTTTTTCTTTTTTCATTTTTCTATCATTTTTTTCTTAAAGACTGAAGACATCATGTAATGAACTGAAAGGAGCTTCCAATATTCCATTTTCCTCCTACGAACTTTTTTTTTTTTCAAATATAACAAAAGTAAATGTTTTTTCCTTTCGTATTCTACGCAAGCGAGCAGCAATCGAAAGAAAAAATAAAATAAAATAAAATAAAGTAACAAAAAGAAAAAAAAAGAATAACCTAATCTGATAAAACAGTCGTTTCTCAGACCATGAACTCTCCCCCCCACTGAAGTATTTCAGGAAAGCGGAATTAAAAGATTTTGTGATCTGAAGGAATCCCCCTCTCCCCCTTCCCCCCTCCCTCCTCCCCCTTCCCCCACTCTCCCCTTAACCCTCCCCCTCCCCCCACCCACCCCTTTCTCGGATGACGTGGGAAAAAGTACAAAGATGGAGGATGAAGGGCAATATATGGAGGGAGTGGAGGTGGGAGGAGAGAAGGGTAGGGGGTAGGGGGGAGGGAGAAGAGTAGGGGCTAGGGGGAGGGGGAGAAGGGTAGGGAGAAGGGACAGGGGGGTTAATTTATGCTGGCAAGAAGGGAGGACGGTAAGGACAAGGGGACAAAAGAAGGAAGAAAGGAAGAAGGAAAGGAAGGAAGGAGTAAGGGAGGGAAGGAAGAAAGAAAGGAAGGAGGAAAGGAGGTGAGGAAGAAGGGAAGGGGAAAGGGAAGGAGACAGAGAGGGAGGGAAGGAGGGAAGAAATAAGAAGGGAGGGAAGGAGGGAAGGAAGGAAGGAGGGAAGGAGGTAAGGAAGAAGGGAGGGAGGGAAGGAGATAAGGAAGGGGGGAGGAAGGAAAGGAGGGAAGGAAGAAGGGAGTGAGGGTAGGAGGGAAGTGAGAAGGAGGGAGGGAAAGAGGGAGGGAAGGAGGGAAGAAGGAAGGGAGGGAAGGAAGAAGGGAAGGAATGAATGAAAGAAGGATGTAGAAAAAGAGTGAAGGAAGAAAATAGGCGAGGAAGAAGGGAAGAAAGGAAGAAGGGCAGAAAGGATGGCAGAAACAAAGGAAAGGTAATGGGAAAGGGATTCAATTATGGATCGAAGGAAGGAAGGAAGGAAGTAAAGAAGAAAGAGGAAAGAGATGTGGAAGGGAGGAAAGAGAATGAAGGAAGAATTAGGTGGAAATAAAGAAGGAGGAAAGGAAGGAGAGAAGGAAGAAAGAAAGGGAGGAGGGAAGGGAGGAAGTAAAAGAAGAGGAAAAGTAAGAAGGAAGGAGGAAAGGAAGACGAAAAAGAAGGAAGAGAGAAAGGAGGGAAATAGTGGAAGAGAGTAAAAGAGAGGAAGTGAGAGGGAATACGAAAAATCAAAGGAAGAAACGGAGGGAAAATCAGGAAGGAGGATCAGAAGGAAGGAAGGAAGGAGGTAAGGTGGAAAGGAGGTAAGGGGGTGGGGTTATACCTTGTCTGTGTATTCTCATCTGTACTGTGACATTATGATCTTATGCGAAGCCAGAAAGCTAAACACGCATGTGTCAATGTGGTATCTTTTATATATTATATTCTGGTTGACCTAAGGCTAATTTACATCCGGTTAAGTCGGTCTCATTTTTTTCTTACTATGATTTCCCTTGTAAAGGTCAATGTTATGGACTTTACTTCACCAGCGCTTCTATCTTTGTGGATAATCCCACGCCTGAGGGCGGGCAAGCCCTCGCCCTTGTAACGACGCATAGGTAACGTCCAACAACACGGTCACACACGTTCTTTATTATTATTTCATCCTGGCCAACTCCAGACGATTTTAAGCAGCAAAAGGGTCGACCTCGAAGTAGACCAAGACCTCACACTCTCCCGAGGTTGACCTTGGGCTGAATGAAATAGTTTGGTGTCAGCCAGAACAAATATTCTCACGGGAGTCAGTGGCACTTTGGTTGGTGCCATAAGCTTGGCACCCGTGGCACCCGAGGCCACGTTCGAGCGTGAGAACGTGAGGGCGCGAGAACATGATAGCCTGAGGGCGTGAGAATGTGAGTATGAAAGAGTGTCAGGAAGTGAGAGTGTAAAGGCGTGAGAACGTGAGGGTGCAAGAGCGTGAGGGCATAGGATCGTGAGGGCGTAAGATCGTAGGAGCGTGAGGGCGTGATAATTTGAAAGCGTAAGAGGGTAAGGGCGTAAGAGTGTGAGGACGTAAGAGCGTGATGGTGTGATAGCGTGAGGGCGTGAGAGTATGAGGGGGTAAGGGCGTGAGGGCATGACACCGTAAGGGTGTGAGAACATGACGGCGTGAAAACGGGAGAGCGTGAGGGTACGAGAGCGCAAGGTTGTAAGATCGTGAGAGCGTAAGGGTGTGAGGGCGTGAGACCGTGAGGGTGTGAGACCGTGAGAGCGTGAGAATGTGCTGGTGAAAGATCGTGAGGGCGTGAGACCGTGATGGTTAAAGATCGTGAGGGCGTGAGGGCGTTGGAACATGAGGGCAAGAGAGCGCTGCAAGCTGGTACGACGGAACTAATTCTAGAAAATGTGAGAGGCAGTAGTACCCTCACGCTGTGTTAGAGAACGTATACACTAACTCACGACCCTCGTAAAAAGGACACTGGGGGAACAGTAGTTACCACTTACACGAGTTCACTAAAAAAAGTGATCAAGATAAATAGAATAGATAAAAATGAATATAAGATAAAAAAAAAAAAAAAAACGGTATTTTATAATACTGTTACAACATACCGGAACAGACTGAAATAGAAAAGTAAAAGATAAGAATGAAAAAGTAGTTTCTAGGGGCTATCTCTGATGCCACACACACACACAAAAAAAAATAAAAGATAATTGCCAAAAAGAGGGAATAGAATAAAATGAGATCAAATGGAATAAGAAATAAAAAATAAAAAAAAATAATGATTATTTTTTTTTCCTAGTGAGCTATCTCTAATTCCACATTAAAAGTATATACTCGTAAAGACAAATGCTCTGGGCTTCTGTTTACAGTACAAATGAAGATTCCTCTTGAATTAATTCAATAAAGAAAACACTATACAATCGCATTTACCGTTCCCAGCCGACCTCTACACCTTTTAAGTAACCCTACACAGCGCCCACTACCCCCTCCCCCCTCCCCCTCAAAAAAAAAAAAAAAAAAAGTTTTGTAAGTTTCGTGAATTGGGTAGTGCAGGGACAAAACACATCCTACAAACGTTATTAAACAAAATGTTGCTATTGCTATTGTTATTGCTGTTGCTATTGCTGTTGCTATTGTTATTGTTAGTGTTATTGTTGTTAATTGTTGTTATTGTTTAGTGTCTTTTACACAAAGAAAAGTCACCGCAGGTTTGATCATAATAATCAACTCTTTCGCTTCAGAGGGGCTTTCTTTCAGCTGAATAAAATCACCCGTCGGCAGCCAGTAGGAATTATTTAAGAACATAAGAATGGAGGAAACTCCAAGAGATCCACGATCTTACAACCTTGCGCTCTCGTACCCTCACGCTCTCCCGTTTTCACGCCGTCATGTTCTCACACCCTTACGGTGTCATGCCCTCACGCCCTTACCCCCTCATACTCTCACGCCCTCACGCTATCACACCATCACGCTCTTACGTCCTTACA
>NC_134804.1:38747826-38750326 GCF_046742065.1 Oratosquilla oratoria | reverse complement strand
TGTCTTTGTTCACTTCGTTAAGCATGCGGAGTTTATTGTTCACATCTGTTCCCTCGGGTACCACCACCAACACGTCATCTACGTATATATATATATATATATATATATATATATATATATATGTATATATATATATATATATACATATATATATATATGTATACATACATATATATACAGTAAATATATATGTACATATATATGTATATATATATACATATATATATGTGTGTGTGTGTGTGTGTGTGTGTGTGTGTGTGTGTGTGTGTGTGTGTGTGTGTGTGTGTGTGTGTGTGTGTGTGTGTGTGTGTGTGTGTGTGTGTGTGTGTGTGTGTGTGTGTGTGTGTGTGTGTGTGTGTGTGTGTGTGTGTGTGTGTGTGTGTGTGTGTGTGTGTGTGTGTGTGTGTGTGTGTGTGTACAACAATTGGGTCCCAGTGAACAGATGTACATTTCTATCAACCACAATGCACATTAATTCTAAGCCATCAAGATCGAGCGACTCGCGGAGGCCAACATGCAGAAATTGAAACGTAGTACGGCCAAGGACTCGAACCCGAGATATCACGTGACAAGTGTTAGTGACTTAGCCGATTGCGCCATATACATATACATATACATATACATATACATATACATATACACCTTTCCAAGAAATATGGCCGCCGCCTCATTTTCAATCCCGTCACGTCATACGGTGAACAAACGCAACCTCTACATTTGTTTGCTTTGACATTTTAGTAAAAAAAAAATGAAGTGTGTTCCGATACCTTAGAAAGCCTAAACACCCACTTAGTTCAAAATAAATTCTTCACGGAAAAGAAACTGATACATGGCACCGGTGTGTAGTCATTTGAACAGCGGGAATGACCATATTTGAGTCCTGAGAGGCCTATGAGTGCACTAAAAACGGCGGTACTCATTGGGCGGGGCATTTCCACGTGCCCTAGGTGGAAACACTAAACAGACAACACAGTCCGACACATACACAGCAATTCCACAAAACACTTTCTTTCTTTCTTTCTTTCTTTTATTCTTTCTTTAATGGAACACGCAAAGGCCCGCTCACGGCCGGCATGATTTGCCGAGTGACTTATGGGCTCCATCCGTGTATATGACTGGTTTACAGGGGGTGCTGTAGGTCTCCTTCGAGAGAGAACCGTGGCAGCAGGTTTGATATTCTCTTCATTACTCTCGGCTTTCATTTTCTGCTTTCCATCGAAGACCAAAGTATCCCTATACGAAAGTTCTGTTTCTTTGTTTCCACTTCTCATAATCATTGTTGCATGTCAGTGTTCGCATCATCTATAATTTCAATCTAGCTCATGAACAGGTAATTGCATTTAGGTTGTCAAATTAAAAACATGAGTAAATAGAATTTCCTAGTGAATCATTAATACAACAAAAACAATAATATAAAGTACTGAAAACTGGATCTTGATTCAACGTCCACGTGGCAACAAAATACTATATGAAAAACATTTCAATATGCATTATATCAAAACGTTCTGACCAAATAACAGCTTATTTAATGGTACAATTGCTGAAATTGGCACAGTACCACTTTACACTTCCTAACCTGACCTAACCCAATATAACCTGAAATGATGAAGTTTATATTTTATAAATGCTTATGGTACACCAAATACATTCTCTGTAGAAATAGTTACATGGAAAATATTAGTTCCCCAAAATCATTCAAAATCAAGTTATGTAATTTCACAAAGTATTTCCTCAAAATTACTCAACTTATTGGTTAATCACTAACGCAATACTACCATTATTACTATCACATACTAAGTCTTGTAGGGGGTGTAGCCAATGGAGTATGAGATTAAAAAATAAACTACTAAACAAAGGTAGTAGGACACAAACCAGAAATCTAAATCGGGCTAAACAAATGTTTATTTACCCTTTAGTTCACTTGTTAACTTCCATGAAATAATCCTTAAGTAAAGTAAATTCCAAAACCTTAAGATTCCCTACCTACTGAGTCTTGGGTTCCTGAGTCCCAAAGCAACAGAGGGAGTAACAAATAAAACACTATCTATATAGCTTACTCATGACTGTAATAAGGTAACATACGATAGGGGTAGTGAGATCTTTGGCATGTTCAAATACCTCTGAATCTAGTTTAACCAAGGGCATAGGCCTATGCATGTTGTTGGGGCGCCTTAGCTTATAATGTATATGTGCGTGAGTGACGTGTTAAACAGTCACCCTTCCCCTCTCCAGTTGTTCTTGTCTCAGTATCATTGCGGTTATTTAGTACTATGCATGTCTGGCATTAGAGAACGCCAAACTACTATGATATTATGATATTGTGCTAAGGAATTGTAGTTTACCATATTTATCGCTAAAATAGCCTTGAATTCAAAGGAACTTGATCAACATACAGCTCAACCATGTTTGTTTCCATCAGTGATCACTGTATGACGTCACTACCTGTTGGTTCCACATCTCACCATTATAAAGCGCCTTATTGTTGGAAAGCTGTATACAT
>NC_134804.1:38737826-38742826 GCF_046742065.1 Oratosquilla oratoria | reverse complement strand
ATTTTCTTGAAATGGTAAAATTAAAACATTATGATAATTGAAAGGTGATTTAGGCTGAGGAGTTAAAAATGATTTCCTTGCAAAATTGTAAGCAATATCAAGGAATTGCTTAGGGTATTTTAATTCTAGCCCAATGTTAAAAACATTTCTGATTTCTTCATCAATAAATTCAGGACTACAAATACGAAAAGCTCTTAAATACATTGAGGCAAATACTGTACGTTTAATATTATTTGGATGAGAATAATAATAATGAATATATGAACTTACATTGGTTGGTTTACGATATACTTTAAATTTAAGGCTATTGTCATGACGTAGGATAGTGCAATCTAAGAAAGGTAAGGTACAATTTTTCTCAATTTCTAAAGTAAATTTAATAGAATCAACAAGGGTATTCAACTTAGTTAAAAAATTATGGACATTTTTATCTTCTGGCCAAAGACATAAGATGTCATCAATATACCTAAGCCAAGGGATGTTAGGGGGGAAGATTGTGCGTAATATTTTAGTTTAAAAAAATTCCATGTATAAATTACTTAAAACTGGGGATAAAGGGTTTCCCATACTCATGCCGAATTTTTGGGAATAGAAATTACCATTAAATTGAAACTTACAATCTTTGACACATAATTTAATTAGTTCAATCAATGTAGATGATGGCAATGGAAGAACATGTTTATCAAGTTCATCTTGAAGGTAAAATAATAAATCATTTATGGGAACTTTTGTGAATAAACTGACTATATCAAAACTAACCAATGTAAACTTATAATTAGGTTTAATATTATGGAGTTTGTCTATTAAATCAGAAGTGTTTGTAACATGAGAAGAAGAGATTGTACCTACTAAAGGGCTAAGGATAGTAACTAGCCATTTGGAAAGCTTGTAAGAAGCGGAACCAATTGACGAAACAATAGGTCTAGCGGGGTTGTTACATTTATGAGTCTTAATGAGACCATACATATGTGGCAAAGGGGGACTAATTGAAGTGAATTTCTGTAAGAGGTCTCTATTCTTATGAAGCAGTTCTTTTAATTTCTTATTATAATAACTATTAACTACTTCTGTAGGATTTTTGTTAAGAAGTGTGTAAGTATTGTTATCATCTAATAAATCATTCATTTTTCTAAGATAATCAACCTTGTTTAAAATAACAACTGCATTAGATTTATCTGCTTTAGTGAAATGTAAATGATTATCTTTTTTAAGACTAATAATTGCCTTCTGAAAACGTTCTGGGCAATTAGGAACAACCTCTTGTGATAAAGCACCATAAACAATTCCTTTACAAATATTGAAATCTTCAACTGATAAATCATGGTTCTTTAAATTACAGAAAGCTTTACCAATGCTGACAAAATTTGTTGGATTTGAATTGTTGGCAAAACTAAGTCCATATCCTAAAGCTGTTTTCTCATTAGTATTAAGAATTTTGTCAGAAAGATTAACTACAAATTCACTGTTAGCATGTTTGGTCCAATCACTATTATCAATAAGTTGTTGTAACTTATTTTTTTTTTTTTTTTAATTTCTTGGCAAGACGGTCACAAATGGATCTCATATTGCAGAAGCAATAGTCTAAAAGCACTTCCTTATCAATGGATGGTATAGTTTGTTGAAAAATATGCCATTTGACCCTTTTGATTCTAAAAGCTTCTTTCACTTCTAATTTGGCAATGTCAATACACTTCAACAAGATGATGCGTTGGAAATCATCAAACGGGCGATCTGACATCTTCAAAAGTCGTTGGGGAAGCACAGACTTCGGTAATACCTGTTCCTTCAGGCAATTTTGTAGAAACTGCAGCCGTAATCGTAGTTTATGGGCTTTAGTCAAGGCCCAAGCAAAGTCCTTCACAAACGGAGCCAGACCAGGGTTGAGAGAGATGAAGGTGTTGAAGAAGCGTGTGGTATCCATGATGCTAATAAGAACACGGGTACGTGTGTTCACTTATGCAAAGTAGACCACTTGGAAAAAGAAACTAACGAAGCAGAGCGCTTTCGTATATTACATCTTCAGTGCAACAAGTACATAGTGATAGGAATACATAGACATTATATACATGATACAAAGGAACCAGGACAGTTTTGAATAAGCATACCGACCAATTACCCCCTAGAGAGCGGAAGGTCATTGTCAATTATCTTACGATGGTCGGGCGACATTAGGTCACAGTCGCCAAGGAGAGCGGAAGGTCATTGTCAATTATCTTACGATGGTCGGGCGACATCAGGTCACAGTCGCCAAAGAGAGCGGAAGGTCATTGTCAATTATCTTACGATGGTCGGGCGACATCAGGTCACAGTCGCCAAGGGTCACTGTTTCTACTACTTATATAGGGCGACATTAAGGAAATTTGCAAGGAAATCATTTTTAACTCCTCAGCCTAAATCACCTTTCAATTATCATAATGTTTTAATTTTACCATTTCAAGAAAATTTGTTAAGTATCACAGAATTATTAAAAAGATTTAACGTAAAGGTAGTTTTTAAACATGATAGTACAGTAAAACATAAACTTATCAACAATAGTATTGAAATCAAAAAAGGATGCATTTATAAAATTCCTTGCAAAATGTGTAATCAATTTTACAAAGGTCAAACTGCCAAACCCTTAAACATTAGAATTGAACAACACAAGAAAAATGTCAGGGATGGCAATCATTCTAGTGGTATATTCAAGCATATTGAATTAAATAATCATCCAGTTGATTGGGGTAATGCCCAGGCAATCTATTATACCAACAACATAATAGCAAGAAATTTAATAGAGTGCAGTTTGATTCATACCACTAGTAATCAAAATACCAACCTACATAAAGGCTTGTACAAACTTGATAATTTCATTTGTCAAGAAATTAGTAAGATAATATCATGTAAAATGTAATCCAACAAATTGACTTAATGTCGCCCTATATAAGTAGTAGAAACAGTGACCCTTGGTGACTGTGACCTGATGTCGCCCGACCATCGTAAGATAATTGACAATGACCTTCCGCTCTCTTTGGCGACTGTGACCTGATGTCGCCCGACCATCGTAAGATAATTGACAATGACCTTCCGCTCTCCTTGGCGACTGTGACCTAATGTCGCCCGACCATCGTAAGATAATTGACAATGACCTTCCGCTCTCTAGGGGGTAATTGGTCGGTATGCTTATTCAAAACTGTCCTGGTTCCTTTGTATCATGTATATAATGTCTATGTATTCCTATCACTATGTACTTGTTGCACTGAAGATGTAATATACGAAAGCGCTCTGCTTCGTTAGTTTCTTTTTCCAAGTGGTCTACTTTGCATAAGTGAACACACGTACCCGTGTTCTTATTAGCAATATGTATATATATATATATATATATATATATATATATATGTATGTATGTATGTATGTATGTATGTATGTATGTATGTATGTATACATACATACATACAAATATGGAGGTGCGGTGGCAAAATGAAACGTTAAGGCTAGAGTATGGAGCTTTATTCAGAACCAGTCGTTTCGACCTCTTAGGCCTTCCTCAGTGGACCGAAAACAGAAGAAGAATCAAAGTCCGTCAACAGCTTAAATTGTGATCTGACGACCCTGCGTGACCTCATCCCGGTCTCGTTGTCCCACATTCGCCAACTGCCAGCTGTGCGGACGTTTGGGCCCAGGACGTAAACCCCCTACGAGATTTTGTTGTTTTCTCGGTGGCAATGTATGCCGCCTCCAAAGCTCTCCTTTTCTTTTTTCCCATCTTCCTATGTAAAACGTGGGCTTCTTTCCAGTTTGGCAAATGATCTTCTTCATCGATATGAACTGCTAGGGCATTTGATGTTCTGTGATGTTTCACATCCCTCTTGTGAACTTCAAGTCTTTAGTCCATGCCGCGTCCTGTCTCACCGATGTAAGCTTTCTCATAACCTATACAACTAATTCCATAAACAGCACTTTTATTTTCTTGTAAATTATCTGTGTTTCTGGTAAACTCGCCAATTCTCTTTCCCGCTGATGCTACTAAATCTATTCTGGTGTTCTTTAAAAAAAAAACTACTAAATATTGGTGCGTATCTAGTTAGGAACTGAGATATTTTGTCCTTGCTGGTGCTGTTGTCTGTAGGTGTTGTGTTTCTTTCCATAATTTTGATGGCTTGTTGTTTTAATTTTATAAGAAAGCCTACAGGATATGCTAATTCTTGGAAGGATATAAAGGTATGGTTAAGCTCATCCTGTAAAAACTCTTTGCTACATATCCTTAGGGCTCTTAACATGAATTCGATTATTATCTCTGATTTGACTCTTATACTGTGAGCTGAATAAGAGTCAAATCAGGGATAATAATTAATCGGATTCATCATCATCATCATCATCATCATCATCATCATCATCATCATCATCATCATCATCATCATCATCATCATCATCATCATCATCATCATCATCATCGTCATCGTCATCGGCATCGGCATCGGCATCGGCATCGGCATCGGCATCGGCATCGTCATCGTCAACGTTATCGTCATTATTATTATTTTGACGCCCTAGCTTTGGGAGTTCGAACCGTCTCCCTTTGGTCAGTAACTTATGGTAAAGTTGTCATTCTCGCCCGCTCGTCCAGCGGCGCTCTCTCCAACACCCCACCCCTCGCCACCGACCTCATCCACAGTCGGGTCTCAAAGTATTCAAAGAATCTTTGAGAGAGGCAAAGTCGAAGCGAAGTCCAATTAATTAGAGAGGTGGATTTCTGCACACATCGATTTCCGAATTATCTGGGAAAAGTAATGAACTAGAGGTAATCAATTGGAGCGACCGAACTTTTAGCCAACTATTGGTGCAACTTTGCGACGCTCGCGAGAGTAGAAATGTCGGGCCGCCTGCTGAACCTGCGTCGGGTGAGTGTGTGTGTGTTTGGCGCTGGTTCGGGTTGGAGCTGTCGGTTTAGGGCGATTGTGGATTTTTTTTTTTTCAGGGGTGGGGAGGGAATCTTTTGGTATGGACGGGGAAGCTGCTGCTTC
>NC_134804.1:38727826-38735326 GCF_046742065.1 Oratosquilla oratoria | reverse complement strand
ATGTTTGTAAATCCTCTCAAATCATAAAATGTAATACTACTGCTTACCATCCTAGTTCAAATTGTTTGGTAGAATGCCAGAATTGAAAGATTCTCAATGTTCTTCGACACCTTGCTTCTGATCGTCACCCTTCTTGGGATGAATATGTCCCCATGATTCAAACTTGCATTATCAGAGCCATAAACAAGTCGATAACGAAATCACCTCATTTTGTCCTCTTTAGCTCTAACAAAAGACTCCTATATGACTTTTTTGTTTCAGAATAACCTCCCATCTACAATTTTAGTGATTATATTAAGGTCAAACTAGCAAATTTCAACAGTCTTTTCAAAAGAATCCGTAATACTCTTAATCTGGCTAAAGACAATATGGTGCGTCTGCATTACAAATCAGTGAGAGATTGATCATTTGAAATTGGAGGTATTTTTTACATCCCCAACCACACCCCCACTTCAAAGCTCTCCCCTAAATTCACTGGACCTTTTCATATCATTGGACAGGGGTCAAATAATAAAGTCAAAGTACTCAGGTTGCATGATCTTACATAGACCGTATTGTACAAAGATCATAGAGAACGTTCCATCATTAGTTAGTACTACCCCTACTATAGAGGACCCTCACAAATCCTCTCAGCCTCTTCCCCCTATTCCTCTCCCCCGTTACAGTCCCCGTAGTCGAGCCACCCCTTCATAAAATTGCCTCTTTCCTAGTTGAACGGAAATGGTATCTACATCCACATGTTCTTAAGATTAAATCAATTTCTTAGACATTAGTATTACTCTATTATGCAATTACTAAAACCCATGTACAATTACATTATAGATCAATTTCATATATACATATATATATATATGTATATATATATATATATATATATATATATATATATATATATATATGATTTTATTCATTATGTTTCGCTGAGGTCAGCGATGGTAGCTGTGCCGAGCATCTGTTGCAAGACAGTACCTATATCTCTTTATTTTTATTCTTGAGTTTATGATTTATTCAGTATATACTGGAGTATGTGTGCTCATGTTGAAATGTGGTATATGGTGGTGAGCCTCAACGGATGCCTATATTGTGTGATCTGACCCTCTGTCAGAAAGGGTGACCAGGAATATTGGCAAACCATAGATTTTATGACAAATTATTCATTACGTCGATAGGATAATGTTTCTTTCTGTATACATGTATTTCTTCCTATAGATATGTATCTATATATTATACTGGGTGCTCACACTCAGTTCTATAATATACATAACTTCAGTCATAGAGAATATATATATATACATATATATATACATATATATATATACACACACACATATATATATATATGCAAAAATAATCACAATAACGCGTGACGAAAAAATATTGCAGAAACCACAGGGAAATTAAAGTCGGAATACTGAACGTTTTCGTCTATTACGACATCCTCAGAGTACAAAGAAAGAAAAAATAGAACACAATATTTATACAGAAGAAAGAAAACTGGGAGAGGTCATAGCCACATAAAACCTTCGGACATTATACATACAACACATTTAATTACAAATGGAAATGTTAATGTTAATAAAAATACATATACATTCATATACACATAGAAATGGTGATAGTAACAAGAAAAAATAATAATAATAAATAAAATAAATTAAAATAAAAAAGAACAAAAACCATGTGGCCGAAAGGTCCATAGGACAATTGGTACAATTAGGAAACTAGATACTGCTTTACTATCCTATGATATTGTTTTGTTAAACCAAAACACAAGTAATATTATCATCAAATTGTACAAAAAGAAAAAGAAAAACAATATTTAACAGAAATACAAAAACTGGAAAGGTTATGCCACATAAAACTTTCGGACGTTATACATACATACACACTCATATACACAGAAATATTAATGGTAACAGTAAATGAAAAAAAAAAAAAAAAAACATACACAATCATATCCACATGGAAATAATAATGGTAATAGTAAAACAAACAAAAAATACAAAAGAACAAAACCTTGTGGCTGAAAGGTCCACAGGACATTTGGTACCATTAGGAAATTTGTTTTACTATCCTATTAATTATAAAATTGTCTAGTTTAAATAAACCTAAACTCAAGTTAATATTATTATCAAAATTTTTCTTTATGAAACAGGATTCAATGATGTTCCTATCTAAAGCTAAATTACAATCAAAAACCTTTCGGCCACATGGTTTTTGTTCTTTTTTATTTTAATTTATTTTATTTATTATTATTATTTTTTCTTGTTACTATCACCATTTCTATGTGTATATGAATGTATATGTATTTTTATTAACATTAACATTTCCATTTGTAATTAAATGTGTTGTATGTATTGAAATAAGACTTCCTGGCCCTATGTTGTGCTTTATCTATAACATATTTTGGATATTTCAAACCCGATGCAATGTCATATATTTTCCCTATTTCTTGGTCTAAAAATTCTGGACTACAAATTCTATAAGCTCTTAAAAACATGGATGAAAAAACAGAAACCTTAGTATTAATATGATGTGTAGAATAGAAATGAACATATGACAAAACATTGGTTGGTTTCCTAAAAATGTCAAACCTAAAACATCTATCTTTTCTAATAATAGAAACATCTAAAAATGGCAATTTGTTACCTTGTTCAACCTCAATTTTAAATTTAATAGAAGGCACTAAGTCATTTAAATTAATCAGAAAATTGTCCAAATTAATATCAGTAGGCCAAATACATAAAATGTCATCGACATATCGATACCAGATGACTTTACGGGGGAGAATACAAGGTAACAATTCCCTTTCAAAGAACTCCATATACAAATTGCTTAAAACTGGTGACAAATTGCCATTTTTAGATGTTTCTATTATTAGAAAAGATAGATGTTTTAGGTTTGACATTTTTAGGAAACCAACCAATGTTTTGTCATATGTTCATTTCTATTCTACAGAATTCTACAGAATTTTTAGACCAAGAAATAGGGAAAATATATGACATTGCATCGGGTTTGAAATATCCAAAATATGTTATAGATAAAGCACAACATAGGGCCAGGAAGTCTTATTTCAATACAACCCAAAAAGATACTTTTTGTAAGAAAAATCTTTTAGTTATTCCATTTCATGATAATCTTGTAAGACTTCCTCGCATCCTTAAGGAGTTTAATATTAATGTTATTTTCAAAAACAGTACCATCAAAGAACTCCTTATTAAAAATTCCCCTTGTAATAATGTAGGATGTGTTTATAGTATTCCCTGTAAAAACTGTAGCTCCTGTTATATTGGCCAAACAGGTAAAGAATTGAATATTAGGATGAAACAACATAAGTACAGTATAAGGACGGGCCAAATGTCCAGTGGGGTTTTTGTCCATGTTAGAGACACAAACCACAACATTGACTGGGACAACGTTAAGAAAATTGTTGATTGTAATTTAGCTTTAGATAGGAACATCATTGAATCCTGTTTCATAAAGAAAAATTTTGATAATAATATTAACTTGAGTTTAGGTTTATTTAAACTAGACAATTTTATAATTAATAGGATAGTAAAACAAATTTCCTAATGGTACCAAATGTCCTGTGGACCTTTCAGCCACAAGGTTTTGTTCTTTTGTATTTTTTGTTTGTTTTACTATTACCATTATTATTTCCATGTGGATATGATTGTGTATGTTTTTTTTTTTTTTGTTTTTTTTTTCATTTACTGTTACCATTAATATTTCTGTGTATATGAGTGTGTATGTATGTATAACGTCCGAAAGTTTTATGTGGCATAACCTTTCCAGTTTTTGTATTTCTGTTAAATATTGTTTTTCTTTTTCTTTTTGTACAATTTGATGATAATATTACTTGTGTTTTGGTTTAACAAAACAATATCATAGGATAGTAAAGCAGTATCTAGTTTCCTAATTGTACCAATTGTCCTATGGACCTTTCGGCCACATGGTTTTTGTTCTTTTTTATTTTAATTTATTTTATTTATTATTATTATTTTTTCTTGTTACTATCACCATTTCTATGTGTATATGAATGTATATGTATTTTTATTAACATTAACATTTCCATTTGTAATTAAATGTGTTGTATGTATAATGTCCGAAGGTTTTATGTGGCTATGACCTCTCCCAGTTTTCTTTCTTCTGTATAAATATTGTGTTCTATTTTTTCTTTCTTTGTACTCTGAGGATGTCGTAATAGACGAAAACGTTCAGTATTCCGACTTTAATTTCCCTGTGGTTTCTGCAATATATATATATATATATATATATATATATATATATATATATATATACATGTATATATATATATAGTTATAACTGTGTTGGCACCAGCCACGCATTTTCTTCGTCGCTCTCTGAAGTGGCAAGCGACAGACCAGGCTTAACTGCGCTACTGTCAAGACTTACACTTAGAAAAAAATAGAAGAAGCCAAGCGACGCCTCCGACTAATGTAATCCAACAACCTACTAACTTACACTTTTACGATTTATATTCATGCTATTTTCTATTTATCTGTTACCTTACTCATTAATTCATTTATCTATTCATCTATGTATTTAGTTATCTAGTTAAATTAATCATTAATTTATTTATTTAATGATTTATTTATTTATCTATCTATCCATTTATTTATTTAATCCGGCCTTATGTGCTGAAAGTTTTCTTTTCGATTTTTCTGTACCACTGTAATACATTAAATCCATTGTAACCAATTATAGCCCACTCTAACTGACTCATTCCCTTTCCCATCTTCCTCATTAACCCTCTCCTTCAGTCTATAATTCATTGTGTCATATAAATTACCGTAGACTTTTCTATAATAACCCTCTGGACCTTCTAGTTAACTAGACCAGATGGCACCAGCTGGATTGACCAACGTCAGCCAGGATAGAATATTCAAATTGATGGTTTTCAACAAGGTGGTAATTCTATTGCTGCCTGGCGGGGATATTGTTAAAAATCACACATGGGTGAATATGTCACACCTGAAAAGATAGTACGAGTTATATGCGTTATACTTGACCACCAGTATTTCTCTCTCTCTCTCTCTCTCTCTCTCTCTCTCTCTCTCTCTCTCTCTCTCTCTCTCTCTCTCTCTCTCTCTCTCTCTCTCTCTCTCTCTCTCTCTCTCTCTGTATATATATATATATATATATATATATATATATATATATATTCTCTGTCTCTCTCTCTTTTCTCTCTCTTTACATGAGTGGAATGAATACTTTCTTTCATGGTCAAAGTTTATTTTGTGCAAAGCCTTAATATATATATTTTTTTCTTTTATGTTGGTTATGCATTTTTCATATAGAAGTAACGATGATGAAGATGATGATGATGATGATGATGATGATGATGATGATGATGATGATGATGATGATGATGATGATGATGATGATGATAATGATAATGATGATGATGATGATGATGATGATGATGATGATGATGATGATGATGATGATGATGATGATGATGATGATGATGATGATGATGATGATGATGATGATGATGACGACGACGACGACGACAATGATGATGATGATGATGATGATGATGATGATGATGATGATGATGATGATGATGACGATGACGATGACGATGACGATGATGATGATGATGATGATGATGATGATGATGATGATGATGATGATGACAATGATGATGATGATGATGATGATGATGATGATGATGATGATGATGATGATGATGATGATAATACGAGGGAAGGGAGGAGGGGATGGGCGGGTGCGAGTAAAGGGGCTTGTGAAGCAACAGAGCGTGCTCGGGGGTCTTATAACCTAAGCCCCCACAAAGAGGGATGGCATGCCCACCTGGTAAATGATGCAGACTAATATCATCTCTTCCTCTTCCTCTTCCTCTTCCTCTTCCTCTTCCTCTTCCTCTTCCTCTTCCTCTTTCTCTTCCTCTTCCTTTTCCTCTTTCTCTTCTCTTCCTCTTCCTCTTCCTTCTCCTCCTCTTCCTCTTCCTCCTCCTCATCCTCTTCCTCTTCTTTTTCATTTTCTTTTTCTCTTCTTATTTTTTCCTTCTCCTCTTCCCCCTCCTTCTCCTCTTCTTCCTCCTTCTCCTCTCACTTTTCCTTTTCCTCCTCCTCTTACTCTTTTTTTTTCTCCTCGTTTTCTTTTCCTTCTCCTCTTCCTCTTCCTTCTCCTCTCTCTTCCTCCTTCTCCTCTCGCTCTTCCTGTTCCTCCTCCTCCTCCTCTTTCTCCTCTTCCTTCTCTTGTTTCTCCTCCTCCTATTCCTCATCTTCTTCCTCCTTCTGTTCCTCCTCCTCCGTTCCCTCCTCCTCCTCCCCCCTTCTTTTTCTTCCTCCTTTTCCTCCTTCCCGGATCCCAAAGATGGATGCATTTTGAATCCGTCCCTTGTATAAAAAAAAAAAAAAAAAAGCACGAGAGGATCAAGGTATTGATGCGGACATTAGTTTCTGACCCATAGATACGTTACAGATAATATTTTTTCTGTTAGGTATTCAATGTATCTTTACGTACAGTTACTCCTCATAAAGTATGAATATAAGAACAACAAAAGTTATTCTATTGATCATTTTGTTAGTTTGTGGGATAAGTTTGGATATCCGCATTGGCACAGTCATTTTCCAAAGTCCGACGACAGCTTGTGTTGTTTCCATCTACTAACAGACGATGAATAAATAATTTCCTCTATGTAGTGAATGTGAATTATAATACAAAGAATTACAAAGGATTACAAAGGAAGAGCATGCCGACAGGAGACCTTTTGGTCCATAACTAGGTCGGATATGGAAAAAGATATATAGAAATAAAAATGAATAAATAAATGAAAAAAATAAAATGAATAAATGAAAAGATAAAACAGTGCCCTCTCACATCGTCCATTGTCAGATAGGCAACTGGAATAAAATACAAATTTCTAACAAAAAGAAATAGTTATAGAGCAGTAAACGTTTGATTCTTTTCAAATTTGACTGTGTCGAAGAAAAGCTTAATGCTGTTTAGTGTCATTAAAACTAAATTTGGCACTTATGACGGATACCTGCATGTGATGGTCAGCTCCTTCACCTCCCTCAGAAGATGCGACCCTGAGGGGCTGGCCGTCGGTCCCCGGACTGAGGCCCAAGATATCTGTTTATCAACTTGAGCTGCATTTCTTACACTTTTTCACACAGAGAGGTCTGACAACTGGCAGCTTTGAGCCCATGACACAGAAACAGTCTCAAAATGATACAACACAGACCCAAAGTTCCTTATCATAGAGATCTGCGGGAGGTTCTGTTTCCTTGCTCTTTGATTAAAAGCAAATCGCGATAAGCAAAACTAGATAGCAACAAAAAGTATCACGTTCCAACATCCTCTACAGTAAGAGTAAGGCAGGGGAGGCGACCTGAGTTTGGTCACTGTATACACAACGTTGGAACTGCAAAGCTTTTCAGTGCCAGGCAGTGCCGCGTGCATTCTGTGAGTACCAACCCTCCCCTTATGCGGGTCAGAGTCAAC
>NC_134804.1:38722826-38725326 GCF_046742065.1 Oratosquilla oratoria | reverse complement strand
TCATTCATTCATTCATTCATTCATTCATTCATTCATTCATTCATTTATTCATTCGTTCGTTCATTAGTTCGTTCATTCATTCATTCATTCATTCATTCATTCATTCATTCATTCATTCATTCATTCGTTCGTTCGTTCGTTCGTTCGTTCGTTCGTTCATTCATTCATTCATTCATTCATTCATTCATTCATTCATTCATTCATTCGTTCGTTCGTTCGTTCGTTCGTTCATTGACTGATTAGATGATTGATTGGGTGACTGATCGATTGGTTGATGGAATAATCAATTAGTTGATTGGATGGTTGATTAGTTGACGGAGTAAAATATTATCTAATTCCTTGATTGGTTGATTGATTAGTTGTGTGAGTGGTTGATTTGTTGGTTGATTGGTTGATTGTATAAAACATTTCTAATCACCTGCATTTCGCTTCATCTCATTCCCAGTTAATTAAGGGTCATTTTCTTCTCTTTCCTTTCCTCTTTTTCTCTTCCTCTCTTCGCTCTTCCCTGTATTCGGTCTCTTCCTATTTCCTCATTTACCCAACGTCTCCTCTTTCATTTTTTATTCTTTATTTTATTTTTATTTTGTTTTATTTTATTTTCATTATTTATTTATCTTTATTTATTCATTTACTTATTTATTTATTTATTCATTTGTTTATTTATTTATTCTATTTTATTTTTTATTTTATTTGTTTATTTATTTATTTATTTATTTATTTATTTATTTATTATTATTATTATTATTATTATTATTATTATTTTTTTTTTTTCTTTTTTTTTTTTTTTTTTTTTTTTTTTTTTTTTGCGTCTGTTTCCTCATCCATTGTTGGTCAAATGTTACTGACCCACGCCCACAGTTTCCAATGTGCAGATTTTGTGTTTGCCATAAAATTTTCTATAATATTTTCAATTAAGAAATTTTTTTTTAAGACGGACATTTTACCAATGAAGGCTATATAGGACAAAAAAATCAAGAGGTTTCATTACTCTTATCCAAAATTACATTTCTTTCTCTCTCTCTCTCTCTCTCTCTCTCTCTCTCTCTCTCTCTCTCTCTCTCTCTCTCTCTCTCCCTCTCTCTCTCTCTCTCTCTCTCTCTCTCTCTCTCTCTCTCTCTCTTTCTCTCTTTCTGAGCGCCAATTTCCAGTCATTATCATCGCGAGATTTGAGGTTTTTTTTTTTTTTTTTTTTTTTTTTTTTTTTTTTTTTTTTTTTTTTTTTTTTTTTTTTTTTTTTTTTTTTTTTTTTTTTTTAAACCACCTCCCTCTTTCACTTTTCCCCGTCACCCCCGCGTTCGTCGTCCCGTCGATTTAGGCATAAAAGCGATATAACAAGTTTAAGCAACCCCCCCACACACACACTATAGTGGGGAAAAAAGGACGATGGGGAGGAAGTGGGAAGGGGATGGGGAGTGTGACGGGGAATGGAATGAAGGGGGGGAAGAGGGGGAAGGAAAGGCAGGGGGGATGACAATAAGGGAAGAGGAGGAGAAAAAGAGGAAGAGGAGGAGAAGGAAAATAAGAAGGAAAAAAAGAAAGAAAAAATCAAAGGAGAAAAAGGCAGAGGAGGAGTAGGAAGAGGAGTAGAGGGAGGAAGTGGAGTTGACATGGAGGAAGAGGAGGAGGATGCGTAGGAATAGATAAGACAAATCAGTAAGAAGAATTAAAATTATGTAAAATAAAATATAACAAAATAACATAAAATAAGACAAAAGCAAAGAACAGGAAAAGAATTAAAAATAGAAGTAGAGAGAGAGAGAGAGAGAGAGAGAGAGAGAGAGAGAGAGAAAGAAAGAAAGGTTAGTTTAATCACTGCCAATAAATAACAAAGAACAAGGAAGGGAATAACATGGGATGAGAGAGGGAAGATAAGGAATAGGAAGAGAGAGAGAGAGAGAGAGAGAGAGAGAGAGAGAGAGAGAGAGAGAGAGAGAGAGAGAGAGAGAGAGAGAGAGAGAGAGAGAGAGAGAGAGAGAGAGAGAGAGAGAGAGAGAGAGAGAGAGAGAGAGAGAGAGAGAGAGAGAGAGAGAGAGAGAGAGGAAGGAAAAGTATACCGAGGTAAAGAGAAATGGAAAGGATTAAGAAGAGAAAGTGAGAAGAAATGACCGAAGAGAAAAAATAAGATAAAAAAGAGAAGAGAGAGATGAGGCCGTATGAAGGAAGGAGGGAAAGTGAAGAAATGAAGAGGGAGGAAGGCGAGGAAGGAGAAGGAGAAAAGGAGAGGAGAACGAAAAAGGTAATGATTTTTTTTTTTTTTTTTTTTTTTTTTTTAAGAATTTCAAAGGAGCCAAAGATTCCAAAAAATTAAATGCCCACAAAGTTCCACTGGAGAGAGACAAGAAGGAACGAAGAACACACCACCAATTCAAAGTCAGAAACTTTTGCCGGAGAAGTCACTCAACGGAAATTTCCAATTATAATTTTTTTTCACCGCAAGTCCGCCATGGGACCCGTTCCTGTGACGGTTGCGCTATACCTCCATTGCAAAGGTTCCGAT
>NC_134804.1:38712826-38715326 GCF_046742065.1 Oratosquilla oratoria | reverse complement strand
CCATGCAAAGCTAATTTAGTAAGTAGTCTTTCGTGTGGGACGGTATCAAAAGCTTTTGCAAAGTCTAGATATATTAAATCTATATTGTTTCTTTTGTCATAATTCGAGATAACTGTGTTGTAGAATTCGAGTAAGTTAGTCACGCAAGAACGTTTCCGTCTGAAACCATGCTGGCTATCATTTATCAAACGGTTACTTTCTAAATGATATTCGATATCATCTCTGATGATAGTTTCCATTATTTTTCCTACGATCGAAGTCAAACTTATAGGCCTATAGTTATTTGGTTTCTTTTTGTCACCTTTTTTGAATATGGGAGTAACGTTAGCTAGCTTCCATTCTCTTGGGACATCTCCGGATATGATGGATTTCTTGAAAATAATTTCTAATGGAACAACTATCTCATTTTTCATTTCCTTTAAGATTCTTGGATGCCAACCGTCAGGCCCTGGTGTTTTATTAACTTTGAGTTTGTCTATACACCTTTTAATTTTTTCTTTTGTCATATTTACCGTAGTGAGTAAGTTTACCCTAGACTTTTCACAGGTTTCAGTTTGGAATTCACTTTGAGGTGTTTCGTTTACGAATACCGAGCTAAAATAATTGTTTAAGATATTACACATTCCTTCATTTGAATATTCAAGTTGACCGTCAGCAGATAATAGTGGACCAATGTGATTCCTAACAACCTTTTTATCTCTAATGTAACTATAGAATTCTTTGGGATTCTCTTTGGATTTATCAGCGATGTTCATTTCGTATTGTCGTTTTCTTTTTCTTATTGTCTTTTTTAAATCTCTCTGTATTGATACATAACTTTCATAGTCATTAGATGCACCCGAGCACTTATATTTCTTATAAGCCTGTCTCTTTTTAGCAATACTTTTTTCAGTTTCTTTGTCGAGCCACTTTGGGCGAGCCTGATTTGGGGGACGTCTGTCCTTAAAAGGACAGACGTATGTAATTTTTATTTGACCATTTTCATAGCACAACTGTTGAGTTACTCATATGCACCAGGTATCTTACTCATACCTAATATATTAACACCCTGTTGTTAGCAAACAATCATATAGTCGATGACCAGCTTTTAAGTCTGCGGACAAACTTTTAGTTGGCTAACCTTTTTAGTGTCCCAATGTCAAATTGCCCATACGCACCAAGCATCTTACTCAGACACAAAATAATCGTACCCGACAGTTGGTCAACTTTTTAGTCTGCTGCCAACTTTTTAGTACGTGGCCAACTTTCCACTCTGCGACCAACTTTTTTATCGTCCAACTATCGAGCTCATACGCACCAAACAATTATTCAGACAAAATAATCGTACCTAATAGTTGGCAAACAGCATTTTAGTCTGTGAACAACTTTTTAGTCGGTGGCCAACCTTTTAAATTGCAGACGCCTTATTTTGTGACGGGTAACTTTTTAGTCTGCGGGCAACTTTTTAGTCTGCGGGAAACTTTTTAGTGTTGACCAACATTTTATTCGGCGGCCAATTTTTTTTATTTTGTGGCCAACAATTTAGTAAGTGGCCAACTTTTTAGTGGTGGCCATCTTCTTAGTAGCAACCCAATTTTTTATCTGCAACCAACGTTTTAATTGGTGGCGAATTTTATAATCGGCTGATTTTCTAAATAATCCAATAATCGAGGTGTAAGTACCAGTGCCAGTGCCAAGCCTTACACGAAATTTGGCACTCGGGAGACTTGGCAACGACCGTCTCGTCCCGCATCCGTTGGAGCAAAACATTGCAACACACCGTGGCAGAGCTCAACTTATATTAAGAATATTAAGAAGCGGAAAAGAGGCGCAAAAAAGGAGGGTAAAGAGTACGAGTGAGAGGTAATGAGACAGGTGGAAGGAGGGTGATGGAGGGAGGAGGTAGAGGGGGTGGTAGAGGGAGAGGCAGCGTAAAGAGAGAGAAAGTGTGTGTGTGTGTGTGTGTGTGTGTGTGTGTGTGTGTGTGTGTGTGTGTGTGTGTGTGTGTGTGTGTGTGTGTGTGTGTGTGTGTGTGTGTGTGTGTGTGTGTGTGTGTGTGTGTGTGTGTGTGTGTGTGTGTGTGTGTGTGTGTGTGTGTGTGTGTGTGTGTGTGTGTGTGTGTGTGTGTGTGTGTGTGTGAGAGAGAGAGAGAGAGAGAGAGAGAGAGAGAGAGAGAGAGAGAGAGAGAGAGAGAAAGATAGAGAGACAGAGAGACAGACAGAGATACAGAAGCTATGAGGTAGGGAAAGAGCAGGTAAAAAATGAACGAGAGGGGAGAGAGAGAGAGAGAGAGAGAGAGAGAGAGAGAGAGAGAGAGAGAGAGAGAGAGAGAGAATGAGAGAGAGAGAGAATGAGAGAGAGAGAGAGAGAGAGAGAGAGAGAGAGAGAGAGAGAGTGAAGGAGAGGGGGGAGAGGTGGGGGGGAAGGTCAGACGACTGTCTGTACATCACATGCTTCTTCCCTGTGCAGTAACAGTGGGCGCCGCACCCTCTTTGGTTATTTTGGGCGTCGTGCGTACCCA
>NC_134804.1:38702826-38707826 GCF_046742065.1 Oratosquilla oratoria | reverse complement strand
ACAATAAAAACAAACTTGCAGCATATCCCGTTCAGGGTCGAGTAACTCCTCCCAAAACTCTGATGTTCCCTTTGGATTCACAGAGGTCCAAAGTTGCCGGACAAACACCCAAACTGTATCAGATCTCTTTGGTTATGCAAATGCCCCTCGCAATAAACTGCCTGTTTCAGACTTCGCTGAAAAGTAATGCCCTCGCGTGCGTATTTTCCGTGTTGCGCAGAGTTCCAGTAATATTTGCAATCTCGATTTGAGCAGAGTTGTGCAAGTATTGATCATGTCTATCTACACAGAGTTGTATGAACACTGACAATATCGATTTGCATAGTTGAAAATATATTGGTAATATTGATATGCAAATAGTTGCAGCAATGGTTTAAAATGGCAACTGCCGGCAAAATGGTCAGAGCAGACACCATATAATGATAAAACTTTTATCAAAGTAACACTTTTTGTTTGTTGAGGCTTTTTCAAGTCCGCGAGAGAATATGTGCTTATGTAATTGAAAAAGTTTCATCAAGTGAAACATTGTACTTTTAACAAAAGTTTTCATCCTTATATGGTGTCTATTTTGACCAGTTGCAGCAATATTGACAAAATTTATTAGCAGAACTGAAACAACATTGACAAACTCTATTAGCAGAATTGCAGCAACATTGATATTCTCGATTTACAGACTTACAAAAATTTTGACAAAATTGACAAGCATAGAGTTGGAAAAATATTGGTAATCTTGTATCTACTAAATGGACTTCCAAAAATGAATAAATAAATAGATAATTACATAAATAAAAAAATAATCCTATGATAAAGATGTTATATGTTTGAAATTTAGAAATAATGCATTTCATCCCATTAAAGACCCATTGTTTTATGTGTTCATTTGTTCATTATTACTTAGCTATCATTTCTCTAAAACTCTTTTTGACCGTCTCTATGACCTCATCTCTTTGAGGTCATTTTGTTTCCCTGAAGCACTGGTGATCAGGAACGAAATACAACACAATCTCCCCCATTAACGTCTCCGAGGAAATGGCTTCGCAAGTTTGCAGTTCTATAGGGAGGAAGTCGCGCTACCTTATGGGAGATTTTAATCTGACAGAGGTAAATTGAGTTCTTGTGTTCTTTAGCTTTCCTTGGGCGTACAACGAAACGCCCGATTTTCATCACAGGCGTGAGCACAAGTACTAAGGCGCTATCATTTCTGTGAAGGTAAGACAGATGAGTGGAAAAGGTGGTAGAGAAACGCGGGTTAGAGCGAGAACACTATATTCCTGACGTTTCGACTACAAGTCTTCTTCAGAGTGACAGACAACGTGTGTGTACAGCATATATATTCTCCTTATGGCTCATCCGGCTGGACGTTTCAGAATGCCGCATGCTGATTGGCCCGATACTCCCATCTCCATAACCAATCTGGCGGCTGCAAATGACAGGTTAACGAATCCTTCACTGTGTTGCTGACCTTTCCCAGTGTTATGCATGCGGACTCGACCAGCTTTCTCATTCTTCTCTCGAGCCCGGTCCAGATAGGGCGTGCCTCTCCCCATTCTGGTAAATGCCCGTGCGTGTCCACATGCACTACCAGTGAATTTGAAGTCCTGTGATGCCGTAGGTCGTTCTTATGTTGTCTTAGTCTTTTTGTCAACCCCCGTGACGTCTCACCGTAATAGTGTTCTCGCTCTAACCCGCGTTTCTCTACCACCTTTTCCTTCCATATATATATATATATATATATATATATATATATATATATATATATATATATATATATATATATATGTATGTATATATATATATATATATATATATATATATATATATATATATATATATATATACTAGGGGTGATCAGAAAGTAATGACAGTCGGACTCGTAGCTGAGAGACTATAAGTGTTGGGGGGGGCGGGGAGCAAGGGGCAGCAAGTGTTGCCTGTTGTTACATGTTTGAGCTTGTCGCTGTTTGTCTAGCTTACATTTTATCGTTGCGCTGTGCGATTGCGTCATTGTTGGTTTGCCTCTCTAACCGGAAACATGGATTTTTCGAAAGAAGGCTGCAGATTCTACACCTTCACAAGGTGGAAACTCGGGAAAAAAGCAACGGAGATCAGAGAGGAATTGTTGCAAGTTTTTCCCGAGTCTACTCCATCACTGGAAACTGTTTCCCGCTGGATTTGAGCTTTCGCAGCCGGAAAATTGCAGCTAGAAGATGATCATCGTCCTGGCCGCCCTCGGACATCCGTGACCGAAGCAACGACGGTCCGTGCGCGGGCCATCATTGACGAAGATCCAACTGTTACTCTTCGATTCTTATCCTTGGAGCTCGGTGTCAATTATGGGAGCGCACATGACATCGTGCATGAACACTTAGGGCTGAGGAAGAAGTGTGCTCGATGGATACCTCATTTGCTTACGGAAGAGCAGAAGAGCGAACGGGTGCGGATTTGTCGTCTATGGCTGGCTGAATTCGAGCCAAATGGTCCGAAACGGTTCTCAGATGTAGCTACCGGAGATGAGTGTTGGATTTCTTTCTTCACCACCAGAGACAAGCAGTCTAATATGGTGTGGTTGAGTGATGAAGAACCTCGACCTCAGATTCTGAAGGAAGGATTTCGCAGCAGGAAGCGCCTTTTCACCATCTTCTTCAATTCACAAGGACCAATGTGTGTGGATGTAATGCCTCAACAGTGTACTATCACAGCCCAGTACTACACTGATCACGTCCTTCCTCGAGTCCTGGAATATCAGGCCAAGACTGCACCAACCCGTCGCCGATCGCGCCTTTTGCTGCACCATGACAATGCTGCCCCCCACAAAGCTCGCCTCACTGTGCAGTTCCTGGAGCAGCAGGGGATCACACTTCTCCCCCACCCACCCTACTCGCCTGACCTTGCTCCCTGTGATTTTTGGTTGTTTCCAAAGATCAAGGGTGCGATCGCAGGGAAGCTGTTTCATCGCATCCAAGATCTGGCGCGAGCAGTCAATTCAGAGCTACGAGGTATATCGGCTTCTGAGTACCGTGAGTGCTTCATGAAGTGGCGAAAGAGGATGGAACATTGCATAGAGGCAGGAGGGGAGTACTTTGAAGGAATGTAGGCCACTATTTGGATTTACCTCTGTACCGTGAAAATATATGGTATCACTGTCATTACTTTTTTATCACCCCTCGTATATATATATGTATTATACATATATATATATATATATATATACATATATATATGTATATATATATATATATATGTATATATACATATATATATACACACATATGTTATATATATATATATATATATATATATATATATATATGTATAATATATATATGTGTGTGTGTGTGTGTGTGTGTGTGTGTGTGTGTGTGTGTGTGTGTGTGTGTGTGTGTGTGTGTGTGTGTGTGTGTGTGTGTGTGTGTGTGTGTGTGTGTGTGTGTGTGTGTGTGTGTGTGTGTGTGTCTGTGTGTGTGTGTGTGTGTGTGTGTGTGTGTGTGTGTGTGTGTGTGTGTGTGTGTGTGTGTGTGTGTGTGTGTGTGTGTGTGTGTGTGTGTGTGTGTGTGTGTGTGTGTGTGTGTGTGTTTGTGTTTGTGTTCTTATTAAACAATGATTTTTGAACAGATTATTTTACGCCCCCCCCCCTACTTGTATCCTCCTCACTTCTCCCTGGAAGGGGGACGCGGCCCCCTAGTTTAGGAAGCACTGTTTCCAACCATGTGACGTTCTTTGTTGATGTTGTTCAGGCCAACGCAGGCGGAAATGATTGGTGGTGCCTGCGGGGGAAATGGAACGTTGGCAAGAGATCGAACGTTTGTCAGAAGCTGAGCGTTTGTCAGAACCGAAATGGAAAGAAGTCGGATCCAGGAGCCCAGGACCGAACAAATCCAAGACTTGGGCCCAAGAGTTTTCAAGAAGAGCGTGTTAGCCCCGGTTCTCTCTTTTTTTTTTCTTTTTTTTTTTTTATAAAAAATTCAGTTTTTTTTTCTTTTTTTCTTTTTTTTTCTTTTTTTAGGAACCTTTTTTCAAGGATTTTTATTTAAGTAGTGTTTTTCTATTTTCTTCTTTTCTTCTTTTTCTCTTTTCTTCTTTCTTTTCTTTCTTTCTTTTCTTTTTTTTCTTTTTTTTTTTTTTGTTCAAGGAGAATGTGTTACAGTTTTCCTGAAGAATGTTTTCCATTTCTTCTTTTACTTGAAAGAGAAAGAGAGAGAGATTTGTAACCAGCGTTTCTGTCTTTGAGGATGATATCGCGTCGAGTCGAAGAGGCGAAGCCGAAGAGATGGTCGAAGAGAGGCCCAAGAAAGAGAAAGAGAGAAGGAGAAAGAGAGAGAGAGAAAGAGAGAGGAGGTATAAGAAACGATGAAGGCAGTTTTGTCAACTACAAAGGTCAGTTTGGTTGTTATAAAGGTCCTGCAGTAAAACCTGAGGTCAGTGAAACAATGCAAAGGTCTATGTAGTTGCTACAAAGGTCAGTTCAGTCCCTACAAAGGTCAGTACAGTCGCTATAAAGGTCCGTTCAGTCTAAAAAGGCCAGTATTATCGCTACAAAGGCCAGTACAGTCGTTATAAAGGTCAACATAGCCACTATAGAGGCCAGTGCTGTCGCTACAGAGGCCAACAAAAATCCCAATAAAAAGACCATTTCAGTCGTTCCAAAGGCCACTGTAGTCTCTACAAAGGTCAGTTCAGTCGATACAAGGGTCAGTGCTTTCGTTACAAAACCCAGTGTAGTGGCAACAAAGGTCGGGTCAGTCACTACAAAGGTCATTATAGTCGCTACAAAGGTCAGCACAGTGACTATAAAGGTGAATGCAGTCTCTACATTGGTAAGCACATTCGACAAAGCTCAGCGCTGTCTCTATAAAAGCCAATATAATCTTCATAACAATTCTGAATCTGTTGTATATATGTGTTAATCCCCGATGCTAAGTCAGTGAGCAACGTGTAGAACAAAAAACCACCATCGCTTTATTTACAGACTTCAGGCCGAGCTGAACGGGGTAGAACGGTGC
>NC_134804.1:38695326-38697826 GCF_046742065.1 Oratosquilla oratoria | reverse complement strand
ACTGGTTATAAATTCAATTTTTTCGTGTTAATTTGTACATTCCCTCCAGGGACGCTACTCTTACAGTTAATATAGTTTTCATCTCTAATGAATCTCCACCAGGCTCGACTTTGCCACACCCTTCCCGTTACGTCACAGCATCATCAGCCAATGAAACACAAGGTTCGATTTTCCCCGCCCCATTCCTTTACGTCACAAGAATCTACAGCCAATACGATACTGCGTTTGATTTTGCCCCGCCCATTTCCATTACGTCACCAGAATTACCAGCCAATGAGGTGGAGCTGGTGTATGACGTCATAACACTGACCCGCGACAGCCTGTGGATATATTCTAATTAATTATTGTTATTTTTCTTATAAAATTCCTTGTTTCCCCAAAGATGCGTTGCATTGTCAGCATTGCAGAATATTTCCTGCGCATATGCAATACTTGAATAAGGTCGAAACTTAAAATCTCATTTAGGAAGCCATATTAGAGCAAAAAAAAAAACTAAATTGCTTTCTCATAGTTTATTTCATTTTCCTCGCCCATCTGGTAGAGTGACAAATACTTATGTATAAGAGTTATTTTATTTTCCCATCTACTGAGCTTCTCCCATAGATACCTATTCCATAAGCGCGTGTGGACATCATATAAAAAATTAGACCATGCATCTCCTAGCAGCATATCACTGAATAGAAACACATACACTTTATGTAAATTCAATTTCTCTAAGATTATACATTTTTCTGGTTTGATAATATATTTCACAGCACTTCACAACAAACAGTTGACTAAACATCTTCTAGCAACACATCATTCAATAAAAATGCATATAATTTCAGTAACAAGTACGATTTCCATAAAACTTCCCCAATTTTTTTTTTTATTCAAAAACCACTACAATTTGTTTGTGCTTGGAACATGCAATTCACAAATCAAAGAGGTTTGTTTAGGTTTTCAAAAAAGTATACAATGTTATCTTGCAATGATACAAATCCTACATTCTCATGCATGTATCTTTTCTTCAGTTGCACAAGGTCTTGCAGCATCCACGGGGAAATCGGTGCAAAAGGAAAACAAGCAAACTAAATCTGTTTTCCTTATCTCAGCGCCACAGAAACACATCAACCAAAGTTGCGGATACAGAGGGGTGCAGATAGGATGGGATGGGTTGTTGTTGTTGTTGTTGTTGTTGTTGTTGTTGTTGTTGTTGTTGTTGTTGTTGTTGTTGTTGTTGTTGTTGTTAGTGGTGGGGTGGTGGTGGAGGTGGTGGTGGTGGTGGTGGTGGTGGTGGTGGTGGTGGTGGTGGTGGTGGTGGTGGTGGTGGTGGTGGTGGTGGTGGTGGTGGTGGTGGTGGTGGTGGTGGTGGTGGTGGTGGTGGTGGTGGTAGTGGTGGTGGTGGTGGTGGTGGTGGTGGTGGTGGTGGTGGTGGTGGTGGTGGTGGTGGTGGTGGTGGTGGTGGTGGTGGTGGTGTCGCTTGTGATGGTGGTGCTTGTGTTGGTTGTGGAGGTGGTGATGGTGTTGTGGTGGTGGCGGTGATGGTGATGGTGATGGTGATGGTGATGGTGATGGTGATGGTGATGGTGATGGTGATGGTGATGGTGATGGTGATGGTGATGGTGATGGTGATGGTGATGGTGATGGTGGCGGTGGTGGCGATGATGGTAGTGTTGGTGGTGGTGGTGGTGTGGTGGGTGTGGTGGTGGTGGTGGTGGTGGTGGTGGTGGTGGTGGTGGTGGTGGTGGTGGTGGTGGTGGTGGTGGTGGTGGTGTGGTGGTGGTGGTGGTGGTGGTGGTGGTGGTGGTGGTGGTTGTAGTGTTGAAGACGGTGGTAGTAATAGTGGTACTGGTGGTGGTAGTTGTGATGGTGGTAGTGGCGATGATGATGGTGGTAATGGTGGTGATGATAATGAACGAGGTGATGGTGATGGTGGTTGTGTTGGTGACTGTGATGGTGATGACGTTGGCGGTGAAGGTGGTAATTTCGATGGTGGTAATGGTGGTGATAATAGTGGTAGTGACGGTGATAATGGTGGTAGTGGTGGTGGTGATGATATTGGTGATGGTGGTAGTATTGCTGGTGGTAGTAGTGATGGTGATGGTGGTAGTAGTAGTGGTGGTGGTGGTGGTGGTGGTGGTGGTGGTGGTGGTGGTGGTGGTGGTGGTGGTGGTGGTGGTGGTGGTGGTGGTGGTGGTGGTGGTGGTGGTGGTGGTGGTGGTGGTGGTGGTGGTGGTGGTGGTGGTGGTGGTGGTGGTGGTGGTGGTGGTGGTGGTCACGGTGATGATGTTGGTAACAGATTTGGGTGATGATGTTAATGTAGGTTGTGGTGATGGTAGCGGTAATGGTGGTAGTGATGACGGTGATGATGGTAGTGTTCATGATGTTGATGGCTGTGGTGATGAAAGTAGTGTTAGTGGTGTTGGCGGTAGTAATGATGGTGTTCATGGTGTTGATGGTAGCAGCGACGGCATTAGTTGCGGTATTAGTGATGATAGTGGTGATAATGGTGGTGGTT
>NC_134804.1:38685326-38690326 GCF_046742065.1 Oratosquilla oratoria | reverse complement strand
ACTGATCTTCTAAGCTGGAGAAGCCCTTTCTAGACCTTAGCCGTCACGCGATTTTATTCATTCACCCAGAGGTCACACTCCGGAAGGGTTGAGATCAAAGTCGATCTGGACATTTGGACCCTTTTTTTGGACCTGCATCTTGCCCTTAGACCAATTTTAGGACCTTGTTATGGGGGCCAACTTCATGGGAGGTCAAAAGACAGAACCTGAGTTTAGTGTTTCAGAATGTGTTTCGACTTGTCTGTTTCAAAATAGTGACGTGTACAGTCACTAGTAAAAGCTATGAACCACCCAGAGATTTTCATGATGCAGAATTCAATTTTTTTGTCTAATAGTTTTTTAACTACTCAAGAAAATGACTAATTGTAAGCTAAATATTACATACGAAAGTATATCACGTACTGGACAAAAAGAAAAATATTATATTGAGCCAAAACTTATGACCGTGGCTGTACAATTAGGTAGATAGGTTTTGTTTGTGTATATGTAGGTGTACAGAAAGATAACTAGACAGATAGATAGATGTCTGAAGTTTCTCATCCACATATAATAAGGAAAGCGCATACGCCATTGGTTGATTGGATGTCATGGTAACGGAATGTAAACAAAAGATGTCATTGTTGATTTATCGTTATGGATGATGATGGCAATGCTCTTTGTATTTGGTGTTTCCAGAGACTAAAAGGTCTCCCTCTGTTGACACAGCACAGAATTTTTGTTTTTCCATACACTCGTATGAGAGCCGCTTGCGTGTGTGATTGAATGTGCTTGTATGTGCTTGCGTGCCTCTTTCTCCACAATTTTCCCCCTTCCACAGTTCCTTCTCCTTCTTCAAACTCCTATTTCTCCCCCTCCTCCTCCTCCTCCTCCTCCTCTTCCTCCTACTCTTCTTCCTCCACCTCCTCTTCCTCTTCTTCGGCCTACACTTCCTCTTCCTTTTCTTCTTTCTCCTCCTCCTACTCCTCTTTTCCTCCACCTCCTCCTACTCTTCTTCTTCCTCCACCTCCTCTTCCTTTTATTCTTCCTCCTCTTCCTACTCTTCTCTTCCTCCACCTCCTCTTCCTATCCTTGTTCCTCCCCCTCCTCCTACTCTTCTTCCTCGTCCTCCTCTTCCTCCTCCTCTTACTATTCTTCTTCCTCCACCTCCTCTTCCTTTTATTCTTCCTCCTCCTCTTACTCTTCTTCTTCCTCCACCTCCTCTTCCTATTCTTCTTCCTTCTCCTCTTCTTCCTCCTCCTCCTACTCTTCATTTTCCTCCACCTCCTCTTACTCTTCTTCCTCCACCTCCTCTTTCTCTTCTCCTTCCTCCTCCTCCTACTCCTCTTCTTCCTCCACCTCCTCTTCCTCATTTTCTCCCTCCACCTCCTCTTCCTCTTTTTCTTCTTCCACTCTTCTTCCTCCTCTTTCTCCTCCTCTTCCTCTTCTTCTCCCTCTTCTTCTTCTTCTTCTTCCTCCTCCATTTTTTCCTCCTCTTCCTCGTCTTCTCACATTTGCTCTTTTTCTTCCTCATCTTCCTCTTCTTCCTTCTCCTCTTCTTTCTTCCTCCTCTTCTTCCTCTTCCTCTTCTTCCTCCTCTTCCTCCTCTTCCTCTTCCTCCTCTTCCTCCTCTTCCTCCTCTTCCTCCTCTTCCTCTTCTTCTTCTTCCTCCTCCTCCTCTTCCTCCTCTTCTTCTTCTTCCTCCTCTTGCTCCTCCTCCCCTTGTTACTCCTCTTCTCCTTCTTCCTCCTTTTCCTATCATTCTCCCTCCTCCTCCTCCTCCTTCTCCTTCTCCTTTTCCTCCTCCTCCTTCTCGCCAATCCTATTTCCTTCCACAGACAGTGGAAATGAACGAAGTTTCCCGGACATAAAATCCGACGAAGACCGAAGGCGGTGGGGAATGGGGGAGTGGGGAGTGAGAGGGGGGGCTTGGTATTTGTGACGTCAGGTTGTGACGTCACGTAGGAATGCCCCAGCTTTTCGAAAACGAAGTCCCGTCAGGTCTCACAATCATTTTTACCACAAAAATAATGATAATAATAATGACGATAAAAATACCATTGATAACAATGAAAATAATGATAATAACGATAATGATGATGATGATGATGATGATGATGATGATGATGATGATGATGATGATGATGATGATGATGATGATGATGATGATGATGATGATGATGATGATGATGATGATGATGATGATGATGATGATGATGATGATGATGATAATAATGAAATAATAATAATAATAATAATAATAATAATAATAATAATAATAATAATAATAATAATAATAATAATAATAATAAATAATAATATAATAATAATAATAATAATAATAATAATAATAATAATAATAATAATAATAATAATAATAATAATAATAATAATATTAATAATAATAACAATAATAATAATAATAATAATGATGATAATAATGATGATACTAATAATAATGATAATAATAATAATAATGATAATAATAATAATAATGGTAATAATAATAATAATAATGATAATAACAATGATAATAATAATGATAATAATAATAATAATAATAATAATAATAATAATAATAATAATAATATTAATAATAATAATAATAATAATAATAAACAACAAATAATAATAACAATAACAATAACAATAATAATGATAATAATAATAATAATAATAATAATAATAATAATAATGATAATAATGATAATAATAATAATAATAATAATAATAATAATAATAATAATAATAATAATAATAATAATAATAATAATAATAATAATAATAATAATAATAATAATAATAATAATAATAATAATAATAATAATAATAATAATAATAATAATAATAATAATGATAATAATAATAATAATAATAATAATAATAATAATAATAATAATGATAATAATGATAATAATAATAATAATAATAATAATAATAATATTGTAATAATAATAATAATAATAATAATAATAATAATAATAATAATAATAATAATAATAATAATAATAATAATAATAATAATAATAATAATAATAATTATAATGATAATGATAATAATAATAATAATAATAATAATAATAACAATAATAATAATCATAATATCAACAACAACAAAAACAGCATTTCAGTGGTTTTTCCATGAATGAATCACATACAAATAAAATGTCCGAATGTATCAACAATGAGACACATAATTACATTTTTTTTCTTATTTCTGATAACATCAAAGGGCAAAAGTAGCATCTAAGCTCCTCCCAGCGTAAGCCTTTCGTCTCAGATCGTATCATATATCATTTTCTTTCTGAAAGAAAAATTGAGGGAGAAAAGAAAAAATTCTCAAGATGAGAAGGGCAAGGAACAGGAGGGCGTAAAAGAGAGGGAAAAGAGAAGAAAAAGAGAGAAGAAATAAAAATATGAAAACAAAAAATATTTTTGGAAATTGAAACACGGTAAAAAGAGAAAGGAGGAAGAGGGTTGAACGGGGGAGGGAAGAGGGAAGGGAGGAGAATAAAAAGAGGAGAAATAAGAGAAGGAGGAGCAGTAGCTGCAAGAGGAGGAGTGAGAAGAGAAGGAGGATGAGAAGGAAGAGGATGAGGAAAAAAGAAAAAGAAGAAAGAAGAGAAGGGGAAGGAGGAGAAGGAAAAGAAGGATGGAACGTAAGAGGAAGAGTAGGAGGAAGAGAAAGAAGAGGAAGCTGGTAAAGAGAAGAAAGAGGAGAAAGAAGAGAGAGAAGAAGAAAAGGAAGAGGAGGCGAGGAATGAGGAGAAGAAAGCGGAGGAGGAGGAGGAGAAAAGAGAAGAGGAGTAGTAGAAGCAACAGTAAGAGTAACAGTAAATGAACGAGGAGAAGAAGGAAGAGGAGGAGAGATGATGAGGAGAGAGATGTGGAGAAGGAGTGACCAAGCCAATAAGGTGATTGGGAATATAGAGGGAAGTTCCCCGCGTGTTGGAGAAGTTGTGGGGGAGGGGGGTGTTGGAGAACCCCCCCCTTCCCCACCTTTCTCAACCAATCCCCTTCGTTTAAGACGAGCTACCTTCTCCACCGTGATCAACATGCAGACTCCAACAGGTTCAAAGGAAAGGTTGAACCTAGTCTCCCCCATCCATCCGCCCCCCTTTCCTCTCCTCTCCCCTTCCTTACCTCCCTCCATCCTCCTCCAAACTCTCGACCCTCATTGACCCTAGACCCCGTTTCTCCTCCTCCTCTCCTCCCTCACCCCTTCCACCAAAGCTCCGGAACGCCTTGAAGCCAAAGACCTTAGCTAACTCCCAATTTATTTCTTTTCTTAAATCCCAATTCACCTATCCACAGTTCTATTCCCCTCTTATTCCTTTTCTTCCTTCCCCTCAACTTCCCGTTCCTCCCCTTTCCCTTTCTTCTTCCTTCTCTCCTTTCTTTTTCTCCCCTTCAAATACTAAACGTTGTTTAAGTATTCTTGCCTTCTCTGTTTCATATTACATCGTTGGCCCCAAAGCCACGTCACTCCTGCAAGCTTCTCTATATCGCCTGCAACTGTCCAATTTCCGTCTTCCATGCTTACCATCTCGTGGAGTCCAGTCAGTAACACACCTCCATTTCCCATGATGGTGTAATCAAAAGTGTGTTGGCCTCGTATTCGCTTTGTTCTGAGTTCGAGTCCCTCGCTTCTCTTCGATTCCCATTAGTGACTGTTACCTGCCCTAGCAGTCCAAGCGCATAATAGGACAGAGAGGACGGCTTCGGCCGCAGCTACTCGGCACCTCTTGGCGTAAGCTCCTCGCTTTCTTCCTCAACTTGCCCTCCCGAAATCCACTTCTGTTCTTTTATCGTCCTTTATATATTTCATTCCAGTCCGTTCTCATACCCAATCTGACCCCTTCCTCCACCTTCTGGTGAGCTAGCGAGCTTCACCCCTTCCTCCCTCCGGTGACCCAACTTGACCCCTTCCCCTCTCTTGTGTTATCCCCATTACTAATCTCTCTATTACTCTCCCCACACGCAGCTTCCCGTACTCTCCATCATTGCCGTCAATTTTCAATTTT
>NC_134804.1:38677826-38680326 GCF_046742065.1 Oratosquilla oratoria | reverse complement strand
GTGTGTGTGTGTGTGTGTGTGTGTGTGTGTGTGCGTGCAAGAACGAGCAACCAGCCGTGTATCTTGACTTAACGGGATGTCGGTTAGCATTATCGCAAGGTAACCATTGTGGTTTAAGCATCCCAAGTTAATGGGCCATTAAGGATTAAATGCGTTTTCCATTTGATGGGCCGACCCTGACAAACATCAAGCGACCATACTATTTATATGTGTATATATATTATATATATATATATATATATATATATATATATATATATATATATATATATACATATATATACATATATATACATATATATATATATACATATATATATATTCTATCAAAAACACTGTCTTTTTATCACAAAAATATCTTTGACACTTGAGGCTATCATCAACACTACAGGGGAAGTCGTGATTTCAAACACATAAATATTTTGTTAATATTATCATTATCAGTTTCCCAGAGAGTGGACGGGAGACAGGGGTGGTCCTTCATATAAAACGGGAAACAAATGGATGGGGAGTAGGTAGGTGCATGCCTTGTCTGGGTACCTTCCTTTTAAGGGAGAAGAGGCCTTTTGGTCTACAGATAACATACTTGAAAAGGAAATAGGCAAGAACTGGTTTATCAACAGTTTCGCGAATGGGATAGAATTAGTCACCCTGTAGTGAACAGTGACCAATTAGTTGTTTTAGAAGATGAGATAACTTTATGGATAAGGATGCAAGATGGTAAGGGAAATGGAACTGCCTAGTGTAAGCCTTATGGTCTCTTGCAGCCTCCTCCATTCTGATGTTCTTATGTTCTTATTGATATGAAAAGAACATAAGAATGAAGGAGACTTTAAAAGACCATATGATCTACACTAGGCAGTTCCATGTCCAAGACTTCCTATTAACTCCATCCATAAAGTTATCTTACCTTCTCTTAAAACAACCAATAATTTCAGCGTTCACTACATGGTTAATAAGTCTATTTCATTCGTTAACCCTTCTGTTGATAAACTAAACCAGTTTTGCCTATTTCCTTCTTAAATCTAAATTTGTCTAATTCAATTCCATTACTGCTCTCTTGATATGATGACCTTTCTGAATCACCCTTGTTAAAGTCCTTGACCCATTTGAATACCTCTATCAGATTACCCCTACTCTACGTCTTTCCAGAGAGTGTACGTTAAGGTACCTAATCCTGTCTTCGTAAAATGATGATAATTATCGCAATGGGATTCTTTAATGGGGCCATGTGTTGGAGCTGCTCACGTAGGCTGAAACCGTGCCAGACTGAGACGGCCGTGTCTGTTGGCATCCTGAGGGTGCCAACATTTCTGGGTAAATTAAGACGAGATTTCCTTCGCTTAAGACGAAGATACGGCCGTCTCGGTGTTAAAAATACGCCATCTTTGGTCGGTATCATCGCAGGTATGGCGGTATTTTGTAAATACCAGCAATATGTATGGTAGTATTTTGTAAATCTCAACCGTAGGTATAGCGGCATTTTATAACAGCCAATAATTGGCGTTATTTCATATATCCTAGCCAATATTTGGCGGTATTTTGTAATACGCAGCCAATAATTAGCAACTTTATAAGTCCCAGCCAATCTTTGGCCGCATTTCATAGATCCCAGCCAATAGTTGGCGGTATTTTGTAAATCCCAACCAATTATTGGCGGTATTTTGTAAATCCCAGCCAATTTTGTGTGTATTATATCAATCCCAGCCAATGATTGGCAGTGTTTTAAAATCCCAGCTAATTTTTGGCTGTATTTCATATAACCCAGGGAATAATTGGCGGTACTTTGTAAATCCCAGCCATAGGTTTGGCTATATTTTGTAAATTCCAGCCAATCTTTGACTGTATCTTATAAGTCCTGGCCAATAATTGACGGTATTTATCAACCCCAGCCAATAATTGGCGGTATTTTGTAAATCCAGCCCATAACTGGCAGTGTCTTGTAAATCCCGGCCAATCTTTGGGTATCTCATAGATCCTAGCCAATAATTGGCGGTATTTTATAAACCCCAGCCAATAATTGGCGGCGTTTCATAAATCCGAGATAATCTTTGGCCATATTTCATATATCCCAGCCAATAATTTGCTGTATTTTGTAAATTTCGCCAATCTCTGACTGCATTTTGTAATTCCCGGCCAATAATTTGGCGTATTTCATCAATCCCAGGCAATAATTGGCAATATTTTGTAAATCCCAGCCAAAATTTGCGGTATTTTGTAAATCCCAACCGATCTTTAACTGTATATTGTAAATCCCAGTCAATATTTGACAGTATCTTAACAATCCTAGCCAATATTTGGCAGTATTTCAAAAATCCCAGCCACTATTTGGCGGTATTTGTCCTATTCCTAGCTAACCTAATCTAACCTAACCATCTTGGGAAATGACGACGATGTCGGTGATAGCATCGTCATTTAGCCGCTTCTGTACCACTTCTACGTCGTATTTCAGTTCCATGCCGTTCTCTCCACGAATGAAGTGGATTAGAGTGGAGCAGTT
>NC_134804.1:38650326-38655326 GCF_046742065.1 Oratosquilla oratoria | reverse complement strand
GAAATAGGTTTGTATTCAAAATTGTAAATGAATAAATAGATAGATTAATTAATTGATTAGTACATAAATGAATAGATTAATCAATCAATCAATCAATCAATCAATTGATAAATACATAAATAAGTAAACAGATACACAAATGAGTACATAAATGCATCAATAAATAGATAAATGAAAATAATCAGGTTATCATTATTACAGTCACTCCTCCGTGAAGTTATGTGAGGAGTGGGAGTGGACTAATCGGATTAGGTAACTTCCCCCTCCCCCGGACCCCACTCCCACCCACCTCCCTTCCTCCCACTCTCCTGCTCCCCCACTCCCTCCGACTCTCGACTAATCATATGATGTCCTTCACCTTCATATAAAGGTCAAATGAGGACAGGCAGGATCACAATCACAAATAAAGGTAGTTGAGCCACAATCAAAAATGTAAATTTTCTGCAATCGCAAATAAAGGTCAAATTATCGCAATCAAAAAGGTCACACTATATTTTAATCACAAGTAAAGGTCATTGAGCCGCAATCAGAAGAGTCAATATATCGCAATCGCAAAGGAAGGAAGTCTTTTCCATCATCGCAAATATATGTCCATTTCGCAATCGCAAACAAAGGTTGATGTATCACAATTGCAAGTAAAGCTCAATCAGAAATATAAATATACTGCAATCGCAAACAAACGTCCATCTCAACAGTCGCAAAGGTCATTATACCGCAGTCGTAAATATCAATTTTCTGCCATCTCAAATAAAGGTCAGTGTATCGTAATCCCAATAGTCAGTGTCTCGTAATCCTATAGGTCAGTGTCAAAGGTCAATATACTGCAATCGCAAACAAAAGGCAAAGAACGCTAGATGATTAGAAACAGAAACTGATTAGGCAATTGCAACGCCATGTGGGAGACAGGGAGGAAGAGAAAAAGAGAAAATATGTGAAAGAAAAACAGAACAGAGAAAGAAAGAGAGAGAGTGAAAAGAAAGACAGAAAACGAGAGAGAAATTTATAGATAAAGAGTGTAAAGAGAGAAAGAAACAGAGATTGAGAGATATATGTATGTATATATATATATATATATATATATATATATGTATGTATATCTCTGTGTGTATGTATATGTATATGTATATGTATAAGTATACGTATATGTATATGTATATGTATATGTATATGTATATGTATATGTATATGTATATGTATATGTATATGTATATGTATATGTATGTGTATGTGTACGTG
Organism: Oratosquilla oratoria; assembly: GCF_046742065.1. Classification (NCBI taxonomy): domain Eukaryota; kingdom Metazoa; phylum Arthropoda; class Malacostraca; order Stomatopoda; family Squillidae; genus Oratosquilla; species Oratosquilla oratoria. The sequence goes on along the minus strand of NC_134804.1, from coordinate 38,654,090 downwards.
TATGTGTATGTGTATGTGTATATGTATGTGTATATATATGTACTTATGTATATGTATATGTATATGTATATGTATATATATATGTATATATATATATATATATATATATATATATATATATACAGACATGACAGAATTGAATAGACACTAAGAGAAATCGTTTAATTCATTAAACAAGCAATTGATGCAATTAAAGTGTTTATAAATGGTCACAATGTGAATAACTAATACTTGGTTGACATCCCCTTTGCTTTTTCAATGCAAGGACCCTTCTAGGCTTGCTAGTGATTAGTTCACGAATATCATCTTGAGGGATTTCTTGCCATGTTTCCCGTAGTAATCCTTAGAGTTCGGGTTTTGAAGATGGCTTCATGTTCTTTTTGCGAAGTTTTCGGTCTAATATGCCCCAAAGGTGTTCAATAGGGTTCATATCCGGGGACTGACTTGGCCATGGAAGTTTCCTGATCCCATTTTGGCTCAACCAATTTTGTGTTCCTTTAATATAGAAACATATTTGCCTGAATTGATGTTTCCTTGACACGCCACAAACTCTGATCGACCATCACTCCAAATTGCACCCCACACCATTATTGAAATGCCCCCATGCTTCACTGTTGGCTGTAGTCTTTTGAGGTCAATATCTTGACTACAGAGTCTCCAAACCCACACTCTTTCACTGTCAGAAAATAATGCGAATCGTGACTCATTAGAGAAAATGACAGTGCTCCAAAAGGCCACAAGTCTCTCTACCATCTCAACAGCCCAATCCTTTCTGCGCTTGATATTGGCTGGACGAAGGAGTAGTTTCTTTCTTGCAGCTCTGCCATAGTAACCCAGCTTGTGGAGATATCTGACAACTGTTCTGGGACTGACATCAGCTTGTGCTGCTATGTCAGAGGCCTTGCAACGTGGATCCTTTTCGACATTTCTTTTGACAAGACGCAAGGTTCTTTCTGAGGGCCCGGGACGACCTGAATGAGGTTTTTTGTGCCCTTCTTGCCCTCTTTGGGGAATTTTACGATCATTATATTAACAGTAGAAAGGGGTATTGACAGATTTTCAGATATTTTGCTCTAAGTTCACATTCATATTGACCCACAATACGACCTCGCTGAAATTCAGATAGGTCTACTGCTCCTTTGGTTCGTGGCATGCTTGATTAATCTTGTGTGTAATCTGAAACATAAATTAAGGTAAATATAACATATTAGGCAAATCTGAATAACGTTAAACATTAAATAAGAGTAGAAATGTATTTTTTGTGTCTAATTCTGTCATATCTGTATATATGTATATATATATATATATATATATATATATATATGTACATAAATATATACATAAATATATATAAATATATATACATAAATATATATATATATATATATATATATATATATATATATATGTATGTATGTATGTATGTATGTATGTATGTATGTATGTATGTATGTATGTATGTATGTATGTATGTATGTATGTATGTATGTATGTATGTATGTATGTATGTATGTATGTATGCTAATAAATTATATTATTTTCATTGAGTTTTATCTCCTCTTTAGGTCTGATCCCGGCCGGTGACCTTTGGTTGCGCCCGGGCCAGTTTGCGCGAAGCGGTCTATGAGTCTATTATTGCTATTCTGGCATGAAATATGAAGAAGAACCGTGTTTGGATTATTTCCGCAGTGACGAGCTAACCGAAGAACAGGCCAAAGAGATAATTCTCCCCGTATTTCGTGTTGAAAACGAAGATAAAGTTGTGCTGACGGATTTCATGAATGACATGGAGGACTTCAAAACACATCAAGAATCGAATGAAAGGCTAAAGTAGAACCAAGAAGAAGTGAACGAAAGGCTAAAGACGAAGCAAGAAGAAGTGAAAGAAAGGCTGAAGAAAAACCAAGAGGAAGTGAACGAAAAGCTAAAGAAGAACCAAGAAGTGAACGAAAGGCTGAAGAAGAACCGAGAGGAAGTGAACAAAAGGCTAAAGAAGAACCAAGAAGTGAACGAAAGGCTGAAGAAGAACCAAGAGGGAGTGAACAAAAGGCTAAAGAAGAACCAAGAAGTGAACGAAACTCTAAATGTGCTAAAGGAGATGATATTCAGCCTAAAGAGGCAGCAAGAAGGCCATGACGATGAAGGAAGTCCTGACACAGGCACAGGTTTCAAAAAGTTAAAGCATTGTATTGTTGTCAGATAATAAAAAGCGCGCTGATTTTTGTTTTGTTGTTTTTCATGTTTAATAGGCCGAATGGGTCCCAGTGATTAGAGATACATTTTAACAACCACAATGCATTTTAATTCTAAGCCATCAATATCGGGAGACCCAATGGAGGCCACAAACAGAAATTGAAATGTGGTAATGCCGAGGACTCAAACTCAGCTATCACATGACAAGTGACGAAGTGACTTACCAACTACGCTATCAAGAGAGATATAAGTCAAGCGCAATTTTCCTTATATATTTGTATTCTCGAGTACATACACATACATGAAATTTTTGCGTTCAACCCATCTCCACTATGATAGTACAATTGGAAGTATACAAATGCGGGAAAGTATTTGTACAACACTGACTGGGTCCCAGTGATTAGAGATACATTTCAACAACCACAATGCACTTTAATTCTAAGCCATCAACATCGGGAGACCCAATGGAGGCCACAAGTAGATATTGAAATATGGTACTGCCGAGGACTCGAACTCAGCTATATATAAGTCAAGCGCAATTTTCCTTGATAGCGTAGTTGGTAAGTCACTGCGTCACTTGTCATGTGATAGCTGAGTTCGAGTCCTCGGCAGTACCACACTTCAATTTCTGCTTGTGGCCTCCATTGGGTCTCCCGATGCTGATGGCTTAGGATTAAAGTGCATTGTGGTTGCTAAAATGTATCTCTAATCACTGGGACCCAGTCAGTGTTGTACAAATACTTTCCCGCGTTTGTATACTTCCAATTGTACTATCATAGTGGAGATGGGTTGAACGCAAAATTTCATGTATGTGTATGTACTCGAGCATACAAATATATATAAGAAAAATTGCGCTTGGCTTATATCTCTCTTGATAGCGTAGTTGGTAAGTCACTGCGTTACTTGTCATGTGATAGCTGAGTTTGAGATCCTCGGCAGTACCATATTTCAATTTCTACTTGTGGCCTCCATTGGGTCTCCCGATGTTGATGGCTTGGAATTAAAGTGCATTGTGGTTGTCAAAATATATATATATATATGTATATATATCGATAATTTTTTGTGACAGTTGCATGCAGGATTCGAACCCGCTGTACTCGGCCATCCGTAAATTACCTTCCCAGTGCCCTAACCACTAGACCACAGAGGCTATAAAATCCTTGAAACCTGGATTTTATAGCCTCTGTGGTCTAGTGGTTAGGGCACTAGGAAGGTAATTTACGGATGGCCGAGTACAGCGGGTTCGAATCCTACATGCAACTGTCACAAAAATTATCGGTTTGATGTCGCTGCTATTAGCGAATTACTCTCATATATATATATATATATATATATATAAATATATATATATATATATATATATATATATATATATATATATATACATCTGGTTTCCACTCATGACCACTTATCATCTTCAAGACATATCACTTCTTCCCGACGTATTGAGTTCTTCGGCGGGTTCCTCTGGCGACTCCGGAGATGTCTTGTTTCGAACCAGACACTTGAGGGCGCTGAAGAGGTTCGTCGCTCAGGCTCCTGCCGGGGACGTGCGCGAACAAAGTTCGTGA